>NC_048899.1:25513996-25864433 GCF_011077185.1 Oxyura jamaicensis | reverse complement strand
TGCCCGGGCTCCATGTACACACCTGGCACGTGACTGCACTAACGGGAGGCCAAGCATGAGCTAATAAACCCTGCCCGGCAAGGAGGCTTGTTGGCAGGGACCCAGTGCTGCATTAATGTGTCCCACCACTTTGGTCAGTATGAAAAGAGCTGCTATATCCAAAAAGTATACCCTGGACAACCCACAAACTGCTCTTTGTACCCAGGCTGGTTCAGTTCAGTGCTGCACCTGCAGTCTGCAGTGTAGGCAAGCATCTGGATAGTCTCAAAACAGGTATTTGAATCAAAATAGTGGCTCTGTCTGTGAGTATCCTGCAAAACATACTTGGGAAAGAGATGGGAGGAGCAGGGCCTCCCAAAGCCAAATCCTCCACCAAAATACAACTGCTTATAGTAACGATAAGCTGTTTCCAAGGCCAGGCTCACCTGGCACTGAAGTCAATCCTAGTTGCATTATTTATTTTGTTGTCATTAGACAGAAGGGTAGAAGTGGTGGGGTGCATGTACTTGAGCAGGAAGACTTGTTTAACTTCTGACTGCTCTCACAGCACCGAATACTTTGTGCTCTGTTTGTTGAAGGAAAGGGAAAAAGTGTGACATCCTCCCCAGGTTCTCACAGCTTGACCAAACACATCTTCAGGGCCTCGGCCTCTCCTTCCCATCTCCCCTCTCCTCTCCACACTGATGCGATGTTCTCACTTGCATCTGACTCTGTCTCCTGTGTTGGATAGGGGCAGCTCTGCAGCGGTGCTCTTTGGTGTCCTAACGTCCCTGCTTTCCTTTTGCACAAGCTGTTGTGTCAGGCTCACTGACCAGGAGCTGCTGTGAAATGCCACGTGTTACCTCCAGGCAAACTAAGCAGTATTTCATACCCCAGCAGCCACGGTTGGCAGTGCTGGGTTGGCTCAGCTGGCGCAGGGAGGCACTGCTCAGCATCCTGCGATCTCACCCGTCCTCATCCCAAATGCAAAGGGTGTGCGCAGGATGCTCTCACCCCTGGCCTTCACACCTCGAGCCCCCGTGACTCCACTGATGTCCTGGGGCCGTGAGGACAGGAAGGCAAAGCAAGGTGCCTGGCTGTTTATTTGTGTCTCCCATGAAAGGTGTATGTAAAGGGATTGTTTTATAGTCCGCTGTACATATTCTCCTGCAGTTACTGACCTTGCCCTTGCCTTTGCATTTATGAAAAGAGGGCAGTACGTATTTTAGGATGTTGTATGTTTTCCTGGACGCTTGGAGTGCAACTGGGCATCCCTTGTGCTGAGATGGATCAGGCCTTTGTGTGTCCTTTGACTGCTAATATGATGTTTTCAACAGCTGCACAGGGCAATGGTGGCTACTGAGTCCCTCTTCACAGATAACTCATTTGCAAAAGATCAAACGCAAAAGCAAAACCAAATCTCCAATGACTTGAGATTTCTCAGACTTTCCAGTGGTGGTCTTCCTTCATTTACTGAAATAGTATTATAATAACCATTCCAGCACTGTATATATTATGTATAGAAGACATAAGACATAATAAGAAGACATTACTAAAAGTACGGTAGGTGAATTGTTCTGTCAAATTTATATCTTAAGAACATTTTTAGCTGTTTTCTACATCATAAGAACAGAGGTAACATGCTGAAACTGTATATAAACCTTTTGTACATTAAAAAGTAATTTTTTTCATAATTCCTTGTGCCTGTTGTTACTGCCTTTTATTGATAATGGTGGTTGGCATTGGTCTGGCATTGCCACACCGACACAGTCAGATGGACTCGGGTGGTGCCTAGGAATGGGTGGTGAGGAGATGAATGGGCCTGGTGTGTGAGCCACTGCAAGATGCTGCCTGGGTTCAGATCAGTAAAGCCATGATGAGCCATGACAATGACTAGTTGAAATTTGGGTTTGGAGTAAGGAAAAAATAATTTGTCCACTATGTATGTGATGGGAAACGACCTGGTAAGCAACAGATTTCTTAGTCATGATCCAGTTAGAGCCTGGTCTGGCCCATTGATCAGAAGCTTTCCTTTAACTGCAGCAAGAGTTAGCTCAGCCACTTGAGAGACTGATTTTCAATTTGATTTCATAGATGTGGGTGGATGTGGACTGGGCAAGACCTTTAGGGGAAGTTGGGGAGGCTGTTCATAGATGAGCATTATGGGCACAGCAATGAGTTTCAAATAAAGTCAGCTGTTAAGCAAAGTAGTTGGTGTGTGAATCAGCCATGGCACTTTGTGCACATCAACCTGAAGCTTCAGGCGACTGAAGGGATGTCCTTATTTTGCTTCAGGCAGGACCCCTGCTGAGCTGATCAGTAGAATCAGGTAAGTCTGGGACAAATCCTCATCCCGTCATCTGGATTCCCTCATAATCAGCAGCAAGAAATGGACATGCCCTAAAACACAATTAATCTTTCCTGTTTTAGACACGTAGGACGGGGTGGATTGTCCTCTGGAAGGCATCTGTCATCCTCGTCATTTATTGCAGGATGAGGTGAATCCCATGCTCTTGTGACTCTTGCACCAGTCTCATCAGTCTGAGGTTGAGCCAGGGAACAAGATGTTGATTAACGTGTTAATGATCCTGTTAGTCTGCAAATCCATTGGATAAATATCACACCCTTCTGTACTGTCCAAGAACTACACAAATAACATTTTTTAAAATGCAGTAATATTATTAAAGGGAAATAGTTCAGAGCTTTTCTATTGACAAAAGTCTTTGGAGACTCAGATCAGCTCCTACTGCTTTTCTACTTCAAACACTGAAAGTGAGTCTCTAATCTAGATCAAATGCCACTTCTAGGCAGTATTTCACTTTAGAGTATGATCAGGGCACACCTCTCCCTGTGTAAGAACATCTTTATTACTTAAACTGGGTCAATATTTCCTAGGAATACACCCGAGGTCATGTACCAGCATACACTTTTTTACTGCCCAGCCATCCTGGAATCAACAGAGATGGAAAGGCTCATTTGTCCAGCTGTAAGAAGGTAATAAACCTTCTGCAACAACTGGTGTTTGTAAGCCAGACCCTTGGAATTTATATAACTGTGAGAACATCGTAATATTCAATTAATCCTCTTTTTAATTGATCATCTCCCTTATGAAAATGAAACATCCTAACAGGGCTGATTCTGACTCTCTGGTGAGTGTGTTACTTCACTCCACTCCCAAAACCATTGAAGGCACAGGAGGAGTAAGATCCCATTCTGGGTAAGACCATCACATCTCTTTGAAATTGCACTAATATCAAAAGTTTTCCTGGAGGGGAGAAAAAGTCCATAAAAGCTACTGTTGGTGGACCTGATTGCACTTACTGAGTACGGAGTCATTCCAATGGCTCTTTATTGCAGTGGTCTCAGTAGGGATGACATAGGAGCTCTTGTTCTTTACGAGCTGTTGGATCTACTTGGAAGAGCATACATGTTGTAAATAAATGGTGTGGTTTATATTATTGGAAGGACAATTTATAACCAACCAAGGCCTCTTGCAGACAGCTATTTAACTTGTAAGTAAAATGACCTAACACTTAAGAAATTTAGAAGCTACAAAACAACCTATGTTGTGGCCAACATACTTATTTCTCACCCTTGATTTATGCTTCATGTAAAACTTGAAATGGCTATATTAAATATGTTTGCTGTAAAAATAAAATTAAAAAAAAAAAAAAAAAAAAAAGGCAAAGTGATGCTTTCACACACGCTGAAGGTTTGTGACTACTGGAGCTTACTCCTATTACTCCTATTACACTAACACCTGTGATTCATTGCACTGGTCCCTTGCCCTCCCTATTTCCATTTTCCCCACGCTGGCCTGTCAGGCAGATATGTAGGGGGCACAGTGGCCTGCCTGCTGTCAACTTTGAAAGAGCTGCAGCACTCAACAACAGTGCACTTGCTGGAAATGTCTCTAAGTATCAATGTCTTACTGAAAAGCAAACTCTGTGGCCACTACTCCCAAGGGTCCTGTGAACAGTGTTCTCCATCAGAGAGGCCATTTTACAACTGTATCTCTATGATAATTTGTGTGGTGTTATCACCAAGGAGCAACAGACATGGCAAGAAACACCAAAAGGCAGCTCCTGCATCAGGAAACAGAGCGTGGAGCTATATAAATCTTTGGTCTGGTCTTAACTCTTACTAAGTACAGCCCAGAGGACTCTTCAGAAAGAGAGGACTTTTAAGGAAGGACTCAGAGCAGAACCTTGGTCTGACGCTCTGAACAATTTTCTAAAAGAGTCTCACTCTCCCATTCCTTTTCCCTTTTCCTGCCCCTTTCCCTTTCTCCCTCCCTTGACTATACAAAAAGACTACAGCTAAAGACAACCTTCGCATACACCTCCCTTTCCCCCATCCACTGTGCCTTCTCTGTTCCTCTCCAGGAAGGACCCCAGAGCACTCACCCATACAGACACCCTCTCTGTCAGTGTTTGACAGACAGACAGTTGCCTTTTTTTACTCAGGAGCACGAGGAACAGCTTTCCTGACACCTGCAGAGGGAATTGTGCAGGAGAGGAGCACATACTGCACAGCTGGATGTTGGCGAGAGCACAGGTTTGTGCTACAGCATGGTAGTGGTTAAAATAGATCAAATTAAATGAGGAGAGCAGCCGGGAAGGAAGAAAAAGTCATGGCAAAACAGGGATAATGTTTTTTCATGGCATTCTGTCTCCCAGTGTTTTTCTCACTTCCAAAATGTTGGAGGCCATGCGGAGTTACTGGCCATGACAAAAGGAAAACAAGGAAGCAAAGTTTAGACATATTTGTGGGTGTGAGATCCAGTTTTGAAGACAATTTTACATCTGTAGAGCTTTACATTAAGGGCTTTGGGGAACAAAAGCACTAATGTGGGCTCTGTTACCCCCCATGCCCACTACTCGGGTGACTGGCCGTGTTGGCAGCCACCGCCAGGCCAGGCGGCGAGGCTGGGGGCACAGGCCCCATCCGGCAGCTGGGGGGCTCCAGCCAGCCAGGCAGGTGGCAGTGCCATGGCCGTGACGGCGACCGAGGGCACGGCTGGGGCTGATTCACTGCAGGCTCAGAGAGGCGAAGCAGGCCCGGGCCTGGAGTCTGTAGGTGGCCGGCCCCACCCTTTGGCAACGCCAGCCTCCTGCCCTTGGCTGCAGACCTCGGAGCAAAGGCGCTCCCGGCCCCAGCGGCTCGGCCAAGCTGCAGGAAACACACGTGCTTCTCAGTTTCTGCCCAGTGTTATTGCATAGCAGCAAGCTGATAATCTCCAGGTGGCTTTATTGGCCCCATTTCCCTGCTGGCAATGCGGCCCTCCACAAGGGTACCTGTCTGCTGCACTTACCCAGCTATCTGGCATCCGAGCAAAGTGTCTCAGCTGACTGAAAAGTGATGTGTTAACTTTTTTTTTTTTCTTGAGGAAAATGTCTTGATGCAAATCATTTAACCTCCGTGTCACTCATCAATAATGACAATAAGTGAAATTCGATCGCGTTACATGAAGTGCACAGAGGATTAAACATCACTCCAGGCACACTGAAAGTGGGCGGCATTACTCTATCTGGGAGATCTTAAGGAGGGGGCGAGAAAACGGGTTTTGCTATGCAGGCCAAGAGGCTGCACCCATCTAACACCAGCACCCACTGAGGAGGGTGCTCCCAGTGACGATCCTCATCGCAGGCCAGCGACTTTCCCTCGTTAGCAGCCATCCAGGAGCCAAACAGGTCTCACCTCGCTCGAGGAACACTCAGGAAATGATCACCTGTCTTAGCAATGTCTGGAGACTTGTCAGTGAGAATGAAAAATGTTTAAGGGGAAAAAAACTGGGGCTGAGCCAGGTGAATGTTTCTACTTAATTGGAAAAAAAAAAAAAAAAAAGAAAAGAAAAAAAAATCCCAGCATTTCCATCACTAACTGGAATAAGTGGGAGCATTTTGAACAGATCAGCAGTGGTCTAGGTGTTGAAAGCACCAATGAGACCTAAGTATTTGAGAAGACTTCTCTCAGAGATGAAAGCCAGCTTTGTGGCCACTGAACACTTCCAGAAAAATGGACTGTAAATGCACAAATTAAAAGGTAAATTTAAAATCTGATCCGACTTATAAACACTTTCCAAAATTCAACACATACCAACAGTGCATTAATGAGTTTAGCCTAAAAACCTTCCAAATCTAAATCTTGGATTTAGAAGAGCACGAGGCTGAGACATGACTTCCAAGTAGTCTTGTAAAAGTGATATCAAAAGGATTTTCAGCTAAAATATTATCATTACATTTTTTCTTCAACATTTTAGCTGTCATTTACTTAAAAAAAAAAAAAAAATAGGATGTAGAGAGCTGGGTTTGACTTCATCATAGGTGAATCAGTACCAGAAAAAGTCATGTCTCAAGGGGCCCATGAGGAGCTGTTTTCCGCCCCTGCTCTTCCTATGAAGTTCTTCCACTTGTCTGAAGTTGGGACCAAACAGACCTCACAAAAGAAAAAGGTGCATAATAAAGTCAGGGAATGAGAGCCATTTAGATTAGTAACATCCTTTCTTATAACAGGAAAAACACATTGTTAGTTCTGTTTAAAATTATTCCAGCTAACACACAAAGTACTGTACTTTGTTATGATTAGATTAGCTAAGGTAAAACACCTTTCCCAGCCCTCATTTCAGTGCTGACATGAGACACCTCGGGCAAAGTGCTGGCCCAGATGATTCAGCAAGGCTCAGAAATGGTTCACTTGGTAATGCAAATGGTGAACAAAGGGAGCCTTTTCTCCCCTCAGACTAAAATCCATAGATGGACAGGAGGTTTATTTATTTAAAGATATTTCAAACTTCTTGACTACTATTCAAAAGGCATCTGCTGTTTCTTGAATGAAAATAAATGCAGAACCATCAGAGGGCTATAATTGTAAACTTGGTCTTGTGCATGTGCATCACTGCTCTCTATTAGGCTGAATGAAAACCACTCGAATTAGAAAACACAATTCTCGAATAAACCCAACTGGGTACCACACTGAAGGAGACTGGCTTCTGGCATAAGTAGCACAAGCAGGTCCCAGCATAATTTATCTTGCTAGGTAGGTAACCACAGGACCACACTAGGAGTATTTGTGACTACAAGTCTAAACAATTAAGCCAGAAAGGGTCTTGAGGTCAGGCTTAATCTGTGTGTTTCTTTTGGTAGTGGTGGTTTGTTTTCTGTTAAGACACTGAGTTTTGAGCCTACCATTTCTCATAGCCACAGAAAACACAGAGATCTGGCACTAACAGGCAAAACTAGCCAAGAGGTGGAAATGACACCCAAGAAACATCTCACTGACCTCATGGAAGAGTGTGAACTGATCCTGTCCTCAGGGGGCTTTTTGCTGAAGGCAGATGAGCACAGAAGTTTAGTAGAGCTCGAGATGAGGCCATGTTCCACTTTAACTAAATGTTACCAGGAATATACAAACCAGAATGCTCCTGTAGACAAGCAGCAGAGAGATGCTGCTCTGGCATTACAAGAGGAGGACAAGCCACAGGGCCCCTCTCATCACAACTGCCCTATGTTCCTTGGGCTTCAGGCATGTTTCCCCTGGAGAGGGCATGACACTTTTTTAAAAAAAAAAAATAAATAAAAATAAAAATAAAATTAAAAAAAAAAAACTGATGCTCACCCGTTGCTGCTGCCAAGGCCGGCATGTGGCTACCCATTGTAGGCTTGTGCTAAAAGACACAGGGCTGAGCTGGTCAAAGTGACACAGCCAAGGTGCTTTCTATTGAAAATGGTTTCTCCAATGCTTCAGCCTGAAATTTTGCTGTTTCAAAAGCCTATTTGATCTTATTAGCTGCCTTACTTAGACGTGTCTTGCAGAGCCACCTGCTACTGCATTCAAGAGTGTGTTAGCATTTTTTGAGTTTTCCTACTGTGTCCTGGGATTGTATTTTTGTTGTTGGTTGGTTGGCTGGGTTTGGTTTTTGTTTGTGTTTGTCTTTTTGATAAAATTGCACATAATGTTTCTTTCCTTTCAGCTACTGAGGAAATAGCTTTTGTCCAAGCTGGTCAGTCAGCAATGGAAAAAGCCCAAACCAATGCAGCTTAGGTTCAGGGCCCAAACAGAGATGCCTTTAGTGGAGAAGCCAGAACTTTTCATCTGTGCAAACTGAGAGAATTCAGCTCTACAGCTCAGAACATGAAATTTCTGTGAAGAACTATGTGACAGTTTTGGGAAAAGTGTTTTTCCTGAAAAGCACTGGTGGTGGGAGAAACCATCACAAGCATCACACGAAGCACAGCAATAAGAATACTAAGAAGGAGGTCTGAGCCCCGTGGCTTAGAAGCAATAAGCTGCATTGCCCAGGTGGGATGGACAACTCAAAGACCACTAAAATGTACAGCACCGCACATGACAGCAGGCTCCAGCCACCTGCAGGCTTCACAGTGTGCTCAAGGTCACGTAAAATGAAGAGAGCTCGGTCTGCACTCCACGTGTCAGGATACAGGAGATGGAGCCGGTCAGGGTATAATCCAGTTAGGTGGGACATCTGAAAGGCCATATGAAAACACCGGCAGTACAATAACTCTTTGGACAGGGTTTTCTGGCAGCCATGCAAGCTTTTTTGTTTTGTTTGCAATATAAAGGATGAGACAATGCTGGTACCATCAATGCTTCAACCAAGAGGCAAATATCTCATTTAAAAGTTTATTTTAATGAAGGCCTCCAGCTGGAAAGGTTATTTATTAACCTCTTATTTACAAATTGAGCCCTGATTTGAAAATTAAGGCATTGTAATTTAATATTAACCCACATGTCAGAAAATAATGAGACAAACTACAGGGAAAATTGCATTCCATATTGCAAAAGACCCGTTTTATTTATAATGACCAGGATTACAAGTCATGCCAACATTGATGGATCATACTTTAAAAATCTTGATAGCTCATTCATTTCTATAATTATATTTATTACAAATTAAATACGTTGCGGACACCCTTGATATACAAAGAGACAAAATTAATTTGTGAATCAGTATTAATCTGTCATCAAACTAAATGAACGCTCTTTCTGGCAGCCTACTGAATGTAATGTATTGTACCAGGCTTTCCGTGATCCTTGGGACAAGAAAGTGGTGGAAGGGCAAGTTCAAGCTGTTGAAGGAGCATGTCTTCACTTGGATGTATGCCATTTCTCAGTATGGCTTTTAAAATCAAGAGTTAAGATTGCAATAGAAAACATTCTTGGCCAATTTGTAGAAAACAAAATTAATTCTGGTGTTTCTGTGAGCCTTGGTGCAAGGTCTCTACAGCCAGGTCCCTGAATGCAGTCAGAACTCCATGGACCTCAGCCGCAACCAAGCCCTGCAGCCTGGCCATCCCTAACCCAGCCCTCAGGTCAGGAGGAGAATATGGTGTGCAGGTTTTTATCACTTTTCATGTAACCCTCATATCTAGATGGAAACTGAAATGTTGTGTTTCTTACTGCTGTCCTTGCTGGAAAACGCAGGTCCTGAGTTTTTGAGGCCCAACGCTGCAGTGTGCAGTGGCAGCAGTGTGATGCTGTGAGCAGCGGGAGGCAGCCCAAGCAGCACGGGGTGATGCTCGCGCCCCTTGGCCGAAGGAGAAGCAGAGGCGGCTGTTGGGATGCTCCTGGATGAGATTACAGACCCTAATGCTCAACAACTGCTGCTGTGCTTAGCCGAAATGTGTGCCCATCTGCTCTGGGATTTTGTGCCCGTAGACAAGGAGTCCTGCCAGCTTCAGGAGGACTCAGGCTTTCCTCCAAATTAGTAAATTTGAAGTCAAAAAAAAAAAAAAAAAGGCTCAATGCTGCACATCATCCCTGCAGACACAAGCAAAGTGCAGTAGGAAGGGTGGGTGGCTGCCTGATAGCCTGTCCCCTTGCCACCAGCCTCTCCATCCCCAGCACTACCCCCAGAGTCAGTACTACTGAGCTAGAGAGGACACGACTCATCTGAGGTAGCAGAAGTGCTTGCATGTCCTTCTGGAGAGCAGAGAAATATCCCAGTGCTTACATTCTTCTTGGTTTTAATTTTTCACCAACTTTTTTTTTTTTTTAACTTCCCGACTTCACAGCTCTCCCAGAGGGAGGTGCACAAGCTCATCATCTTGGAGGCAAATTTCCAACTCCAGAAGCATGGGCCCCATCCAAAATTAGCCAAAACACACTGAACTCCACCACCATACTCTGCCGCTCTCTCCATGTCATTTAGCAGCTAGGATCAACTAAAAAAGTGCGAGATGTAGAAATGTCATTTGGAGTTACCTACCCGTAACTAAATAACTTTGTAATGAATGAAAGGCCATTTTGAGCTGATGCCTTAAAGACTAACTTCATCTCCATAAGGAGAGAAATATGACTCAAACAGAGGCAGCCTGCATGTGGCATTAACAAACCCCCTTTGTGTTTCTGTAGGAAAGACTGACACCAAGTGAGTTGTGTGCTTGCATCATCTTCACCTTATTTTTGCTTTAATACTGATGACTCTACCTCAAAATATTGCTCCAGCTTTAGGTCTGCTTGCAGGGAGCTGATGGGCCTCTTTTCTATGAAACGGAGAGCTGGAAAGGTGTTTTTGAGCTGAAAACTTTGTCCTGTAACTGCAGTTACAGAGCAGGAATAGTACCTGGTTTAGTAATAAAATCGTAATTAATTCTGACCATTCATAAAGGAAAAGTCAGTAAGGCAGAAGAAACGATTTACACGTCTTCGTATGACAGTGTTTTTCCATTCACCTTTTTTTGGAGCATTTCCTTCAAAAGATGTTAAGCCCATACATTACTATTTAAAGAGTCTAATTCAACCCAGGCAATAATGACCTATAAATATTCATGATTTTGTTTTAACATTAAAATAACATCTGTTTCAAAACATCTGCAATCTGTTTTCAATGCTTCGGTAACATTTAAATTAACTGTAACTAATACAATAAACCACTATTAGGGATAATGATAATGAAAGATGCCCTATTAAGAGACACGAACAACATGGAACTGAATGAAAAACCAAACGGGGCTGGGTTGGGGAAGAAAAAAAAAAACAACAGTCAGAAACCAAAGCTCCTTGGAACTCAAAATCACTATTATAGGCGAGTTTCCTGTGTGTAGGACTATTGTTCAAGGGTCTCAGCTGCTGCGCCTCGCCTCAGCTCGGGTCCCGTTCCAGTTTCCACTGCGAGAGCCGTGATTTACGGCCCGGCGGTGGGAGCGCTTTGAAGGCGGGGGGAGGCTCGTGCTCTCCAGCTGGAGGGCCCTGCCGAGTGTTTCGGAGCTGGAGAAGCCGGCGCAGCCCGCGCAGGGCTCTCCCACCAGATGCAGTTAACGAGCCCATTAACCTCACCTCCCGCCCCACGATGGCCCTGGTGAGCCTCAGTGCCACGCTCACGGGCATGAGGGCACCCAAAATGGTTAAATTCCCCCCCAGAAAAGGGCATTTGTTTCCTGCTATGAGTTTGTATTTTTTCTCTCTCTCTTTTTCTCCCATTGCCAGGAGAGATGACATCATGAACATCTGCCTACGGTTGCTGCGAGGGGAAGGTGAAGGCCGGCGCAGGACGGTGCAGGGGAGGAAGGCTGCCGCCCTCCCTGCCGGTGGGCTGACACCGGGCGCCTCCGCCAGCGGAGGGCTTTGCCTTCACGGAGCCTCTCGGCAGGTCGGGCCGTCGGTCATAAATCTGTTTGTTTAAAAATCAGACTTAGCACTTTGTGGGTTGCTGGTTGTTTTCTTTGAAGACAGCCCTCCCTCTCCCCTTCTCCCACTCACTCGCAAAAATCCAGGAAACGTTTTTAATCTCCTGGACCAAACGCAAATGGACAGAACAGTGTAAAGTGAGGATTACAACAGCTGGCCTTGCTCTTTTTGGATGATTTCTTTGAAAAGGAGCAGTCTATATTAAAAGGCTTTATTTTTCCCCATTGAAACAAAGTCAGGACCTGCCGCACATCTGTGTGGGCTCAGCCCAGCAGGAGCAGCTGCTCACGCGGCCGCAGAGCAGCACCTCCTCACCCAGCAAGACACCCGGACCGGGTCCAGGGCCTGGGGGGCCACTGCCGTGCCTTCCCAGCAGTGACGGGAGCCTGTGGAAAGCAGGGCATAAATTCAAACCATTTAAAGAGTGATTAAGACTTCCCCTGATTACTGCTCCGCATGATATTGAATGCTTCGGCTGGCGGTGATTTATTGAAGTAATATATAATATGCTGCATTCAGTTAACAGTCCCCATCAAGCACAATCTAGCTGAAGAAAAGAAAAAAAAAAAAAAAAAAAAAAGAGAGAGAGGAAAAAAAAGAGCGAGGGAGAGAGAGTGCTCTAAGAGGAAATCTCCCTGGATTTAAGGGAAATTGAAATATGCACATGGTAATCTGTGTCCAAAGCTTTTAGCACTTCAAGAAGTGCCGGCTGGTAATGCCACTGGCTAAAGCCAGCATTGCTGGGATGGCTGGAGGCCCCAGTGCCATCCTCACCCCCTCCTTTCTTCCACCACCACCACCCGGCTCCTGCACCCGGGCTACTTTGAGGTGGCTGCGTGGCTTTTTTGTTAACATCTGTTTTATTCTGTGGCAAAGTTTCAGGTTCAGGTTCTTCAGCTAAGGGGAGGCAGCACTGCAGGGCTTCGGGCATGGCCACCAGCCCCACACCCGCGGGGGAAGCCAGTGGTGACCACAGCCTGAATGGGAAAAAGCTGGGGCTGGCAGGCAAAAAAAGAGAAACCAGCAATACAAGCTCTCAGTCTAACTCCAGCACTGTTAACGCTTCAGTTCCAACAGCAGAAGTAGCTCTTAGTTATGCAGGGAAGAGGTTTATTTGTTTTCATATACGATGTTTGATGTATTATCACTCCTTTAGGACCTGATTCAATGAGATACCTCCGCAGAGGGCTAATTTTAAGGCGTCATCTTCAATTAACAGTGATCTCAATCACCAGCCTTCCAAAATAAGGTGGCTGGGTTAGAAATGATAAGATTATTAATCAAATGTTTTATTTGACATTTGCTTTTAAGGATCTGTGCCTCCAAGTTGTTGGTTGGTGGTTTTTTTTTTTTTTCCCTGTAGGCATAAGAATTGGAAATAACTTTTACAAGCTAGCAACAATGAAAGCAATACCCCGACACAAGCGCCTTTGCTCTGCAACCTGGGGCTTCTGTGAAACCTAGACAAGCTGCCCAGAAATCACAGGCATTGTTCAACTTCTCCAGCTCACCTAAACCAGCACCTGAAAACAGATTGGTTTCGTGTTTCTCTGTTCTCTGAAAATGGTGGAATGAGATCCAATAACAAATTTGACAAGAAGGACTTTTCTTCAGCTCCGATCTTCTTACGTGGAAGTCGTAGAGTTGTTCTTCTTCAGCATGGCAGGAAAGTGAATTGTGGTTGGTACATGATGGGCATCAGTGCCTATGAGATGTACACATATATGTATGTGTGTATATATATAGATCTCTGCAGTGCATATTGATGGGAGCAGAACAAGGCTCATCCCTCACCTCAGGGCAGGCACGTGCCAGCTGTAGGGGTCTTGCCCCGAGGGCCAGAAACCCTAGAGCTCCTCTGGAAAATGTCTGTCAGAACATTTTAGCCCAGGCATCACATTTTCCCTTAATCTCACTCTCAGAAATGACGGCATCATTTTAGCTGTAACTTTCCAAATCAAACTCAGCCCAAGGCATGGAAAAAATCCTGCTCCAACAGTTACGAGTCTGGCTGAGCTGAAGGCTGCAGGGTCTCCCGATGGGAACGCTCAGGCAGCCTTGCAGGGAGGTGGCAGCCCCAGCCCTGGCGCTGAGCCACAGGCACCTCCTGAAACCCTGAGCAGCTTCGCCAGCCCCGGCACCACGAGCCTCGGTACTGCAGCTGCAAAACTACTGCTGGTTCTGAGACCAGTAACGCAAAAAAAATGCATATGCAAGAAATTGCCTTTTTTTTTTTTTTTTTTTTTTACACAGTTTGATTATCCGTCATGATAAGACATTACTTAAAGCAGTGGTGACACTGTCTAATCATTCTTGTGAAATATAGACTTCTCTCTCCACTTCAGACAGAGCCGACATTAATACACATTTATGCAAAGCAGAGCTGGAGCTGTCAGGGGCTAATCTTTACAAGTATGATAAATGATGTTTATTTTCAGTGATGGAACGAAACACCCGGGCTGACAATAATTGTAATAAAAAGGACAGATCAACTTCTATAAAGTGATTGAATTACCAGCCTATTGCGTTAATGCCTGATCTTGGCTCTGTCATAAACCTGCTTTAGGTTACCGATGCCTGCGTGTTAGGAAGCATCCACCTTCAAGCAGACACCCTGCCCTTGACCTGCGGGCATGCCGGGGAGCCCCTGCTGGAGGCGGTTTTTGGCCAGGCATGCTTCTTGCTCACAGCACGGCAACGTTTCCTCTGCTCAGGCCAACAGTAAAGCATCCCATGTCTCCTGAGCCTTGTAAAGAGTCACAGAGCCAAAGCTCAGCGGCCACTTGCGCTCCCTCTGTGCAGACATAGTGCCCAAGCCCTCATACCAAGGGATGTCGCTGCTGGGTTTGTTGCTCCTGCCTGCAATACAGGCTTCACCGACAACCACAAGGACCAGCAAAAGGACAGCCATCACCAGAGCCCCCCTGAAGCATTCAAAATGGCAAGAGGCTGACCTCACCCGCCTTCTGTCTGTAGCAGAAGGAAAACACTTGTTCAGCTCTCAGAATGGAGAGCTGTCATGGGAAGAAGACAGAATTTTTAAGTCACAATTCTGACTTACATATAAAAACTGAAGAGAAAGGGGAAAATGGAGTTTGTGATCCATCCCTCACAAAACAGCAATTTGAAAACACTTTGGTTCAGGGCAATTGAAACATTTGTTTGCATTTTGGGATTATTTCCTTTAGAGGTTTTCTATTCCGTTATGTTTACACTTAGTATAAATTTCATTTTAGAGTACTATGTGTTTCTATTCCATTCCAGATTTGTATAGCATTATTCTGTTTCATAATTCATTTTGTATTTTTCATACAAGAATTTCTGCTGCGGCATACATTAATGCACAGAGGTGCCAAAGAGAAGTCATTTCAGACTGAACACTTGCAATGCCCCAGTCTGACAGCTGCCTGCTGACTGCTGAGAGTTTACTGAAACGAGTTATTCTCATTTTTGGTGCCCTGAACTTCAGTCTGTCCGAACCGACACGCTCCCGTGGGATAGTTTGATTTTGGCAGAGCAGCACTTTCTGACAGCAGACATTAAGCAGGGAATTTTCAGCCTTTCTCAGGGCTGAGTGTTCATCGGCACATGTGCGTGCATGCAGTGCCGCGGGGACTGGGAGCCGATGACCACGGCCCAGGCCAGCAGTGGGAGCTCTGATCATGGCCCTGCTGACGGCTTCCAACAGCCCCAGCTCCTGCCCTGCTGATGCTGGAAGGGTGATGGCACTGCTGAAAGTCCCAACATAGCGAGAATAATGATTTTGCAAGCAGCATAAGGTAAGTAAATAGAGTTAATATGGAGAATTGGCTCACTTTACTGAAGAGCATCGCTAGCATAAATTCCTTTATGAAATAAGCCTTATTTCTGCTGGGTCTGTCTGTTCCCAGCATTGCTGGTAGAAATTTTTAGCCGCTGCAGTGCTTGCAGCATGGCTCCTGTGTGCAGACCTGGGGCCTGTCCGGTGTGAAACCAACAGAAGCGACGGGTTCCCATTTCCTACTTTGAGCACTGAGATTTTCTAAATACTCCACTGTCTGTTAAAAGGGGGATATGTGCATAGGATGTGCACCTCACAGAGAGGACACAAACCTCTAAATTACATCATACTCAAATTTTGCAGCTCCCTTGATACTCTATATCCTCCAGGCCGAACTATCATCAGAGAGAAAATTGACCTCACTGGCAGCTGGAGCCTTTTTTCCCCAGACAGCAGTGTTTAAAGATGCCGCACAAAATCCTGATCACCCAGCACTGCCCGTGCCCACGTGTGGATGGTAGAAGTGTCTGAGGACTGAGTAAGAATGCCAATAGGTGTTTCTGTCATGTCCACCACAGGGACACACAGGGTCCCATCATCTAGTACTGTCAGCAAGATATCGGCATCCTCCAAGTACTGCCTCGAGTGTGCCAGACTGGTGAGCCAGCATGCAAAGTGCAGGTGCTTAGTGTTTTTTTGTTGTTGTTGTTTGTTTTTGTTTTTTAAAAAAAGGAAAAAAGGTAAGGGCAAAAAAGGCAGTGACCCCCAGGTGCAGCACAACCACAGGGTGCTGCCAGGCGGGCTCCTGGCTTCTCTCCCCCTGCTTGGGGGCAGGAACTGCCCTGGGTGGCTGTCACCAGCACTGCTGCCTTTCCTCTGCTCACAGCCTGATGGCATGCAAAACACTGGGCAAGTGGCAAGAAAACTTGTGGGATTTTCAGAGAAAATGCCTGGTTTGTTGTCTTTGGGTACCAGGGCAGCAGCCTGCATCCCTGTGCCATGCTGGTCTAGGTGAGGGATGGGCCATGCTACAGACCTTCCAGGAGGAGGGCCAAGAAGTGCAAATACTCTTAATTTCTAAAATAACTTGTTTCCTGCCATCCCAGTCAGCTTATTATTATAATTGTTATTGTTATTATTGTTGTTGTTGTTATTGTTATTGTTGTTGTTGTTATGATTATTATTATTATTTCAACCTGCCACAGGAAAACTAGAAACAGCTCCCTGCTTGGCCAGGAACCAGGCGTCCCCTCACCCAGATGCGTGCAGGAGAGAAACAGAGCGAACACCCTGGGCTGTGGGGGAGATGCCTGGGATGGCAGCGGGGCTGAGCTGGGCCTGCAAGGGTGGGGAAAGAGGTTTCTGATGCTGGAGAGCATCAAAAAGGCAGCACCATGATAAAATCTGCAAACAACAGGAGTGTTCCTTTAATAAGTCTCTAAACAGAGAACCCACAGCTTAAGGAGAATGTATGGTCACTGCCGCACAATTTTTGCATCTTCACCAGCAAGAGGCAGAGAAGCAAGAAGAAGATCTTACACGGCAGCCAGAAACTTTCAAGCTCTCCAGGACCAGCAACAGCAACAGCAAAGGCTGCCTACCTGAAACAGGTTAACTTACAAGTGAAAAATGATTCCCATCTCTTGCTCTTGAGACAGTCCAAGATACATCCCTTCTTCACTCAGAGCCCCGCTTGCTGGAAGGAGCTGTAAACCAAAGGGTTTGGGCTTTGGAAATCATTATCTGAGAAGTGTTAGGAACCCTTGACTGAGACTCTGCCATCATGTAAAATCCATTTTTTACCTTATTCAGGCACACAGAGAAATTCAGTCCCCAGTCTACTGCCTGCCCAAGTCCTTGAACTTGCAAGAAACACTAGCAGATGTTCATTAGTGCATCGGTAACTAGAGAATTGGAGGCACTTGTCGGCTCCGTATGTGATGAATAAATGTTGGAGAGTTTCTGCCGGGGAATAGCAATTTTGGTCTGGGGCCAAGTGGACGCAGTCTAAAAGGTGTGTGAGGGGCAGGGGGAGTTGAGGCCAGCAGTTCGGCTCACTTGTTCCTTTTATTATTAATTTAACTGGAAGTGTGAGCTGCCAAAAACCGGAGGGTTCTTAGCCCCTACCAAAGCGTAACAAATAGCAAATTTGGGGGTAAGATTAATGATTTTTGGAGATTTAATACAGATTTGACAATGGAAAATGGTAGATGCTGTCCTACAGCTGCCTCCTTTCATGGAGCACCCGTACATACACAAGTGTGCACCTCCATCCCTCAGAGCTCCAAGCATCCCTGACCCTCAGCCCATGAACCTGCCAGAGTTTTATCTTCCCCTGGAGCTACTACAAACCCAAGTAACGCCTGATAACAAGGCTGTTGACATCATCACACAGTCCTATTTGCTTTTGCAGGGCCTGGCCCAGTATCTGCAAAGAAAACTGAACTGTGACAGATAGCAAGGCACCGCCTGGCTTGGTTGTGGGGATGTTGCTTCAATTTGCAAAACTCAAATGTTTAAGCACTTCTGCTTGCTAAAGTAATTCAGAAATGCAACGCTTGCCTACCAGGAGAAAAGCCAATGGCTCTCCCAAGGCAGCTGTCTGGGCCAGCGCTCTCCCTGAATGTGGGAGTGAGCAGCTCCGTTCAGTTCCTCATCTGTTAGCAGAAAAATAACTGAAAGTGATCTGCTGGCAACTTTCTCCATATGCACAGACATGCAGACACACAGACACACACGCACGGCTTTGATATGTGGGGCTGACTTAATTATAGCTGGCAAACATGAAGGTTAGATATGCTTGAGAATGATGCTTGACAAAACTACGCTTCACAAAGGAGAACTTGGTTTCCCAGAGAAAAATGAAGCAGATAGTGGCCACATCTGGATTTTTCTTGCTCTCACATCACTCTGCATTTCCTGGTTAGAGCTGGGATCTCCCCAAGAGAGGCTTTTCTTGTGGTATTTCTGGCTGGGACTGGACACACCACAAATCTCATGAGAAGGTCTTTCCTTCCAAGATTCATGAGCTGGAGGCTCATGAAGCACAGATAGTTCAGGGAAGTGACGGACCGTGCGGATGCTTTCCAAACTCTCAGCCTTTTGGGGGGTCTGGTAGCACTCACAATGATGTAAAGTCCCATCTCGCTCCCTTCCCTCCAACGTGGACACTTGATGTCACAACTGACTGGAAAACTCCTTACTTTTAAAAAAGAAAAAAATGGAAAAGAAAAGCTCCACTGTGTCAGAGCAAAGTGGCAGGGTTTGGGGCACTCCTTCAAGGTCATAAAGCGGCAGTCTCCCCAAAAACCCTCAAGCCAACCCAAACCACTCACCCTCATTGACTCTTTGTCTAATCCATCTCTGTAACACATGCAAAGAAACCAGCTGAGAAACCCAGCACATCATCACCCTCTTTCAGGGCTCACACCCATCCATGGTCAGCCTCTGGGTCTTCTAAAGAGGTACCCAAAAAAGCACTTTGGAAGCTGCGGGACACCTGTCCTGCTTTGCCATGGGTTTGCTGTTGCCCATGGGTAATTTGCTTAATTGATCTGTGCCTCAGTTCCCTACCCACAAAAACAGGAGGGGAAGAGAAGTACCAGCATGTCCTGGCATTGCCGGGCTGTAGTGAAGATTAATACGTTAAAGAACAAAGTGCTTTGGGATGGTGCAAAAGAAAAGCAAGTTAGGAGGTTAACACAGCACTGAGAAGAAGTTGGGAAAAAGAAGAAGCTGTTGAGAAAAGCACAAGTTTTGTTCATTCCATATTGTTTCTGTCCGAGAGAGATTTGGAGGCTAAAACCAGAGCAGAGTAAAAGCATTCCTCGCTGTGCCGAGGGGTGTGCAGTGTGTGGGCACACGGGAAAGCTCTCGGGAGGAGGAGGTTTGGAAACTGTTGTGAAAACAGAGGTCACGAAGGAGTGAAACCTCCCGAATCCCCCCGAGCGCCTTTACTGCCAAATAAGCCACGATCTCCTCGTGGGCAGAGGCCACAGGATGGATGCTCCCCAGGTCTTTGGCACAAACACAAAGCCTGGAGCCGTGCAGCCTGACGGGGTTTGACCACCAGGTGCCGAAGCTGCCCCCCTGCTGCCTGCACTACCCTCACTGGGCCGTGCCACAGCATCAAGGCTACTCCTGTGGGGCACCTCTTGGCCTAAAGCTCCTGCAGGGTTAGAGACCTCCCTGCAATATAACCCTGCTCCACAGACCTCCTGCCTTCCACTTTATCATCCTTCAAACCCGAAGGCTTGTAGCCCTGCCTCTCCTGGAGGAACTCTCGCTCTAGCAGTGTGTTTTGGCAGAGCGTGCGCTGGCCGGAGTCACGCCACATGGGGGCTGTGGGATCGTATCTCAGCACAAGGCAGTGGGACTCCCAGGGCCGTCCCTTTTCACACGAGACAGCCGCTGCTTAGAAGTGCGGAGCCAGCTGGGAGCTGAACAAACCTCCAGCTCGGCCTGCAGTCAGTCACACACCACAGCGCTCGTTTTCCTTCTGGACCTGTGAGTTTCCTACTCCTGAGGGGAGACTTTTCTGTCTGGGGAGGTTAGTACCATGTATTCAGGCCTTCTTGAACTGAAGAAATAAATAAAAAAATAAATAGATGCGTACATTTCAGATCCACTACCTCCTGTGGTCTATTATGAAATGTCTACCATTACCATGAGCCTCTCAGAAAATGAAGCTGTTTGTACTCAAGCACCCATCCTGGACACCTAAGAGCAGGACACATTGCCTCTGAATCTCCGTGTCTTAGAAACAACCCAAGAAACTGCAGATACCTTCATTTTCAAACATATCACTGGAATATCCTCACAGCTGGGTTAGACATCACACTCCATTCCAACCCAGATATCATGCATATGAAATTCACGGCATAGGTAACACAGGGATCCCAGCATGAAGCTGGGATCACGCAGTTTCCAGGACCTGTTTCCAGTTTCCAGCCCTGACTGCTCAGCTGCACAGCTCCTGTTCACTCAGTTTGCCCAGGGAAACTTCAGAGAGTCCCAGGCTTTGTGCCATCACATGCCGCCTGTCCATTCGGGCTTTGAATTAATTTCAGATAATTCAAAGAAACAGAGACAGAGCTTCCACCCTCCTCTGAATTCTCATGGTGAGCAAAAATAAGTGCAGGCATGAGATTTGAGTGATGGGCTCCAGCCCCAGTCCGCAGCACCTGTCACCCTTCTTCCTTTGAACCATCATTTCAGAGAGCGCCAAAAATTCCTACAGTGAAATGTGATGCAGCAGAGGTGGGGAGGGCACGGGCTGGGGGCCTCTCTCCCTGCCTGGGCATCTCCCCGGGGCTGGCTCTGCAACCCCACAAAGGAGCCTGGCGAGCACAGGGGGAAAGCTCCAGCTCTTTGGTCTGGTAGGAGTCAAGGGTCCTCAGCACTGACCCATGGTGGCATCTCCTGCTTTGCCCATCTCTGCCGAGCTTGTACTTCAGGGATGATGGTGCAGGGCACATGAAGGATGAGTCTGAGGGGTCAGAACACAGGACTGATCAGAAAATACAGACCTGAGTGCGGGTGAGGTAGTAGGCTTCAGACCATCAATAAACTGCAGTGAAAAAGGACAACCACGTTTTTCTATGCCCAGGGTGAATTGCACAAGCAGTCAAAGGCTTCAAGTGCAAGGAAAAAAAAAAAAAAAAAAAAAAAAAGATTCAGGTTAGCAGGTTAGACAACAAGAAAATCTGTCTAATGATAAGGATAATGCAGATTGTGGCAATGCTGCAGAATTCCCCCCATTAGAGATCTCTTAAAACCGGTTAGACAAATAAACACGTGTCAGGCAGGGGAGGGGCGGATTTGGTCCTGCCCTTGGGCTGAGGGCTGGTTTGGAGTTACAGACTGATATGATGCCATGATCATACGAACCATGTTAGCTGGGACCTCTTCAGGTTTGTGCCGCTGCTCTGCTCCCCCGGGGTGCAGCCCAGGCACAGCGGTCACCTGGGCGGCCACGAGCCCCAGCCCTGCGCTGTCACCGGCAGCTCTCGAGGTCTCGGTGGGAAATGTCACCTCCTTGGGGTGGCAGGGCTCCTGCTGCCAACCCGCTCCTCTCTCTGTTCATGCTGGGTATGAGTCCTGCCTTGGATTGAAAGGGCTGATCGGAAGAGCTGCCAATGGAGATGAGCTGTACCTGTGGGAGGGGAGATACAAGGCGTTACCAGCAGAGGAACATATTACAGGGGCTGAAGTGCCATGAGCAGGCAGCACAGACATGGGACAAAGCTCACAAGCTCCTTGAAGGGCTGTGTGCTAAGCCGTCTCACGATCAGCATTAACACTTCCCACCCTCCCATGCCATATTTCCAAATACCTATCATTAAAGGGTCATAAAACGCCTGCAGGTGACAAAACCGATGTGCCTGTTGCAGTGGGGCCAGGAGCCCAGAGCCAGCACTCATGCCCCGCTGCACAGCGCCCGGGGTGGAGTTTGGGGTAAAACAGCCAGGTTTACTTTCACGTAGGCTCCCCTCCTTCGTGCTCGGCTGTGGGAAGCTGAGGGTTTTCAGCCAAGCTCTCCTCTACCACCTAGTGGGAAACCAGATTTTTCCCAGCGTGGCGAGAGCTGAGAGGAGCAGGATGGCTTGTGTGGTGCCTGTGCAAACCCGTGTAGTCCATCCAAACCCCGTGTAGTCCATCCAGGGGACATCCCCAGTGTCCCCCAAAAGGCAGAGCAGCACTGGGCAATGGGTCTCTTCCTGTCTCATGCACCAAGACACTGTCGGGTGAAGTTGCCACCTCCAATACGCACAATTTCTACTGAACAGAGGGGACACCCAAAGCTAGTTTTCTGACCCATCGCAAAGCAAGAGGGCACCTAAACTGGCAGCACCTCAATCCCTCCCAACGCGGCACCCCTGAAAAGAAAAAGAAAAAAAGAAAAAAAAGAAAAAAAGGAAAAGAAAAAAAAAAAAAAAAAAAGCTGACTTTCCCACCCATGCACAAACTCTCCATCTCCTCCTGCCACCAACCACCCCGGCCACAGCTGGGGCACGGCCCCCAGCACCTGCACCCCGGCCGTCAGCCTCCAGCCCCGCGGCAGCTCTGGGAGGAGCGGAGCGGGGCTCTGGCCAAACTCCGGCGCAGGTAATTGCCATCTGCTGCCTCGAATCCCCCCGCAGATACAGCCGCCTTCATTTCCTGCCCTAAACTGCAGGGCAGCGTGGCTGCGCGCTGTTAAACAGCTGCCATGCGCTCCCCGGAGGGGCCTGCACGCCTTGGAAAGCTGGCAAGGAGGGCGCTGGGTCAAGCTGCAGCTCGCCTCTCCGCTTCCCATGGCACACTTTGGGCATCGCCACCTCGCCACGCTCTTTCTCACGTGGCCAAAATGTGCACGGCCCCCTCCGTCCCCTCCTCGCAGCCGGGGAAAGCCGCATTTTCCTCTGACTCTGCCCAAAGGGAGGGTGCAAAGGGTTAACGGTGCGAGCATGGGGTTTTTCTTTCTCCTCGCAAACCGGGACCCCTGCGAGTTTTATGGGGAGGGCTGGTGGGGGCGGAGGGACGGGGCGGGGGAAGAGAATTTGCTTTATGGCTTTGACAGGAACTCCCATCATGGTATAATTATGGAAGTGAGAAGTCTGCGTGTAATGAAGACCATATGCCGCGTTAAAACACACACGCACAAATATTAGGTCCCCGTGAGGCTGCCGGGGGGGGCAGGAAGGGGTGGGGGACCCGGGCCCAGCCCTCCCCCCAAAGCCTCAGCTCACATTTTCCAGTGCAGCAGGGACATGGGCGCTGGGACAGCCACCACTGCACGGCCGCCCTGCCCGGGATCACTTTGGGGTGAAAAACATCCAGTTTAAATAACATTGACTGGAAGGAGGGGCCCTCAGTGCTGTAAAGAAGGGCTTTCACCCCACTTGGGGGCCAGAGGGGGGCTTGCTGCAAGCATGGCAGGGGGCTCCTCCAGCAGTGTTTCTCCTTAGGATCCTGCTGCGATTTTTCCTTTCAAACTACGCCCTCCCTACTCTTTCCTCGCTGGAAATATCCACACGCAGCTCCTGTTGGAGCCACCAGCCCTCCTGCTGTGGGGCCTTCGGGCCTCTTTTGGGGCTGTTTCTCCCTGCGCAGGTCCCATCTCACTTTCTGGGTCCATTTTGCCCATCCTCTCTCTGGCAGAACAGACGCTAACCTGCAGCTGGACCCCATTTATCCTCCCTCTGGACCATTTTCCCTCACCTGGTGGTACCCTCAAAGCTGGGAGCCCCAGTTCAAGATGCCTGCCGTGGGCACCACTTGCTCTTGCAACTGTTTTGCCAGTGAGAAGGGATTTGTTGCTGTTGCGTGCCGGGTCTGGAGGCTGGCACCACGCAGGTATCGCTGCAGGCAGCGGTGCCATTCTCCTCGCTCAGCAGCACCAAGGGCATCCAGCTGCTGGCCTGGCCGGGTCAGCGGGGGAATGGGAGGGGAAGGGGAAGCAGAACTGATTAGCTCAACATGAGCTCTTCTTGAACCTCAGGGAAGGAAAAATACAACCCCATGCCTTGTCTGGTGGAAATGAAAGGTGAAAAAGAAACCCTTACCAGGGAAGAAATACCAAGTTCTAACTGGGACTCACTGGCAACATACAGGAGAGGAGAGCCCATAAATTTTATTTTCCTGATCTTTCATACAACTTCCATAGAAAATATTTTTATTCATTTATATATGCACTCCTATGAGTTCTCCAAAGGAAAATAAATAAATAAATAGTTGCTTTTTCCACCACCCTAAACTCCATCTCCTGGGCACGCACAGGGGCTCCATCAGGAGCACAGCACAAAAAGCTCCTGGATGAGCACTGCTGCAAGCTCGGTTTGGGATTTATCCATCCTCCTTGCTCTGTCGGTGCAAGGTCCTCCTGCACGTTTGCCATCTGTGGCTGTGCGTGCTCTCACGCAAAGCGACAACAAACATTTGGCGTTAGGCTTCATTGTCTGCTGCAGGCAAACTCGTTGCTCCTGCTAAAAGCATCCCTCACTGTCGTGGCTGAACGCCCAGGGCCGACGCTCACCACTGCAAACCCTCCCCGGTACTGCCCCTGCCGAGAGCCAGGGCCATCCCCAGCCGGGTGCACCCAGCCCCGCTGCCATGCAGGGAATTTTCCTGGGCTCCTGCAAACTTTTGCAGGCAGTTTTAGGGGGCAGAGCTGTCATGCAGAAGGGAAATGCAGGTGTGGGGCAAGCGGCCGTCCCCTGCCGGGAGCGACCTCTTCCTCTCCTGGTGTC
The DNA here is from genome assembly GCF_011077185.1 of Oxyura jamaicensis. Taxonomy (NCBI): domain Eukaryota; kingdom Metazoa; phylum Chordata; class Aves; order Anseriformes; family Anatidae; genus Oxyura; species Oxyura jamaicensis. The sequence goes on along the minus strand of NC_048899.1, from coordinate 25,839,815 downwards.
TGCTGCGATCTGCGATTCCCGTCATGCAGTGTGTCATTTCCCACGAGTACCTGCCTGTTTCTGCCATCTGCCATGATTTATAGAAAATGGGCAGTGATTAATAGCCCAGTCAATGCCGAGTGAAGCCATTTTCTTTCATTTACCTGCTCCCTGACCTCCCTGCACAGTCCCAGACATGGGCTGGGAAAGTGTATTAATCATGCACTTAAAAAATATTTAAAAGGGGAGATTGGCTGGGAGCTCAGTTGTTTTCATGGAGTCATTTTCTACAGAGGGTGCAAGCTAATTGCCAGATAAAACAAATGGGCTCTTTGAAATGGAAATGAGTCACTTGGAGGTGCTTGGTGTTTGGTACTTGAGTGATGCCTTAAATCCACGCTCCCCTGTGGCTCCCCAGCACCTACCTGGGACCAAGCCCAGCAGTGGCCACAGCTCTCAGACACAAAGGACGGGGCACAGGGCACAGCTCAAAGTGTGGCCATGGTGCTGAGAAGTCCCTGTCAGTAGCGAGGGTGGTGGTGGTGGCGGCACCAAGGTAGGATGGATTGCTTGTGCCCACCTGGAACACGCCAGCAACTTGCAACTGGGGAAGGATGTTTAAGGAAAAGACCTTGATTTCCCACGACGTGGGTCATATTCCCAGAGCATCACTAGATGTTTAGTGTAAGTAGAAGCGCTCCTGACCATCTCCCTGGGCATGAGGTGGACTCCCTACACCATTTTTCCAGCTCGAAGCAGGAGGACCAGCCCTGGCTGCCTCACCCCCCAGGAAGAGGAGATAGTTGTGGGGCTAAAACAGCATCTCTCGATCCCCTGATCCCAGGACAGGAGCCCTGCTCTGGTGAGCAGGACAGGACAGAGCCAGGCACACAGCCACGATGCCACCAGACAGGCAGCACTCTGCTCTGCATCCCTGCTGGCTTCTAGCTGCGTTTGATAAACTCATGTGGCTGCAAGCAGCCCTGGGAGGTCCTTGGGCTCACGGGACCTGAGCTGGGGAGGACCGAACTTCTGGGCATAAATCTGACATTTCCTTTCCTTGTGATACTGCCCCGGGCACCAGCACGTGCACTGGGTATGACTGCACAGCCTCCCGGAAAATGCCTTTCTGACATGGGCCCCTAAGGACAGCCGAGGCTGATAGCAATAAAACGAAAATCCCCCGTCAAGCCAAACAAAATTATTGAGTTATTCTCACCCACCAGAGACCAAAGCTTTGTTGACAACTTAATTAACTGTGTTTGTAATGAATTTTTTGGCCACATGCAACAGACTAATTATCAAAGCAAACCTTAATCTCTTTCCAGGCACATCAAAGTAGTGAGAGCAAAAAATATTTACATCAGTCTCAGATAAAATTCTTTGCACTAATTCTAACATAATTAAAATTATGTTGGGGCTAAGGTAATTATGCAAGGTGCTTATGCGGCATAACAATGTAATAGGAGCTTGTGCCTTTTTTTTTTTTTTTTTAACCTGTAGTCATTCAGCGAAGTCCTCAAACGCGTATAATGTCTTTTGAGTACACTTTAAAATGAGAGAAACAGCACCGCGTTTTAAGCTTGGTTAAGGTATTTAAAAATCCCCACAAGGCTGGATTTGAGGTATGATCCTTCATTATTTGTTATCTGATCTTTTCCCAGAAATAACGATATGGAGGCATAATGAGTAAAACTGGTAAGGTTTAAGCAGCCATGGTGAAATTGATATGTTTTGTGTTGTTGTTTTTTTTTTCTTCTTTCAAATTTCTGATGTGAATTTGATGACGAGAAGGTGGAGAGGACCCTGTCCTTACCAAGGAATGTCGTCCCAAATAGTGGGTACTGACAGGGAGAGAGAGGAGAGTTCTTCCTGGAGCATGCTGTGCATGACACCTCCGTGCCCTGTGGGGGACACAGCGGCACAAGCAGGCAGCTCGCATGGAGGTGGCAATGCCCAGGCACGTCCCCAAAGTCCTGGAAAGCAAGTAAGGGTCACACACCTCCCTGTTATGTCCTTCTCCTCTGCGTGGCCCCACATGTCCCCACAGCTGGAGGACCTGCCCTTGGTGCAGCACGTGGGCTACACCTGGGCAGGAGAACGTGACCAAAGGGCAAGGTTGTTCCCATGTAGCGCCTGCCTTTGTGCTGGGTGTCACTTCTGCTGCAGCAGGAGGTGACCTAGTTTCGGCGAGCAGGTCCCAGAGATGTGACCCTGCATCCCCCCACCCAGACCCAGCACACCTGTGCTGCTGCAGCCCAGGGCATGGGGAACGCAGAGAGCCAGGGGTGACCCAGAAAATCCTTTAGCTGATGATCTGAGAGGCCAACTGCCTGGGTGAAATAATAAAGAGATGAATACATAAATTGATTCATAGGTAAATAATAGTGCTGCCTTAGATGTGGCCCCACTTCTCTGTCCCTGAAGTACACATCACTGAACTGCAGGCACACAGATCAGGAGGTCCCCAGCATGTCCCATCCGTAAGGCAGGATAAAATGGGCTTGTCCGTGGTCTGTCCTGTCACAATGAGCCTCCAGCACTGGAGGCTGCACCTTCTCCCTCCACACCAGTAGTCCATTCAGAACAGTTTTAATTATTCCCCACTGGTGTTTGAGCTTCTTGACCTGCCCACCAGTGACAGGCATAGCTGGAAAGCTCCCCGGGCACAGCAGCCTCATCCCTCCTCGGCTGCCCGTCCTGTGCCTGTCCCCAGCACCTGCCCCCACAACCAGGGTGTCCCCTCAGGGGGGCTGTGCCCCCAGCAGCTGACCAAGCTGACCCTTCCCGCTAGGCACGGGCCCAGCTCGCCCACCTCAGCATGAGGACGTTCCACAGCTGCCAGGACATATGTTTCTGCTTTCCCAGCCACTAACATCAGCTCCTTTCCACTGCCTTTGGAGACTTCTTTTCTGGTGGAAAGGCTGCTTTTGAACAGATTTCTGCCTGGGTCGGGCTTCATTAATCAAATCATTTCTTGACACAAAACACCGAGGACTCACTGGAGGTGCAAGGCTGGAGAACAGGGCTGAGCTGAGCAGCTCCAGGGGCACTTCCACAGCTTCAAGGAAACTGCAGAGCTTAAAAATTAGCAGGTGCATTTGGAGCAACAAAAACAAACCCTCCCAGCCCTGCTTTCCCCACTATCTCCTGGCAGATGTCCTACCCCCTGCTCCTGGAAGAACCTGGATCCCACCCAGAAAATGAGTTGGTCTGGGGCAGGACTTTGTGGAAACACAAGCATGTGCCAGCACAGCCACCCCAAACACCTCTGCTCTCCCACCTGGGCTGAATCCACCTAAGCTCCCCCCAGACAACTAGCTCCCTGTAGGTTTTAGCAGTGGGTTTTAGCCTGGAGTTAATCAGGAGACAAATCCCATGGGATGGCCTTGTGCACGACCACACCAACTGCCCCCATTACACCTGAGGACAGGGTAGAGGAGAGCTTGGTCCTTCAGCCTCTGTGAAAGGGCAGTCTGTAAGAGCCATTCCTCCTTCTCCCTCTCTGGCCAGTTTTGGCGCTTGTGCAGTATCTGAGCAGATGAAACCAAGCCCAAGCACTTAGCAGGCTCCTGTGCAGTGTCTCTCCTTAATGCTTGATTGCCAAAAGACAACTCCCATGTTCTTCAGGACTCTAAGCAGATGGATTTGATTTTTATTTTTTTTAAAACCTTCATAGATCCTGCAGGATTAGGGCTTGGTTTAACCTCTGACAGAACCGACAGATGCTTTAGGAGCTGGAAAGACTTTTTAGGGTTCTTAGTCCTTGGCCTCTCAGCAGAGACCAGGACCTTTATACAGCTGCCAGAACAAAGGAGAAGAGGTGCTGGTGGTGCTCTCTAGTGGCAGCCTGCAAAGGGAGGAGTGGAGCAGCATGCAGATGTTACCAGAACAGCTGGAGCAGCAATGGGGCAGCCGAGGTAAAACACAGCTGGGGAGGTAGGCAAGAAAAACAGCAAACATCAGCTAGGGGCGTGGCAGGCTGCAGACTGGTGTGCATGTCCTCTGCCCAGGTTAGTCTTGATCAAAACAGGTAGTGCTTCCCATTAGCTGTCCAAAGGTGTTTGTGGGGTTTCTGTGCAATTCACTGATTTTTTTTTATTTATTTTTTTTGCTGCTTGCAAAGGGAACGTTGCACCTGACCAGCTCCATCTTGGTTGTTTTTATCCTGACCAAACCCTTTTGAGATTAGGGAATATTAGCCCCATTTCAGTGATGGGAAACAGAAGCAGAGAGGGCTAGCCTTAAGGGTGTTTTAGCACTGGCACAGAGGAACTTACTCAGCATTAGTGGGAAAAAAAAAAAAAAGTGTTTTTTTTTTTTTTTAAGTTAAAATAGCTTCATAACCTAGCTTAGAGCATGGAGAGGGTTAATCTTAATAGGTTAATTTTTTATTATTATTATTTTATAACCCTTTCTTCATTACCTCTTCAAGTTCCAGATAATAGACTGAGAATTAGATAGAGAATATTGAAAGTTTCCCATTATCTATCAGGGAAACAATCTGAAATGCTGGAGGGAGAAGGGCTTGTGAGAAAGTTAAATTAATTAAAAAAAAATAGAAAATAAAATCCACAGCATTTTCCACTTCCTAGCTGATTCAGGATAAGGTTTATTCTCAGCCACCCAGCAAGATTGGATGCCTCTGGCCTTTTCTCAGAAGAAAAATAACAATCCCACATTATCCCCAAATTATCTCTCCCCTCACCTGAGTATTATTTTTTCCTATTTGATTAAAAACAATAAAGATTGCACTTTGGGGAAGAAGCATCTCTGATTCCCACCTCCTCAGCAGTCCCTACAAGCAGCTGCACCCCTTCTGAGGCCAGGCACAGACAAGGGTGAGGGGGAGCTTCCCACCCCACATCTTCACCTAGGACAAAACAAGGAGTTCCTGGGTCCTGGACAACTTCCCAGGACAACGTCCAGCTGTCTGAGAGCTCTGTAGGATGCCCTGGACCTCCTCACCCCCAGCCTTCCTCAGAGCCACCAAACTGCCGCCAACATCAACCTGGAGGGAACAGAGCTGGGTGGGAGCAAGACGTGGGCTTTTGCTTCTTGCTGGATCAGCAGCCAAAGAATTTTTTTCTTGGTGCAGAACAAAAATAGGAATATTTACTCACAAGGATATAAGCCCCGTGTGGCCAGCAAGTAAACCTGACCCCGATCCCTATCCAGGGAAGGGACCGCTTCGGGAGGCGAGCGGCACCAGCAGGTGGAGCTGCGGGATCAGGAGTGGGGACGGGGGGTGCCTGGTGCAGCGCGGAGGGCAAGGCACGTTTGGTTTTGACGGGGAGCTGCAAAGTCTCGGCTCAGTGTGGCCTTCTGAAGCACCCCTCACCGCCACAAGTTAAGGAAAGGAAGTGTTCGTTTCGGTCCCGGTGCCACTGCAGGCCTCACGTGCAGCCTTGCCCGTATTGCTTGGAGACATCTGAAATGGTGTTTCACCATTTTCCAGGGAATTCAGGTGATTTCCAAGCAAATGGACTCAGGAGCATCGTTCAGTCCCTGTCCTCCCTTCTTCCCTGGCAGCCCCCTGAAATGCCCTCTGTCCTAAAGCCTCATTGATACGTAATATTCTTCTCCTGTTTGTAGCCAAAAAGACAGAGCCACATCAGGATCTGTGTGACTTAAGTAAGGAGAGAGGCAGATCAGGAGCTCCTCCAGCTCTCCAACAAATGCTCAGCACACTGGTGCCTGAAGTTGCACGAGACTTTATAGAAGAAATAAAGCAATAACGTCAGCATAACGAGCTCTCGACACAGTCCTCCCCAGCTTAATTTTTAACTGGGGGGGTGACAACCAACCAGCATAACAGCTTCCATGGGGAGTGAGCAGATGTGCCACCTCCAATAGACCATAGATGTGTCCTCCTCTGGGGATTTGCAGTGGTGGAAAACTCCCTTTTGGGCAGGCCTGCCTGACACCCTGGCATCTGACATGGTCATGCTCAGAAGAGTTTTCAAATAAATACATTTAAGGAAAAGCTGTATTAATGCTGTTAGATTTCACTTATTGCTTGCTGCAGCTGAGCTACTACACCACCCTGCAAGCCTGCACCAGTACTGAGCACAGGACTGGACCTGCTCAGAAGGCCCAGCAGCTCTGCAGGACACTGAGAAGTTTGGATAATGCCATTCTGCAGGCCAGATCCAGCCTATCCCAATTATCATCTCATTTATGGGCTCAGGGCAGCCGAAACAGGAGGAGTTTTTTGCTTAGGGCACATGGGAGCCAACATACAACTGCAACAGCTTCTCCTCGCTTTCCCATCTCTGGAGCGCTTCTGCCACATGGTAACAGTAGGGAATGAGCTATTTGCTCCACAAGCATAACCACAGCTTAATACTGCACGAAACACGTAGGAACAAAAATAAAAGCATGTTCAAACCATGTTGCAGCTATTGTTCTTCAGCAGGATTTTCATCTCACGGCAATTTCTGAGGGAGTTGAAGTCTTTGTGGTTTCTTGCATTTAGGGGGGAAAAAGAAAAAAAGAAAAGATCTAAGCACAATACCCTCGGAGATCTGGCCTGGGTGACACTGTCCCCAGATCACTCGGTGACATGTGACATTATAGCCTGCAAAACAAGCTTTTTACAGGGGAAGATGTAGCTTGGTGCTGGCTGCCCCACCACAGGGCCAAGCTGCAGGATGAGGTCCCATCCCTCAAGACCTCTGTCCCACTGCATGCTGGTACCACCTTGCATGGGACAGCCAGCCCCTTCATAGCCCAGTTCGGCTCCCGCATGCCAAGGAACAGACATTCAGATATTTACCTGAAGGAGAGCCACCTCAGAGCACACAAGCTGGTAAAGTGGACGCCCCATGGTGCCCAGCCACCTCTGAGGCCTACATGTGCTGCACGGACCCAGCAGCCATACTGCCAGCACAGGGCAGCAGGGAGCAGGGCACGTGTGGCCAAGGAGCCGCTCAGCCCTCTGAGGCAGGGGGCATGAAGAAGCTTTGTGCCTCAAAATGTCTCCAGCACACCCTCCTGCCTGCTTGGCTGCTCCGTGCTCACCTGCAAGCCCCCAAGCAACCTGACCTAGGGTAAATTGAGTCCTCATCTGAGCAGGGAATTGGATCTGAGACCTCCTGCGGTCCAACCAGCCTAAAGTCTGCCATGATGTGCATAATATCTGCCATGGGAGGTCATCCCAAGCTGCCACTATCTCTTCCCTGGTCAAGCATTAGAACAGGCTGCCCAGGGAAGTGGTGGAGTCCCCATCTCTGTAATTATTTAAGAGATGTGTGAACAGGGCACTAAGGGACATGGCTTAGTGACTGAACTCAGTACATCACATTGATGGTTGAACTTGGTGATCTTGAAGATCTTAGATCATTTTACTCCTATGCGCCTCCGATAGAGGCCAAATCACCCAGCTCTCCAAGACCTCATGCAGTAGATCTGCAGCCAGATCTCTCCTGGTATTTAGCTTATCCTTTCCGTCAACCCAGATGGTACAGATCATTGTCTGAGGTGGATGCAGAAAGCCCAGGACTCAGCTCGTAAAGCCCTGTTAAGTTCATATGGCTGGAGCCTCAGGGAAAAGAGAGCAAAACCCTTCCCATGGCAGCCCCAAGAGGCAAACCAGAACTTTAAGCTTGGGAACTTTGGTCCCTTTGATAAATAACCAGGCAGGAATTGGGAGACTGCAGAAAAAAGTCCTTTTGCCAATAGAAAGAATAGGCTGTACATTTAATAACTTTGCATGTTTTATGACATTATTGTCTGTAAACCTTCTTAGTTTCCTTAGTAATCAGAAAACCAACTCCTTTAATAGAAAACATGGTGTACTCACCACAAGAGCTGAGAAGGAAAATTGGTCTCTTATGCAAATAGTTCAATTATAATCAAACACAAACACACAAAAAGGTCAGGTTCCCAAAAGGATGTCTATTTACATTATAAATAAGGAACTGGGAAACAGGAACAACATGACAGTTTTACTCCTCCTGAGTTGTGCCTTGCTAAGGCAAATGCCAATTTCATGAGTGGACGAGTGCTCCTGGGAGAGCGAGCTGGAGGCAGCATGGACATCTGTCTGTCTGTCCATCTGTCCTGCCTCCTGTGGCTCCTTCCTGCCAGGTCCCTGCCACCGGGTCCCCATAGCCAGGGAGAGCAGGGCCTACTCCCTGGTGCAACCCAGGATGGGGTTACAGCTTTTTTGTGTGCATGTGGAAAACTGTAAAAAGGCTTATTCTGTTCACAAAACCAAGAGGCTGATCCCCTGGATAAGTCAGCAGGTTTCCTATTTGGTGTTTGGCATGGATGTTTGGCTAGATGATCTGAAATCAGTGCAAACAGCTCTGAAGAAAGCAAAATTTGTCACTTAAACTCTTCACTGAAGATAAAACAATTTCTAACATGAATAAAAATCCTCATGGACAAGGAGAAATTGGTTCCTCTTTATTATTAACACCTTTTGGTTCCCAGTCATAAACTGTTAGCACATTCTGACTATGACTTTGGAGCTTTTTCGGAATAAGAAAACCAAAACCAATAAATATTTTACTATTCATAAGTAATCTGTTAATGGTGAGTAATGTACTATAGCTTTGAATTAATGTATAACTTAAATAATGACTAGCCTAGTGCTGTTCTGTTGGTTTACATCCGGGAAGGCTTTAGGCAAAAGCGGGACCTGATGGGGATGGTTGAATAATAGAATATAGAGACAGGGAGCCTAACACAAGGAGAGAAGTGAGCCCAGTATAGGGGAATATAAATGCAAGACAGGAAATATAAAAAGCTTTCTTACATTTATAAGAGAAAAGGAAAAATTTCCCTTTGTCACTTCCCAGGAGGTGCCTTGAGTTTTTTAGGCTGCAGGCTGAGCCCATAAAAGGCATCCTGACCCCCACCTGTGGGAAGTGGTCAAGGCTGGAGATGATCTGCAATGAATACTGCCTGGGTATGAAACATTCAGCTCAAGAAACATTCAAATAAGACAGAAAGAGCCCAGCGATAAGCCAAGGCTACTACAGCACTGCAAGTGTGAGAATGACACTCTGCCATAGCTATCTGTGTCCACTTGGAAAGGATGCTCTCAGACAGAAGGCAATGCCTGTAATCTCACACCTAAAGACTCACAACAGCCTCAGGTGAAAAGGCATTCTGGTATACATTCAGCTGGGTAAAATAGGAATAAAAATATCATGGAAAAAAACTGTTGTACAGATTTGTATAACCTCTATCAAGTGACAGAAGGAAACCACTTGAGTCCATGCCTCTAATTCCTGAATCAACTCTTTCATCTCTAATTAATCAGGATAATCTGCAGGTTTTCAGTTCATTAAAATCACAACTTTTGAAAAGTTTTCTGAGCACTCCCAAAATTGGACATTATTCCCACTTCCAAACAAGTGCAATAGAACATGCTGCCTAAGACATGCTTCCTGCCTAAGGCCAAGCTTCTGACAGTGCTCTTCTTTTACCTGCCCAAAATAGACAGGGTATTTTAGGCTGGAGGGGAAGTTTGGCCCAGATCTGTCTCTGCTCCCTAGTGCAGTCTGTAGCCTGCAGTAACTATAGAAGGGCACAGGTAGCCATATACCAGCAACCCTGTGCCTGCCCCCTCTCCCACATTGTCACACACCACTGAGGATCCTGCTCTGCCTCTGGCACACCAAACCAAATTGGTCCTTGGCCCAGATGCAGACTTCAGGAAGAGAGGGAGCACACAGCCCCAGACTGATTTATTGGGAACATGGGGCAGTAGGAAGGACCTGCAAATTCCCAAAAATCCAGGCCCTGAAAGATGAAGAAAGTGTTGTCCTGAGGTACTGAGTAATAAGGTGTCTTTCCTCCTATGAGCCTAAAGGAGATCAGTCAGTGAGAGACAAATAACCCTGTTCCAACAGAAAGAAGGATTAGGGACTGCTTCCAAGGGGAGAACCCACCAATAAATTCAAAATGAGATTCAGCAAGAACTGGGGAGACAGGTCTAGGTGACAGCAGTTATTTACTGTGTGCCCATACAGACTTCAGCAGGACTCTGCTTTCTTCTCTTCCTCCTACGTGTTAAATATTGCACAGCAACAGTAGGTAACAACTACAGTCCCAGATCCCTAGAGGTGACCGCACACCAGCAGGTGAACATGTGCATATAGCACATTAAACACACACATCCCCCAGGCTAGTCTCTGTCTATACATTAACCATTGGTCCAGGCTGGCTGCATGACAGCATTTGTACAACACTCAGTATCAACGCTGCACAGCCATATTAGAAGCTGGAGCAAAGAAAAGCACATATGCTTTCCAAAATCCTGCAGGATATTTTCCACTGTTACCAACAGCTGGACAGGCTTTTGCATGGTAACATCACAGCAGTCTGTAACACACAAGAAAAGGAAGAGCTGGGGCCTGAACTGAGCTGCCGGCATTCCATCATGAAAAGTTATTTCATTAAGGGGCACAAATGCAGATGCTGTTTCTGAGCACAGCAGAATCCCATCCCACCAATGCCCACTGCAGTCACTTGGTGTCAGGATGTCCCTAGCCCATGACGTGCCCTCCACCATCCAGAGCGTTGGAGTCAGGATCCAACTGGGGATGCCCAGGAAGTGTAACCCATTGTATGTGTGTGAAAACCACAGGCACTCACAAGCAGCAAATCTATTCTGCAGGTGCTAATGTTGCTTTCACAAGCACTCCACGTCTCTTTATCACAAAGTTAAAGGCTTGCCAAGATCAACATAATTGCTGAAACAAACCAAGATCTGAAAGAACTTCCTTTCAGCTACACAATATTAGCAGAACCAAAGTGACCCCTCTTGATTGGGTCTTCAATATTCAGAGGAATGTGCAAAGCTTTGCTGTCATTTGAAGAAGCTTGTTTCAGAAGGTGTACAGAGGAGGGTGGGACAGTTATTAATGGACTTAACTCACTCCATGAAGAGATGTAATTAAAGAGTGAAGGCCAAAGCATATCTTACAGCACCATGTATTAACAGATTTGCTAAAGCTCTGCAGTTGTGCCTAGGGAAACACATTACAAGAGGAAGAAACATACTTCGAGCAGTGCAAACTTATATTGTTGCATTACCATAGATGCTACCAACTTTTTTCCCATCACCACAGGCAGTGTCCTCACTGGGATCAGCAGTGTGGAAATATGGAAGCAAAGACTAATTCCTGACCAATTCTGAAGTAAAAGCTATCTCACATGAAAGGTTCTGGAGGGCCACCTCAATTCCTATGGAGCATAGTCCTAAATAACCTGCATTCCTCATCACTAATCCATAACGTGGTCATGCATAGCCAGAGCATGAGGATCCACCTAGCAGTGCTGCTTCTCTAGCCACGCCACATCTCTGAGATTTGGTCCACTGTCCAAAGTGCTTCTACTCTCTGTTTTGATTGAGGAAAATGCAGAGAGTGCCCCAGGCTCCATTTGTACCAACCTGCAGAGTGATTTAGTTATAGTTTAACTCCTGCTTGAAAACGAGGTCAAGAGGTGAAGCGATCGAGCTAAAGAGAAGTCCTCCAGCAGGCATGTGGTTATTGGGTGCACTGCATAAAATCAGCTATGCCATCTCTAAGCATAATCTTATGATTCATCACGCACGGAAGCGTTTGGAAACTGGTGAGGGCTACTGTTGTCCCTAGAAGTACAGGCTAACTTGGGTAAGAATGCCAAGACTTCTGTTGTACTGTGAGGTGCCTTCCCCTACCAGATGTGGCACCAGGCAGCCCATTTTGCTCCAGAAGAGGCCAAACTGGCAACTTGAAGGTTGCAAGAATCTGTATACCCCAGTTCCAAAACATTGCACATTTTCACTCTGCCAGGGATTCTGCAACTCTAAACACTTCTCCAGGTATCCAAGATAAATTTTAACAGACTGTGACATCCCTCCCTGTTCTCTACATGCAGGAAAAGCCCTGTCGCTTCATGTAGGTGCCAGAATGTGTTACCCTGAAATACACAGAAGGCATTGGAAAAGCAGGGGCTTAACCAATTAACCCCCTGATGATGTGATCCTTGTCTGACAAAGGGGGAAAGAAACTACAAGCCACATTTTATAAAGCAAGAGAAAAAGAAACAAACAGTACCTACTGCATAGCAAGAGGAAAAGCAAGGCAAGCAGATTTGGTGGTACTTCTGACAGACACTTTCCTGCAAGGGACATGTGCTGCCCTCCCTCAGCTATGGCTAAGGATAGGACATTAAAATTCCTGAAGTTGTGAGGTTCAAGGTTTTTTTTATTATTATTTGATCTCACACTCCTGTCACCTTGGTACCTTAGTCCAATTTCAAGCTTTTCTAGGTAAACACTTCCACAGAGCCCCAATGGTATGTGTTAGCTCTTTCCATTTGCCCTTTGTATTTCCCAGGGTTGCATGCAATTTCCCATTCAGCAAGGCTTCAGAGGCTTCAGTGAAGAGGCAAGGGGAGGCTCCTCAGAGGATATGACCAAGCAAACTATGTTTTCCATCTCCTTTTCCCTGCAGTGATGGTTCTGCCCTTCCCTTCCCACAGCCCAGTTAGACAAGTCAGTCTCTAGTCTGACCTTCCTCTGCCTCCCTCACCCCTGCTACTTCCTGCTAACATCCACCATGGCATGAGAAAAATGCATGGTTCCAGCCAGAAGTCTCTGCCTGACCCACACCTGCCCACGGATCCTTTTCAGATCCTGTTCTCAGAATTGATTTTCTGTAAACGTAGGTATTTCAGAAGGCTCACAGCTTTCATGTGGCCTTCACCCATGTCATTGCAGAATTAGTTTACAATCCTTTCCGATTCCTAGGATCCATGAAAAATGATGGGGATTTGACATTTGTATCTGGATGGCTTACAAGATACTTCTGCATCTCTGAAGAGCTATTGAGCTCGGGAAGCAATTGTCAATGTAAATTACGTGTAACTGGAAGATTTCTCCATCCACCCTTCTCTGAACATCTGGGCAGATCTTCAGCTGGTGTAAATCAGTGTAGCTGTGCTGTTACTCCAGCTGAGTATCTGGCACATGTGTCTTATAGCTCTTCCAATATTAAAAACACATTTGCCTTTTACGTGAGCTCAAATATTTATATAATATTCTTTGGACAATTTTACTTTTTGGTGGAGATTAGTCTCCCACACAGAGATGGCTGCAGCATTTAGCATTTACTCAGCTCTTGCTTCCTGTGTCCCTTCTGAATGTTGTTTGCATTGCTGTTCTTATGATGTGACATGCACATGAAGAAAATCCACATATTGGAAAGAACTGGCGGGGGGATCCAGAAGCTGCTTACAGATAAAATTAAAAATATTTTAATGAGTTTAATGCCCAGTTAACTAAAATAATGTCATTTGAGTTACGCAGGTGCCATTCTAGAGTTTAAGAGAAGAATCTGTACCTTTCTAAACTGTGTGCCAGGTCATTGTATCAGAATACCTCCATTACCATCAGTAACGGGTCTAGGTTCCCTTACATCACAGGAGGAGCTGGCCACCTTTGGAAGTGTATTAATGGGATTAGTCACAAAATTGATCTTCAGTCTTAGGCCACACAAAATTCGATTTAAAAACTGTTTCACAATAATATCTCAGCTCCTCTGAGGAGAAGATCCAAGCTCTGATGGTCTCCTGCAGCAGACCTGTCCCCATAGCCATGCAGGGAATCTGGGGAAGCTTTTTTCCCTTGCTGTGAACTTCTGCATCAGAAGATTTTTCTCCTGACTTTTGCTGCTTTCTACATTATTTGATGACCATCCTTTGAGTACCAGGACAGACTTGCGTGATGGCTTCTGAATCTTGACTGCAGTTCATCACTGTTTTTCACAATGGTTGCTGAAACAGCTCCATGTTAACTACTACATAAATCTCTCGTTTCCCCCGAATGCAGACAGTTTGGAATCCTCTGCTGTGTGACTATACAGTTTTTTCTTCTCATCAGTCACACTAGAAAAGTTATTAAAAACAGGGTTTTTAATAAACCCCAGAAAGTTATGTATTTCCTGTACATGCCTGGCTAGCAAAAGAGACTCCTTTTCAAAACTGCCATATGCAAAGCTTATATCATCTGCCAGGGAAACTGTACCTAAACTCAGAGCAGCAGAAGTGAACTAAAAGGAGAACCTGTGCATATTTCCTTTACCAACCAACCCCCAGCTGCTTCAGACAAATGACTAGGAATGAGATTTCTGCACATCTTTAAAGCCCACAGGATTCCTCTGTCAGCACTAGAAAGAATCCTATTGCAAAACCCCTCTCCATCTTGTCTTGTCTGCCTACAGAATGAGCTGGCTAAGAAGCATGGCTTTCTTGGTCTGTCACAACATCTGGAAGTCATATTAACGCATCCAAGCAGATGAGAGCCGGAGACCAGCGAGTTATGTAAAGAATGAATGTCTGCCCAACCCTCTTCCCAGACACCACATTATCGTGAGGGGAAATAAATGGAGCCCAATGGGGAGCACAGGTGCGAGAAAAGGATGGCATTTGTACACATCTCTATATCACCTTCATCACGTCAAAGACCCTGCCTTTGTGTTTAGGAGGACAACTGAAATTTCGTACTATTCAATGTGTATGCTCCCCTGCAGCAGGCCAAGGGAGATATAGGGAAATGCAATTATAAACAACCAATGGGGCAATAACTCCCCATCTTCATTTTTAGCTCAGCAGCTGAGATAGAGTGGTCTATTCTACAGAAAGAGTTCACTACCCTGATAGCTGTGGCTGCACTGAAGTTGCTGGTAGCAGCATCGTGCCTTGCAAATAAAGCCCTGTCTGTGCACAGTATTTCTTCCTTAGTGGTTACTGACTGGCAAAGTTTTCGTGTTTTCCATACTGCCTATTTTCACCACACTGCAAACTGACACTCTGATGTGAACAGCTTATCAGCACTGCTCACTTGTTGTTAATATTTCATCTTCTAGGTCACCAAAGAAGTGTTGCCAGCCTTGTCCTACTGCCTGCATTTGCAGACCACCAGAGCAGCGCTGATCACAGCTGCCAGGCCTGGGACTCTGACATGCTCTGAAACATCCTATAAGTTCTAGCCCACCATCTGATGTGGGGTTTGATGAACAGATGGCACTGATGAAATATCTCTCGAATGTACCAAATATTTGTTAATAGAAAGTCCATGCCTCAGAGCCATCCAACAAACTGGAATACGCCATTGCTTTGCTGACCTTTAACTGGTGTGAGTTGAATGCCACATGGTTCTCATACTCCACACGATAACCACTGAAAAGCACGATGGGTCTGCTACTGTAGTTTTGCAGCTCTCCACTAAAGTGTGCCATTTGCCACTGCCCTGTCACCTAGCAGTGCCTGAGTGACATTTCCAGGGGTTGGTGGCTGCCCAGAGTGAGGACAGTTGGCTGGTAAAGGCAGGAGATGCCAATCTGGTTACTTGGGTCACGTCTCCACTGGCATGATGGAGGTGGTGAAGACCCCAAGGGCACACAACCTGCAGGACTGGCCATGGAGAAGTGGAGGCTCTGCCAGCTGAACAAGACTAGAACATCTGTTTTGGCACTGACACTGCAATTCTGAGTCCATATGGGAATGCTGAAACAAATGTGTAACATTGTCCTCAAAGTTGCCCTTTATTTGTTTAAATAAAAATAATTTAAACATTTTAAATGAAACAAAGCTCTGCAATATAGTTGTATTTTTTAAAATACTATCTTTCTGCTAAGGATAGTTTAGGGTTGGGGTTATTCATCAATGGCTTTTAGAGGACTAGAGGGACACGATAATATGCAAGTTTGGGACATCCTTCCCCCTGAATTGCCATCTCTGAAACAGAACTGAGAGCAGCATTTGGACTATGTAGCAGCCATACCCTCCATGAGATTTCCTTGGAAAAAGCATATTAAATTGATTGACTTACAGCACAAATATTTCCCCATACAGCTGCAGTCACAGAAAAAGGAAGTACCTTATTCCCATAGGTCTCACAGAGAGCTGATTGCTGTTCGTGAAGACTAGGATGGGTCATCCCACATTTGTCCAAGACCACTATAATCTAGTAGAGAAGAATTTAAATTCTTACTATCTGAAGGAATCAAGAGTTACTTCAAACACCAATCTGCCCCCCCCCCGACACATAATCCAAAAATGCAAAGTGGAGGAATTTTAAAGGCATCACTCAATGGCAGCTACCCACATCTAGTTACTGCATGGGATTCAGCTCAGGCACCCACCTAAAAGGAATGAGGGCCAGAACTTCAACCTATACCTTAAAGATCAGAGATCAAAGAGCAACTGCTGCATAAAACTCAATAAATTCCTTCAGTCAGACAAGGGACAGGCTGGTCTTGGTTTGACACAAACAGTTGTAGAGCTTTGTTGCAAACTACAACCACACAGGTATTTCATTTGTTTTTACCCTTGGCTGTTATCATCTCCCCAGAGCTGGCTCAGGCAGAACCAGGTCAGTTGGTTCCAGTCAAACCTCTGGGGAGGAGAAGGAGGAGGGACCGCTTATTTGCACTGCTAAGCAAAGCCAATCTTTCTATCACCATCTGCCCTGCTCTGTTGCTAGATGGGTTAAAAATGCATAGCTAGGAAGAACAAAAATACATACCCCACCCAGCCTCCCTCCACTATATAGCTGCCCTAATCAAAGGTTAAAAATGAACTCGGGCCAATGAGATGGAAATAAAGAATAAACATGCAGAAGCATCTGAGATTTACTACTCAGATATGACTATTTTCCATGGGATTTGACTAAGAATTCCTGGCAGAGGAATGGAAAGCAAATCTCACTGTCCTTTGAATGGAATGGGGATTTTCAGGTCTTTCTCTGGCTGAGTAAGTGCAGGCATGTGCAGCTTTCTCTGGATGTTAGCAGACGTAAATACCATATTCAGCAGTCAAAGGTCCAGCATAAGCTTGCTGCTTTCAGAGGATCTGAGGTTTTAAAAAAGCCTGTAAAGACAGCAGGAGCCTTCCTTGTCTCAAATGCCTATAGAAAGCCCACTGAACCAGCAGGTTATCTGAATATGGATGGTTTTCGCTTGTTCTGAGCACAAGGATTTTTTGCTGAATTTGGTTATGAATTCGCTGGGAACATTAGAATAACTGGGGCTAAAAGGTGAGTTTCTCCTCTTCCCCTTCATTTCAGCTACACAATTCCAGACCTTAGCAAATTTCAGCTCTACAGTTGAAACACCCAAGAAATGTCTCTCAGCAGCCATAGATGTGTATAGCTCACAGTATATGCCAAAACAAAATTTATGTAGGATCCATTGTTAGAAAAATAATCCTTTCTCAGTTTGTGAACACCACATCCTACGTGACATGTCACACAACCTTAAAGCCCTTATAATTAACTGGCTGTCTCATGCCACTCCTGGCACCTGAGCCAGCATCTCCACAAGGTGCCACACTAAGAGGCATGGATGCACCAGCCTGCTCCAGAAACCCCAGCCCAGCATAGCCTGATCTCAATTCCCACACACGTTCAGAGGAAAGGCAACTCAGCCAACCACATCCAGAACAAACCGAAAAAAGGGACAACAGGACAGTGTTCAAAATCCCTTCTTCCCCTAAAATACTGCTTCTAGTGCAACCCTTCTGCTTTCCTGCATCTTTCAGCACCCCTACAGCAGCAGAGTGGGGCTCCTGCTGAGAATGGGAATGCAGGTACTGGTGTGGTGCTGATGATGAGACCACACCTCTGTTTCCTGGGTCAAGGCAGGGTGCTGGGATTCCCCCAGCTCCACTGTCCCTCCTGGTTTTGTACATCTGTGAATGATCAATGTTGTTTCGCTGTAATGGAAGGACTGAGGAGAATCACTGCCACCAGTTAAAAGTGGGGCAGAAAAGTCACATTGCGATGTGGAGATGTTTACTTTCTGTAATACATTATGGAGTATCTGCTGTTGCAGGGGAACCAGTAAGAAGCAAGGAAAAAAACACTAAATGGCCAAGAGAAAGAGTTGCATCCTAAGCTGCTTGTGTTCTGCTTGAAACCCAGAGACCCAAGTCCTCAACTGGTGTAAACCAGCAAAGTCCAGTTACATCACCCATATATCTAACCAAATTCAGTATATTGTCTGAGACTGCATCGTGCTTGGCAATAGCCTCCTATTCTATATGTGCTCTCAACTAGCACAACCCGTGTTCAAAGGATGAGATTTCCAGCCAGATCATTGTCTGAAGGTTGGAATTTGGAGGTGGCTCAGCAAGTGAAACATACCACATGACTTCACATCACAGCAGTGGTCAGAAGCAGAGCCATGCTCTCTGGCTGTGCCTGAGGAAATCCAGAGCAAACAGAGCAAGCAGGCTAGACCTTGCTGAGATCAGCAAAGTGAGGCTGCAGCTCTGCCTCTTACGGCACACTTAATACGTGGCCATCTGGGTACTTCATGGAAGGAGAGGGAGGGAAGGGACAGAGACTGCTTAGCTGCTTCCACTCTTTATCTCCTTCCCCAGTTTTAAAACCTTAACATAGCTGGTGCTATTGAATTGCTAGTTCTAGTGAAGAAATGTTGGACAGTTGCATCTCAGATTCACAATGTGATCTAAAAACTGTTCAAGCTCCTAATTTTATCAGGGCATACATTTCTATTTAGGAGCCTAAATAGCATTGTGAAGTTTATTTCAGATTATTTATTTTCAGACCTATTGAGCCAAATATGGAACCAAATATCCCTTTCAGCCTGTGTTCAGACGGCTTCTCTCTCTGTTGTGGTGGAGCTACGTAGTTTAAATGGGGCATAGAGGGAAATTCAGGCAGTGGCTCTGATCTTGCCACATCTGGGATTCCTGCACAAAGTCCTCACCTGCAGCAAACAGTTTGGATTTCCACTGGAAGCCTAAAGTCATCCAGGTGCCACAAAAACCAAACTAAGCAACAAGCCTGCCACACCTCCCATTGCCCACCGATGACAAATTTGCCTGGGACAACAAAGATGGCTCAGGAAGCAATCAAAGAAGCCTCCTTCAGCCTCTGGGTTCAAATCACCATAATTCCATAAATGTATGGACTGAGTTCAGGCAGGGTGTGGTCTGAAAGCAACTGAGATTCCATTTCAATGTTTTTATAAGCTATCTGGACAGAGGACTCAAATGCATACTAAATAAGCTTTCAGATGACACTAAATTGGGAGGACCTGTTGACTCACTCAAGGGTGGAGAGGCCTTGCAGAGAGATCTGGACAAATTAAAGGGCTGGGCAACCACCAACCACATGAAATTTAATGAGAGCAGATTCTGCACATGGGACAGAGCCATCATGGAAAAGCATAGGCTGGGGAAGGAGAGGTCTAAGAGCAACCCCACAGAAAGGGATCTGGGGGTTCTGGTTGACAGAAAGTTGGACACAAGTCAGCAGCATGCCCTGGCAGCCAAAAGGGTCAGCCATACCCTGGGGTGCCTCAGGCACAGCATGGCTATCAGGTCAAGGGAAGGGACTGTCCTGCTCTGCCTGGTCCTGTGGCCTCACGTCAAGGACTGCAGACAGTTTCAAGCGCCACAATATAAGAATGATATAAAGCTACTAGAGCGTCCAAAGGAGAGCTACAAAGATGATGAAGGGTCTAGAGGGGAAGACATAAGGATCAGCATGTGAAGTCCCTTGGTCTGTTCAGCTCAAAGCAGAGCAGGCTGAGGGGAGGCCTCATGGCGGCCTGCAGCTCCCTCATGAGGGGAACGGAGGGGCAGGCGCTGAGCTCTGCTCTCTGGGGACAGTGACAGGACCCGAGGGAACGGCATGGAGCTGGGACAGGGGAGGGTCAGGCTGGGGGTTAGGGAAAGGATCTGCACCCAGAGGGTGGTCAGGCACTGGGACAGGCCCCACAGTGCAGTGGCCACAGCACCAAGCCTGCCAGACTTCAAGAAGCATTTGGACAACGCTCTCAGACACATGGTTTGATTTTTGGGTGGTCCTGTGTGGAGCCAGGAGTGGGACTTGATGATGTGTATGGGTGCCTCCCAACTTAGGATATTCCATAATTCTATGACTCAATGGACACATCAGGACAAAATTCACTTCCCGCAATCCTTAGTGGGAACCATTCCTCAGCTCATATGCAAGAGACAGCCCTGGCTTACTCAGGGGAGCTGACACCCTAATTCTGCTCCCTCTCTTCCTCCACACCAGCAGTTCTAGCAGCTCTTCACACTCTGGCTCAAACTGGTCCCATTCAGTGTCCTGGTCACCTCTTCCATTTAATTCATGTTGACAAAAGCAGTGTTACTCCTAAATTACAACAAACCAAGAGGATTTTCTAATACTGTAAATAAAGAACTAACCCAGGTTCTACTCTTCCTTCCCCAGAATTAGAAGGATCAGACAATGTGGAGCTGAACAAAGGAAAAAGCACAAAATTCAGGGACTGGTTCATTATAAAGAGCTGCTAGAATGTTTTGACAGAACTTTAGAAGATATTTTAAACACACAATTAAGTAGGTAATCCTTGGTTATGCTTATTCACATTAACACCAGCCAGGTCACAAGACAGCTAGAGCATCGGGCCTCAATTGTTCCTGTTGGCATCCAGTTTCTGCTCAGGTCCGAGTCTGCAGGGACACCTTTGTGTTACTCTATAGTGGCTTTACCCTGAAGTTAGGAACATTTATCCTCATCTGTCTGCTGTACCCAATAACAATCTTCTTTCTTTGTGATGCTTGTAACATAAATTCAGTATTAGTAGGTGTTATGAAAACAAAAATGCAAAAACCACTGTGGTTACAGGTACTATGAGAAAACAATACCTGGAGAATATTCTTCAGTTTTAATGTGGAATAAATCTTGAAGCTTTCATGAACATGCAAGGCTTTGTGTAGCCCAGACAGCAATGCTTTTGAGTTGCACTAGAGCAGATGGGTGTGTACAAACATTTGAGGTGTATCATCCTGTCTACAACTTCTGCTCCATAGAAGATAGAAATTACACAATTTTAAGACTGCAAGCTTTGGATAGACATAGCCTACTCTTCTGACTTCTGACAGTACTTTTTTTTTGCTGTCAGCCCAGAAGAGCCAAATACATCTTTACAGATAGGATTCCTGAAAGAAGAAGAATCCCTTCAGTATATGACAAATTCCTTAATGTAGGTTGTCAGTATCATGATTACCGTTTGACAGACGGGAAAACTGAGAAAGAGAGGTCATGCCTATCCATGTTTGAAAGAGGAGGTTTGAGCAGCACAGGCTCCTACTTGCTTGCCTGTGCTATCTGTAGAAAGCCCAGCTGTCCTTGCCTGAGGGCACAATAAGCTGCTGTGTGTACCTAGGTGGATGGGAACATGTGTGCCCTGGAAGAAGCCTAAGGCATGGCTCACCAGATGGATGTACAGCAAATGAGGATGGCCTCAAGGCAGACATTGCAAAGCAGATAGCCCAATGACATCTGACAGGCCAGTTCTGAGCTAAGAGATGGATTTCAGACTCCTAGTTCTGTTCTGATGTATCCTTCTGTCTTCCATTTCACATGCAATTAAAACATCCCCCCCAGCTAACCTAGAGTGATTGTCTTTTTAAGATACTGATATTCACTCTGAAGATAATGGTTCTTTATCAGCTAAGAGGTGGATCAGAGTACCCAGTGCCTGTGGTAGCCCTATTTTCAACCAACTGAATGACACAGAACAAAGTAAGGGATGGTTGCTAAGAACATATCTCATCCTCTGTACAACCAACCCTCATAATGGGTGTATCATGGAAGAGAACTTAGAGAAAAGACTAAGCTGTACCATGTTATGATGCATTTTCAAGTGGGATAAGAAAGTTTTTATTTGTTGTTTTCTAATGACAACATACCTAACACCATGGTATGTGCTACATTACATGGTGACAAAAACAGGGCCATTGTACAGTACAGAGTTCTCCAAGTGCTTCACACCATTTTAGCCCATAGATCGCAAAGATTAGAAGATGTGAAGAGAAATTAAAGAGCTCTGATTGACATAAAAAATGTACCATTATCCACATGCAAAATCTAAAATCCTACTACATAAAGATTCATTGAAGCTTCTTCAAGCAGCATCCAGTGCTGGGTTTGAAGGAGATTTTGAGGTTTTGTATACAAGACAAATATGGAGGAAACCCATGACAACTGTAATTTGCTTGCATTGCTGTGCTGTAGAGTAGATTTACCCATGCACAGTGAAGATGGTACCCGTACCTGTCAGGCTGCGATAAACAGAATTATCTGCCTCTGAGCTCACAAGGATCATCCTCCATTGGGCTTTGTAACATCTGTTGGTATTGAAACTGCTAAAAACTGTCACCACATGAACCACTCGAGAGACTAGGTATCAAAATGCCAGCTATCAGGAGCAAAGGCATCTGTAAATGGTAGAGTTTGATATTTAAACAGCAGAAGCTTTCTAGATATTTCTAGATATTCTGAAAGAAATTCTGCTGGTGGAAGACAGTCAAATAACATACTCATTTCAGCTCCAAGCAATGCTCTTTACGTAAGTCTCTGCTGGATAGGCTACAAGGAATTGCTCATAATTGACTATGGGTTTCCTCTGGAGGCACTGAAGGCTCAAAAGAAATCAAACTTTACCAGACTTCAGTCCTGCCTGCGTTAATGCATGGAACAAGGACTCCAGTGCTGCTAAGAAACTAATACTATTGAGAAACAGATATTTCATGCAAGTTACCAGTCCTATTTCCTCGATATAAAGTGCTAGAAATGTGTGCATAACACAGATGTCAAACGTGCTACAGGGCTTCAAAGTTCATCTGGTGTCAACAGCTCTCATTCCTTGGATGTGTTTTCTCCTTGGATGAATCATCCTGGACACAAAGTCCTAATTATCCACCCCAAATCAGATAATGGCCTTCACCTGGCTGCAACAACATACTAGCTCTTTCCCACATTGAACTCATCAAATTACCAGTGATTCACCCACTACTGTATCTGGTGCAAGTCCAAGTGTAGAGGTTACTCTGAATCAATTCAGTGTTCAAGAAAATTAAATAAGAAAATTACTCCTGAATTGGAAGGACAGTTATCACAACAGTATTCACTTAATTAGGACAAAACCAGTTAAATTTTACTGCAAGAAGTTAGTCTTCTTGCTCCTACACATCTACTTTACCAGCTTGACCTTCACTATTTCATCCATAAAGATACCAGCTTTTATATTAGTTTCAGTGAATTTCAGAAGGTTGGGTTAAACAATGCAAAAAAAAAAAAAAAAATGGAAAGCTTGGACAAGCTATTTGACCTTCATAAGTCTGCAAGGCCTGATACTAAGTACTTAGTCATTTACATTTTCAGCCAAAAGCAAAAGCACACAGACCTATACAGACAAAAAAAAAAATGGAGAAGGGAATGCCATGGTTACTGGAATTGGTTACAGCCAGCCACCACCATTACTTGTGACAATCAAAGTGAGATTTGCACACTGAAAGACATGGGTATAACTACTACCCAAGTCAAAGGGATTTTCCAGTTGGTTTTTGCCCCAGCTTTCTTTTCCAAGCCAACTCCTTCTTTTTCGGAAATTGCTCACAACTTTCTTCAAGGATTCCTTTGGGAGGTGAAGTTTTCTAGGCTAAGATTCAACCCAAAAGGTTTTAATTTTAGCCAAATTGATTTGACCATTTTTGAGCAGTGAAGGAATGGAAGAAAATACTTTTCCCATATGTTCCAGTCAGTGGAATATACTTGCAGAGAAAAAAGAATCCTTGAGGAGACAGAGGGGGAGAGGGGCTAAATATCTCTAAAGGATAAAAATATTCCCAGACACAACACCACCATGAGCTAAGCCCCAACCTTACGTCAAAGAACACAGCAGCAATGGCATTTGCATTTACACCAGCTGAGTATCTGGCCCATAGGAACAGAGAAGAAAGCTTTCTATTAAAGTTTTGGATAGAACTCGTCAAAATCTAAACAACATGGAAAAAGCCTTCTATGTTAACTCCCTTCTTGTTATTTTTTCAAGATGAAGAGATAGCACAATCCTGTTCATGAAGAAGCATTGCTGCAAGCCGTGCCTGAACACAATGAGTCTCCACAGCAAGATACCTCTGCTCAGACCTTAAGTAAAAGGTCAGGACCTCCCCAAAGAACCTGAGCTAATTAGCCATGGGGGCTCATAAATGGCTGTGTGTTCCCAGATGCTACTTCTGGCAGCTCGGATGGTCAACCTCTCAGTCAGGCTAAGCCTCCCCCACCTCCACCTGTGGAAGCTGTATTGCCTCTTCGCTGTATTGAAAAAACATGAAGTCCAGGAAGAAAATTAATAAAGTCAGTAGCAAACAATTTTCACAACTAGAGTTGCCCAAACCTTAGCACTTCCAGTACATGGAAAAGATAAACCTCAAAACTGAGGGTTTCTACTTCTGACTGTGGAAACTCAAGGATCTATGCTGACAGATAACCTGCTCCACAGTACTGCTTAAGGCAGAGCTCACAAGACTTAAAACATCCCACAGCAAAGAGATCCGGGTCTCACAAGAGACCAACGGCACAGCGCAAAGCCTAGAAATTCAAGAACATAGTAGATTTCTTAACTTACTCTTGATAGAGCCTCCAAGGTTTTCCAGATTCTTGGTTTCACATATCAGGCTTGAGACGCTCCAGTTTCTTCAGCATCCATGAGGTTTTCATTATGTTACTTCGAAGCTGTGTATAAAAAAAGCCCTTTAGTCACAAGCAGCACACTCATTTTTATTTAATAATATCATTATTACTATTAAATACCCACACCGTAGGTAGGTGCAGAAGAACTCAGGAAGATTGCTAGGCATTTTGTGAAATCCTAAATTGTCTGCCTCAAAGAGCTTACAATATATAAAGGTGAACATCAAATAAAGAATAAATTAGGCAAGAATATAAACAGAGCTACATAATTTTATATCATTTTGGAGTGTAAAAAACTATATTCATACTAGCTATTACATGTGAATTAACTCTTTCAGTACCTCCACTTGGTTGTTTCTAATCTGCTGGTTCTTAATCTCTGTATTTAATACAGATACAAACCTTGGAAGGAAAATAACCCTTTTCACATTCCACTTCTAACACTCTCCTTTGAGCACCTGCCAGGAAGTTCTAGTGGACATAGGCTCCTTATAAGTGCTTCAGTACAGGTGCAGGACACTGAGAATGATTGATAAGCATTACATAGGACACAGGTGAGTTGGGAGGACAGAGGACCAGGTAATGAAGAAAGGAAATTAAAAAGAAAAAAGGACCAAAAAAAAAAAAAAACGGCAGCAAACAAGTTGTGAAGGACCAAAAAGCAATCCTGAGACCCTCACACTTGGTGCAGATATAGAGACAGGAGCAATAACAGGAAAGAAATGCAAATGGACATTACAACAACACTCTGAATCAGATTTTTCTAGCAGTGATCCAGCTACCATATCTTTAGCAGTAGTAGTCTGTGGAAGGTTAAATGAGAAAAGAAAAAATATCAGGAGGCTGAAAAGGACCAGAAAGATGAGAAATGACAAAAGGAGGAGGGAGGGCACTTTGAAGATAATAAAAATCTCATTGGGAAAAAGCTGTGAAGTTTTGTTAGAGATTATTTGTGTGTAGCAGGAAAGAAAAAAGTGTCAGATAAGCTGAGAAGTAGTTGTTTAGTAGTCAGGAAGATGGTAGAAAACCAATAGGTTGGTACTTTAACTCCCAGGAAATCTTAACTGTAGGTCAAGGATGATGAATAATCTATTTATATTCCACACCTTTATATTCCACACCATGGACCCCTGGAGACATGAGAGTCTGTAGGAAGAGAAGATTAGTCTATACTCCAAAATATTTCTCTGATGGAACTATATCTCCAAGGAGAAACTAATGATGACAGGTTACCAAAACAAACAAACAAAAAACCCTCTTGCTAGGAGAGTTTAGCCTGAGTGATATAACCTAACAAAAAAAAAGGATTTTTTATTGTCTTGATTTTTGCACAGTAACATTTGCTAGCACAACTCCATTGGATTTGAACATTTTACCCCTCTGTCAAATCCCTATTGTTTGTTCAATACATAGGTAGGTTCTTGCATAATATCCCTGTCCCACATCCCAGCCCTGCAACAAGATCAGCAAAGTGACATTCTAGGAAAGGTTTCCTGTATTGCAACCTGCTAATTTACCTGCTGTTGTCAAGTCTCAATGATCAAAGGCATGAGTCATGCCCTGCAAAAGCTGTATGTTTAGGTTAAACATGATGGGGTTTAACACAATGTTAGGTAATAAACATTGGGCTTCTTTTTAACTGCCTTTTGTTTAGGGTTGCCCGTTGTACAGGTAAGAACTCTGATTACAAATAAAGCTGATTTTTTTCACCCTGGGAACTGCAGAGCTCCACCCAGCCAGGGATTAGCTCTGCAAGTCCATGGAGCAGAGGTGCTGTGATGTGCACCTAGGGCAGCACCTACAGCGTGGCCAACCAGGCAGCCCTCTAGGCCCAGCCACTAGCTGGGACAGTGGTACTGGCCATGCAAGGGAGAGACTCTGAAGCTGCAAGTAGTACAGTCCTTTTTCCCCAAACAATTAGAGGATTCTTATGACTGGCTCAAGGGGTGGTGCCTCTGGGGAGGACCTGGACTCCTTCTGTGACCTTAGCTTCTTATAGACCCTACAGAGTTTTGTCTCTGTTTTGGAGTTCCCTGTCCACCAAAGGGGATGATAATTCTACCGGGGTGCTCACTGGTCTCTTTCAGCTATTCAGAGCAGCTGAATAGTACAGGTTAGGGTAAGAGCTTCACCTGTAAACACCATTCAAACATGATTATAAATGTTCTTTCATTTAATTTGACAGTATATTTAATTTTGGTCCAGAGTAAGCACACCGACAAAGCAGCCAGTACTAGATGTGCCATGGGCAGTACTTTGTCACTTTGTATGTCCTTTGGTCTTGTGAGGCATAACCTGTCTATATAAGAACTGTTATAACTGTGATCCTTACTGTGACATATCCTCTGAAGACCTCAAAAGTCTCTCAAAAAAAATATTGGCTACCATGAAGCTTTGTGGATTTCCCCCTGAAGAGGAAGCAGAAATGGAACCCATGAGTGGTTCAGCTTGCTGATGGGGCACACTCAGCATATCCCATATTTCTTAAACTACCATATCTCAAGGACTGTGTTGACCATAGAGCTTCTGAGAGCGATCCTAATATCAAACAGATGTGGAGAAAATCTCTGGTCTGGATTTCAAGACTTCACCAGAAGGGAGCAGGAGAGGCCTGCAGAAGAGCTCCAAGCAATGTATGCACTGTGGACCGTGTTGTCCTGCACAGAGCCTGGCTTTGCTGTAGGTACATCACAGCCAGGCTCCCAACAGATATGACAACTGCAAGAGTAAGAAACCTCACCAACATCATTTTGTGACCTGGGAAATTGTAATTTTGCATTTTTTCCCTGCGTGTGTAAGGTGCTTACCTATAAAAATGCTGGGCTGATGAGGACAGTACAAGTTCTCCCCTTCCTTTCCCTCTGCTACTGTACTTACAGTTTATAAATGCACTTATGCTGGTAGAGCTCAATCTTATGTAAAAGGAACATAAATTAAGTCCAGTTTCACGTACTTCTATAACTATGTAACTATACCTATGCTAACTGGTAGGACAGGTTAAGACCAAAATAGAATTCTACCCTTTTCCTACTGACATGGTTATATTGGTCCTCATAGCAAATTTGCAGTTGAGGACTGAGAAACCAAGTCTTAGCTGATCCCATGTAAAGGATAGTATGAAAGAATCTAGTTTTAATCATATCTAGTTAGAAGCAATATTTCAGAACATGTTGCACAAATAAAATAAAATCAAGTACAGAAAACGAAACTTTTCCCAAGTGTTGAACAGTTTCCTAGACAGCAGTTCATGAACCCCTGTCCTGGACACAAGGCTCCAGCTGCTGGCTGGCTCACAGTTGCAGAAGTAGCCCTGCAGCAAATTTTGCAACTGGTTTCTTGAAGACCAATATTAGCAAAACATGTCCTTAGCTGCTTGGAGTCCTGCTCTTACCTACCTTAATCTGGCAGCAGCCTTCCTCAGAAAATGTGCAGGGCTATCTGCTGGAGAGTAAGTGTCCTACATGTGACATTGACAAAGTTGTGTCAGAGTTAAGAAAGGTCTGTGATTTCACATCTGACCTAAATTCAGGGTCACAGTCTGTGGGAAGGCTTAGGACCAGGCACTTTTCCCCAGATTCTCATATTGCCACTAGTGGATATAGCAGCTGAGAAACCTTGGACACCCAACCCAATTTGGTTGCACATAATCCACCCATACCTGTAGGAAGCCTGATATGGTGGACATGAAGAGTCCATTAAGCCCATCCTCCCCATGGGTGAAGGTTCAGGTTTATAAGCTATCATGAATGATTTGACTCAAATGACTCAGAAGTCCATCCTTGGCCATGAGAGCCAACTTTGCACCGAAGTGGCTGAGGAGTGCCCACAAGTCCAGGCTCTGGTGTGGCAGTGGAGCCCACCCCCAGCAGAGCTGCAGGTCAGATGCGCACAGGCAATGCCTAAAACCCCAGACATCTGCAGGAGCATGGGCTGGAGCCCTGTGGGCTAAGCAATGCATCCTGTTTGTCCCTTAAACTCAAAGCAGAGTTAAAACTCATAAAACTTTCCTAGCAGCTGGTTTATATACACAGAATGCTGGGTGTTGATGTTTACAAGACCCAGAGCTCATTTCGGCTCTTTTCTATGTAAAAAGAACAAAACATTTAGGTACTTTCCATCTAAAATAACTTTGCTCTTGTCCTTTTGCCTCAGCCATCCAAGAACAAGGGCTGTGTGAGACCAGGAGAAGGGAAATGCTTAGAAATCCTGCTTGTTCGACTGCTGCTGTTCCTTGCTGACATTTAGCCCAGACAATATGAGCACCACCCTCAGCTACACCCAGCTGGGCTCAGTGACTTCACTGGGAAGCCATGGTGTGCCACGGCTGTAACCAACAGCAGAAACTGTCCAAATATTTCTGTGTGGAGCATGAGATTGTTTGCTAGACTGAAATATTCTTTGCTCAGTATATTTTGAGTGCTACGTAAGTTGCTTTAACCTTGCTGCACTGTTCTTGGTCCCAGAGATAGCAGGATGATAATCAGGACAGGGCAGATGAGCCAGGAACCTGGATTCCCCTCCTGGTGCTGCCCTGGGGACAGCTGTCACCTCTGCTCCTACCTTCTCCTTGGGGAGAAGGAGTGACCTTCTCACTGCTTCGTAGGGCCCTGCAAGATGGAGATGAAAGTGCAGGCTGAAAAGCTGGCTGCTGTAGTTGCTTTCACTTGTCCCTTTCAAAATACCCACTGCAAAGGGGATGGTGGGGATGGAGGGGAGTTTATGGGGGACATGGGGACTAATGAAAGGAGCAAGGACTTGGACTGCTGCTCAGTGCTGCAAATCTCCTTGTCTCTGAAATTAATCTGGTAGCTGAAATACTGACTCAAACCAAGACATGTTGAATAGCAAGACATGGCCCTAGGTGGGGGATGAAGTTGGAAGCAGGGGTCACCTCCCCACCAGCCACTTCTAGCCAGGACCAGGCTAAGAGAGCTCAAAGCCAGAGTGAACAAGCCACCAACCCACACGCCACGGGAAGAAAACCCCATCCACATTGCTAGCCCTGTGACTGCCCAGCTCCCCACACTGCCCCAGCCCAGATGTTTCTCCAAGGAGCCTCACACCTTGGTGGGGGTTTGGATCAGACTGTGACAACCTGACTGCCCACATGCAGATGCCCAAGTCCTGGCCCTGTTGCCTTTGCTTGCCCGTCACAAGGGCAGGTTCTTTGCGATGAGAGCCAACAGCACATCACAGCATGCCCTGCCACACACAGAGCACCTCTCGGCCAGGACCTCCAGACAGCAAAGCCAGAGCTCCTTGTAACAGCCAGTTTTGCTTGTTTGGTCACTGAAGCCCTGCTTTCAGTTCTGGCCAGCCTTGTGTACACGGCGTGGTTCGTGTCGCAAACAGAAGGCAAAGATTAGCCTGCGGTGCACGCCTGAGCGCCAGGCCTCCGCACGCGTTCCAGCCCGCCCGTCCAGCGAGCGCCTCCCCTCACAAAATACAGAAATAAATTTAAAAAATTAGCAGCCAGAATGTCCCAGTTAATGATTAAGCAGTGACAATTGCACAACTTCCCCAGGAATGTCTGTTTTGATGGCTGCGGTACGCTGGCGGGCAGGAATGGTGAAAAACAGTCGGATGGCAAGGAGAGGACGGGGCCTGGGTGTCAGTGGTGGCAGCAAGGTCTGGCAGGAGACGGGTCCTCCTTCCGTGGCAGGGGGCTGGCGTCCCCGCTAGCATGGCTCAGCCCCAGGCTGCAGAGATTTGGGGAGCAGGGCTGCTGGCAGGTGGCCCCGGCAGGGTGGGGGAGCCCGACCACCAGCAGCAGGGAAGCACAGCGTCGCTGCATGCTTTATGCAGCTGGTTCACTTGCAGGCACGGGTCAGTGCGAAGCAAATGCAAACCTCATGCCTCAATGTCCTTATATATGTGTTTAAAAGCACACAGTACGCTCATAAAAGGGCTGAGTCTCCAGGGCTGACTTACAAGTGCCAGACAAAAATCTGTCAAGATTGATGAGCCTTTTTTTTTATGGCGTTCGGCACGTCCGACATTATGCTGGACTTTAAAAAGCTCTGCAGGAACAAGGGCCGTTAAACATCTAGAATAAATAGAGTCAGATAGCAGTTCAGACACCCAGCTGTTCTTTTGCATGGGCAAGTCCCGTACATGGAAATGCGGTAATCTTTCAAGTCAAATTCCTGGAAAGATTAGCCTAATGCACAACTCCCAGATCCCACAGCTCATTAGAAGCGACTCCAATGCAACACCTTCCAAGCAGTCCACGCGTGCCCTGGCAAGGTGGCTTCTTGCAAGCAGTTGTTGGAGACAAAAGACTGCCTGGCCTGGCTGGTCATTGGGTCATTTAGGCTTCAGAGATGTCACCCAGCCACAGACAGCATCCAGAGCTTACGGTGACCAGGAACAGGGAAACCTAATGCTCCCACTCAGAAATGGATCAATGAATTGATTCATAAAGATGAGGGTCCCTGACTGCTGCTGAAAACTTGGCTTAAAGCTGAGACAGGGAGATGGTCCCACTGGCAGCAGTTCAGAAGGACCATTTTCAGGCAGACATAGACCTGCAAGCCCAAAAACTGACCCATTTTTCTTGTGCTGAAGAAAACAAGGGTCTGTGGATGGATATTTGCTGTAAATATGCCATCTCGCACCATACAAACGCCTGACTACCTCACGGCCCTTCTCCTTCACATGGAAACAACAGTGCTGGATCTCACCTGTCAGCCAACAGCTCCCATCAGTGGCAGAGCTGGTTTCTCAGATCCATATGTGTCCACATGTGAATGTTCCTTTCAGGATTTTGCAAAAAACTTGCAAAAACTCCCTTGTGTCTTTGTCTGTATTTATTTGATTTGCTAGGATGCGTGACGCCAGTAAAGGTCTTGGGCTGAGAACTCTGTTTCTGTACATGGTTGTGCTGCTTGAGGTCTCCTTCCTGGTGCTGTCTCCTGGCACGTGGAACACAGAGGGGTGATCTGGTCTATCCGGTAGCCCCTCACCACTCAGGGTTGCTCTGGGCTGGTCTGAAGCCTGGCACATCTCCACATGTACCCTGGAGTGATTTGGTTTGTAGTAAAGTCACATTAGCCTGTACAGGGCTTTCTGAATGGGGACCTCCCTACCCCTTGTGAAAGGACACAGAGGATAAGGCAGTCTTTGGTCACCTCAGGAGTAGGGATGGTGCTGGGGGAGTTGCCAGGATAACTGCACTTTCCCTGAGGAGCAGAAACAGAGTGCCAAACCTCAACAAGAGATTCAAGATTTGGGGATTCTCTCCAATTTTTCATTCAGGGAGCAGGTACTGTACTTGAGCCACGCCTTGGCCAGCCATCAGATCCTTCCTGATTGAGACTGCAAAAACACATTATAATTAAAAGCAATCATCATTCTGGTTTCCACATTTTTTTCCAAGTGGCTTCTGCCTTTTCCATGTGGAAGCAATACTTGGAAAAACCCTATCTTTGCACGCACTGCATGCCTTTATAACCCAGGAGAGCCCCACTTCCAACTCTTGTCTGTGCTGGGAGCCCCAGCTAGCAGCCACTGCTGCAGCCTGCAGTACTGCACACCAGCTGCTCCTCTCTGTGGTCACAGGGACGAAGTCTGTGCTGCCATTGCAAGGGCTGGTAGGTGTTGATGTCCACCACAAGAGCTGGTAGCATCTGTTCCATATGCTCCACTGCTGGCTGACCGATCTGGGACAGTGAGTGGCAAGCACCATTTGCATTCAATAAAAAGTTACCTCTTCATCTCAGGAGAGAATGATCAAAACTAGGATTTTGTTTCCATTCTTGGGAGTTCAGGGTTCACTGTACTTTTTAACAGTGCAATGTGACTCAGTGATTCATCCAAGCGTTTGAAAAGAACTTTTAACCTTTTTATTAAAAAAAAAAAAAAAAACGCTTGGATGCCTTTCCCGTGTTTTGAGTATTAGGCAAAAGGATTTCCCCTTTCATTTTTTTCTACCAGCACAATTGTGATTTATTTTTCTTAAAGCAAAAGGAGGACTACTGAGTACATTTGCCAAGAGGTAGAGTACAAAAATTCTGTACATCTACAGCGTTAATACCCTGAGACTTCATTTTTGAGAAACATTCAGCCCTGTATTTGCAATGGGCTGATGTTTCACAGAAAGCTCAGGAGGCAGTTCTCCATCACATATCCCCACCCCTCTCCCAAAGAGGGGAGAACAACAAAGGAAAACACAAATATGTACCTCTCTCCCCAGAGAGAATCAGAAAGGACCACCAAGGACAGAAGTGTTTGGATATAATGAGTATTGTGGCCTAAGACCTGCAGAATACAGCAGAGAGGAATGAACTTCAAATCATCAAATTTCAAGCATCTGGCCCACTATGTGCTTGGGTCATTTCCTAGGACTGACCACTGGGCAAGGTATACTGAACTTTGTAAAAGGCATGGCTGAAAAAAAATAAAATGAAAAGCTAATATCCTAGTGACTCAGATAAGTTAGAGCCAAAAAGGAACCCTTTTGACTATCAGTTTGTTTGTTTTTTATTTAATCAAATGTATTTTTCTGCTTAAAATAGTGCCTCAGTCTGACTAAAACATACCTTTCAGCAGAGACACCATCCAGTAGTTACAAAATCACAGTTAATCAACCACATCAAATGGTAATTTGGTTAATCACCTTCCCAATTAAAAGTTATGCTTTATTTTTAAGTTCCAGTGCCTCTCTTTGGCTGGCTGTGGGCACTCTGTGTTAACTGCTCTCTCCAGAAGAGATGGCATGCTGCTCTCGGTTCTGCTAGTATGTAGGTGATAAAGTCACCTCTGAGCCTGACCTACCATAAGTAATAAAGGCAGAGGGAGCTTCTTGCACCTCTTACAGTAAAGGGAGGCTTCTTGAATCCCAGTGACATCTTGGGCACATTTTTTCAGTGCCCTTTTTTTGTTTTAAAATGCTCTAGAGGTGAATGTAGTCTGCCAGTATCAATCTTGCCAATACCCGATATAAGAAGCACAATCCAGCTGAACAGAAAAATGGGTGAAAGAATAAAAGCTACAAATTTACTGAAATTTTGGTCCCCCTTTTGTCGTTTCACCACCAGTGAAATGGTTGCAGCCAACTTCCAGAAGTTCTATTGGTGCTCTAAAACCACACTTCAAATACACCTCCAGGTGTTTGGGCCGTGACAAAAAGAGCACTATAAAGAGCACAGTAAAATATAGTATAAGATAATACAATATAATTACTAGAATTGCAAAGATTAATAACCCACATTTAGAAGGGCTCTTTTTGATCTTTGAGTGCCAACTCTTAATCTTTTATCACTTAACTTTATGGTAGTGCCACTACGTCTATGCTACTGCGTGTGACTTAGTCTCTCATACAGCCATATACAAGAGATTATGTTTTGGTTACATTTTAACTGAAGTAAAAATACAAGTCATGCAGTTGTTTCATACGTGGTAGTGTCTCATTTGTGCAATGTCATCGGAGTGCCCTCTGCGAGCTCACATGCCTGTTAAAGATGTCTCTGGTGAGCTCGGTGTAACAGGACCACTGGTAACGAAGCAGCTATTAAAACTGTTGTGGATGTCTATAACACAAACCGCATTAGATCACAAAACCCCCAAAACAACCTTTTCTAGGTCATGGATACATACATTTGAAGTGACTGTTGGTTCTACCCTCAAAAATCTTTGCAAATTCTTGAAGTATCTCATAAAATCTGTATTTCTCTGACCACTCTGGCAGGGATTTCAAGTCTGCACTTCGTATCATCCCTGAGGAATGTATGAAAAGCATACTTCAAACTGCAAGTTTTTCACTCTCAGCCACACAGTATGACTCTAAATGCATTCTCTTTTTCCCATGAGTACAGTATAGGAACCAAATCGAAATAATTCACAGTTTGCACTTAGATCAGAAATTAAAGGCAAGCAGGAGCAACAACCAGACTAACACACTGATCCCAACAAGACGATCTGACTGCATTACAGGTAAGGTCTCTCGGAAGGAACCTGCAGGAATACGCACTATTTCAGAAATGCTCTGCAGAAACTCCAGCCTTTGGATTGGTGTGTAAACGTCCCTACATGTAAAAATTGCTGTCAGCATGCTTTGGTGATGAGCTGAAGTCGAGAATATTAACTGCAGACCACCTTTGCTGGGGAAACAGATGGTTTTATACAGTGCATGTAATGGGGATCCCATGCATGTGTGAGATCCCCAAGTCACACACGTGCTATCAGAAACGTGACTGGTCACCTCTGTAACCTGCTGTCATTCACAGCTTCTCAGAGCAGCTTTGAGTCTTTTCGAATGTGATACATGAAATTCTGTGCATGGGGGCTTAAAACCTTAAAACTAG
Organism: Oxyura jamaicensis; assembly: GCF_011077185.1. Lineage (NCBI taxonomy): Eukaryota > Metazoa > Chordata > Aves > Anseriformes > Anatidae > Oxyura > Oxyura jamaicensis. The sequence goes on along the minus strand of NC_048899.1, from coordinate 25,805,030 downwards.
GACAGAGGAGATCAATTTCATAGAGGATGCTTATGTTCATGCTCTGATAGTGATTGCATATTGCAGAATAGATGGATTTTCAAAGGTAGATATTCTGAAATCTTTCAAAAATGAGTGTCAGCCCCTTGTACAATGGGCACTGTGATAAAGATAACATTTTCCAGTCAGTGTCAGCACCTGTGCACACTGCATAAACTCAATTAAAAAATAAAACAGAAGAATTCCACCAATAAACTTCAGATTAGCGTATCTCTGAGTAGTTTCCAGCTTGTCACTGAAAGAGCAAACAGGGATATAACACCAAACAAATGATCAAAACATTAAAGTGTGATTTTTCTGTAGATAAATCTTTGACTCTTGAAAAATAGAGCCAGTGTTATTCACAGAGAGCTATATAAATGAAAGTAGCACGTGTATGTGTGCACATAGGTGTATGCATTATGTTCATTATGCACAAATGTTCAGTATTTCCCTAGCCAAGCTGGTCTGAGTGTATGCCATTCCTGTCTCACTATCTCTTCTAAAGAGCATTCCTTGGTTTCAAAACAGTAGTATGTTTTATGGAAAACTGGATGCAACCTGTTCAAACAGGTTGAAAATTATGTCCCTTCTATCAGCAATCAGTCTCTTGCAAGGAAAGCTAAAGGGAAATGATCCTTGAAACACCACTCTGGGTGGCTATGGAAATCCTTTTAATTGCACGCTACTCCCAGCAGTGACAATAAGTAGATACTACTTGCCAATAACTTTGATTGCCATCAGTTTGGGCTGCTATACTTTCACACATATAAACTGCATCTCAGAAAACCCATATATAAAAAGCACGAGCAGTTGTAAACGTGTCCTCGGCTAACCTCAGCTGCCGCTGCCTCCCACAAAGCCAGAGGCAGAGGCAAGCTCACCGAAGTGGGACAGGTATGCGGGGTTCAGGCAGCACGGCCACGCAGCTTCCCCTCCTGTTACACACAACACGTCACCCCTCCTACTGCAAACCCTGGGCACTTTTCCACAGCTGACATGGAGATTTATAGGTATGAAATCACTGTAATCATCCCATCACGGCATTTTCTTTGTAATAGGCATGTACTCCATTTTATTTTTACTGGCATGTTACTACCTTGAAATACTGGTAGGAGAAGAATGAGGGTGCCTGACAGCATACCTCAAGCTGGGCGCTGAAAATCCTCAATCAGTTGCCAGTTTAGACCATTTCAGCTGAGCAGACACACACCAGAGAAGACGAGGGAAATGCAGAAGTAGCCAACAGCACGCTGGTTCAGATGGTCACACCAGTGCCCACCGTCACCACCTGGCAGGGATCGCTGCACCACGCAGTGTGCAGGGAGTGCATACACACAGCCACAGTGACATGACAAAACATCATGCCTAAGGGTTTCCAGCAAACCCTAAACTCTGCAGGCCAGTCCAAAGCCTGGCAGAAATCACACTGATGTTACCAGGACTTTTTCCAAAGGAAAATATTATATGCCTGCATGTATGTATATAAAATATCACTAATTAAATTTAGAAAGTAGGACCTGCCAGGTCAAACACTCCAGCCACATATTATTTCTGCAGACTGCTTGAAATGAAACTAAAGGGACAGACATTCATGTCCACTCCCATCCTTTGCCAATTTGCTTTGCTCAATACAGCAATAGTGTGCAAACAAGCCAAGTTCCTACACTTCCCTGTGCAAAACAGCCCTCCTGTTGTTCTAGTTGTTCTGGGCTGCTTCTGGACTGCTTTTAGTTAATTTCCCTTGATCAGAAGTCACCAGAGCTACAGAGGATACCTCTGGAAGTTCATCTATATATTATTTGTAAATACGTTTGGCAATCTCTGTCCTATAACATGAAGCTCATATGAGGTCTCCTCCAATTCTGGTTTCTCACTGCACAGAGGAAATGCCTCCTTTTGTGTTATTAGTGCCTTCATACCTACAATATTTCTAGAAGCACTGTTGTCCATGTTCACTTGCTAAGAGTTTCATCGTTCTCCTCTTGTGTGGCCAAAGTTCCTTCTTCCACTATTTATTTTGCTTTTGTTTGCAAAATCCAGCTCGGCTTGACTTTTGACAGTTCTCCCTCTATCCACTGACCTTCTGACCTCTCTGCTACATATGTCTTAGCCAATCCATCCTTCCAGTCCTTGCAGGCTTTCTATTTACTGCCATGTAACTTGATTACAATAACCAAGGTGATGAACAATAAACCCATACGTTTACTTTGACTGGTAGATTGTATAGCATGACAGATTTTCCCTAGCGTGTGTGCGAGAGCCAGCTCTTCTGAAAGAAGGATCAAGAGGTCAAGGCTAAGCAAAATAAGAGGAAACAAAATGATTAGCAAATTCATGATGAAAATCCAGTAAGTGCTGGTTCTCTTAGTGTCAGGTTTCACTAGACTGACAGCAAAGGATGGACAGTCTAGAAGAAGTATTGCAGACAACAACTAATTTTAGCAGCTGACTACAGAAAGAGGATCCAAAATGTTTTCTTAGTAGTACAGCATCTGAGAACATCCCTTTCAGCAACACCTTGATGCTCACGTCTAGACAAACAGTTCAGACCAGGAAAGACCAGTCACGTTTCCATGTCCCTCTTCACTGTTACTCATTTAAACCACTCAGCACAGTGATGCCAAGTGGCAAGCACTGTCAGAGAAGCTTCACTCCAGTGGAGGAAACTAAACTGATGTCTCAAATCAAAGATTCCTGCAAAACATCTCTGATTTTTAGCCAGTCATCAATTAATTGAAGAGTTGAGAAAAATGTAAGAGATTTCTTTGCCACTAAGGTAACACCAAATGCCTGCCTTCTCTCCTTCTTCAAGCAAGGAAAGATTGCATCAAGGTGTGTTCACCACAGACCTCTGTGCAGCTGCCAGTCCCGATGCTCTGTTGAGTTCTTCCTACCCTAGGTATTTCCTAGGGTAGGTACCCTAAGGTACCTAAGGTACCTAAGGTACCTACCCTAAGGTCCTAAGGTACCACATGCTGGCACCTTATTTGTAAAGGTGCAGTCAAATTGCATGCAGATAGCTTAACATCACTCGGTCCTTGCCAAATCCTCCCCTCCTGCTCCCTGTGGCCCTTCCAGCTCCCTGCAATCCTCCCACCCAGAGCAAAAATAATGAAGGCGCCATAAATTACCGGCTCCACGCTTCCCAGCCTGCTGCCAACAGATGCAGACCGTGGTGACACGGGAGCTGCCTGAGCAGGCATGGGGAGAGACAGACCAGCCCTAAAGCGGGGGGTGGCATGCCGTCTCTTCCAGTTGTGCTGCTTCTTCCTGTGCCAGCTGAAGTAGAGGTGATGGAGGGAAGACACCACTCCTCACTGCAGAAGGGACCAACAGGAGCTGGAAGACAGGACTAGATCCACCCTAACAACGGGAAGCAGAAATGCAATAATGACATATAGGAATGACATGAATGCCTCTTCCAAATATTTCTAATGGGTTTGGGGGATTTAGTGGGTGCATAAAGATGGTGTGCTCATGCTTTAATTTAAAAAGACCAAAGAAGGTAACCAAAGAGATTAGGGGGAAGTATTCTTTTCTTTTTTATTTTCCTCACAAGATTTCACTGAAATCAATAAAACTACAAACACATTTCCACTTCCTCTTGGCACAAAACTGTGGGATTCTGATGCTGCACTTACTCCTTTGAACACCTGCAAATGACGCAAGAGCAGCAGTGAAGGGAAAGAAACATCACTAAAACAACTTATAAGTTCACAGGGGAGGAAACTTTGGTCCATGACAAGGATTTAAGAGAGAAGAGAGGAAAATTAACAAAGAGCAGTCCCTGCAGTGCTGGCTGGCAACCAGGCGGTCACCCTGGGACAGTTCTGCTGTGCAAAAGGCACCGCAGCATGGGGACACACTCTGTACCTGCGTGTTAATCCTTGCCATAAACCATCACATCTGAGAGGTTTTACTGGAGAATGCTTCTGTTTATGAGGCAATAACCATCTTCTGGCCCAAGTAAATTTGATAACCATAGGCAGAGGAGATTAATGGATAATGCTATTACTGAGCAAACAGAGAGCACTCCAGTCATTGTGGCTGTGGCTAGCTACTAAAAATATCATTTGCTCTGCCCTCAAACCATACACGCACACAGGTTAAGGGAAAAAAGGCACCCAAGAAACAAAGGAGCCAGTGACACCTCCAGGTATCAGGAACCTGCAAGTGTTTTCTCTTCCCAAGCCCTGGGGCACAGGGGAGGCATACAGTACAAAGGCATCCTCTGTTCAGTAGAGGCACTGCTCCAGGATCTGTGCTGACATTTCTGGAGCCTTCTCAGATGTTTCTCAGCCTCTGCTTCCCAGCTGAGGCTGAGCGTGGGCACAGCTCACTGAGGTGTGCCCACACCTGCCGCAGGCTGCTGCTTGGCTCGTGCTCGGCACTTGGTGTGCTTTACCAGAAGCCATTAGGTAATGTTTGATAGGGAGTTTCTTTTGATTCTAGTTTGATTTAAGAAAAAGCCATCAAAGTGTTTGGAGGATATGGGAAGTTTTGAAAAGAATACCAATGGACAAAGCAAAACTAGCAAAAAGATGAACAGCATGATAATTCCAAGGTAAACCCCAGGGAGAGGGAAGTAAGCACGGGATTAGGCAGTTTGGCTGCAAGCAGGATAACGCCATCTTCAGCATGTCCACTGCAACAGGTAAAGAGGAATACAGGAGTCCTGAATGTGATAAATGATGCAGGGAGATTGTGTGTCCAGAACAGGAAACTGAAATCTATTCTGTAAGCATCTGACAAACTGAGGAGACAAATCTGAAAGTCAGAGTTGACCAAGCACCAATCCTCCAGTAGAACTCAGGAGTGCACAACCAAGATGCTCCCAGACACACAAAAATGAGACACCAGTTCAGTCCTCTTGGAGCAGCAGCAAAAGCAGAGACAAGTGATTTGTGTACCCATGCTAATAAAAACAGCATCACTGTGCTGAAATAAAGAAAGCAGCTTTGGCTTAGGGGTAAAAAACATTCCATCCTCATGTACAATACAATCCACTATTGGTGTATATTGTTAAGTACTGCCCCTAGTTCAGAACTATAGAGATTATGTGCTCTGCAAATTGAAGTCAAATGTGGGGTAGAGTGAGGGACTGAAGAACTTTTCTGTACAGGGTTTGACAAAAATATAGGGGAGAAAAGACCATATAACAGTTATATCAAGGAAACAAACAAGCAACAAAAAAAAACACTAACAAACAAACAGGTCTGATCTCAGAACAAACAGTGACTGCAATTGCCAGAGATACTGCGGAGAATTCAACAGCAATTAAAACACAGTTGGGTCAGGTAGCATATTCCCAACAGTTCAAGGTGGAGGTCACAGTAACAGGCAGGATTTTCTTGAAATCACCAACAAGATGCTCAATAACACGTTATGGAAGAATACTGGTGAAAAAGTCCACACAGGTTATTTGAAAATTAGAACTTAAAGAGAAAGTCCCCAGACATTTTTATTGGCCTTAACTGAGCGGTGATGTGGAGGAAATGCATGAAGATTGCAGTATGGGCACAGGCCTTGCACCAGTGGAATAAGAAAAGGTATTGTTAGTATAGTAGAGCACATACAGTCCCTTAAAGTTAACAGGAGATTCATCTATATTGATATTCTCATGGCCTTGGGCAGGACATAACACAGGCAACGTGATGATTGTGCATGACAGGTGTATTTTTGCTGAAGATGGTGGGATAGCAGTGCCTTAGGCTGTAACTCTGATGAGTGGTAAAGACTTTAAGGTGTTTTTTAGGCAACTAACCACTTCATTTCACTGCTAGCAATCCAGTAAGCCACTTAAAAACAGTTTTTAAATGATGAAATGCCTCCTTAAAGTATTTGTAGTTTGACCGATGCTTGTTTAGCCCTGTTAAGGTGTTCCATTAAAACCTGTAGACACATTGTGCAATAAAAATAAATAAAAGATGCCTGGAACAGCAGAAACTGAGACCAGAGGAAGATTTGTAAACATACCAAGAAAAGGATACATCAAACTAAACAAAAAGCCCACCTGAAAGGAGGCTGCAGGAATGCTCCCACTTCACATTGCACATCCGTGCAATGAGCTCAGCCAGGCAGAGACACCCACAGCCTTTATACAGAGGGAGTGGTGTAAAGAGGACGGAAGAGCAGGGGCATTTCTCCAGCTTCCAGAGAAGACAGGGACACACCTAGGGAAGACTGGACTCAATTAATTTAATTTCCAGCCTTTGAAAATCATCAGAATAAGCTGATCAACAGTCTCTGTCTGCATGTCAATGGGGAAAAAGAGAAAATTAAGCTTTACTAACAAAAGTTAGGAATTAAATTGTTGTGAGGAATTTATGTTTGATTATATATATGCTTATTGTTTCCGACCAGTTTTCAACCAGCGATTAGATCTGTACTCCTAGAAAATGTATCTCTGAGTACAGACATGATTAATTCCTTAATTCTATGAGCAAAAACCATACAGACATGAGCAGTGAGACTTATTTGGGGTCCTGGCCTAAAGGCTGATGAATAAAACAGTCCATGTGGCTCTGCTGTCTTTGTGCCCATGCAGCTAAGCCCTCTGTCCCGGCATGCTGGGACTGGGCAGGCTGTCTCCTGGGAACAGACCTCGGTGCATGCTCTCTTCCAAACTGCCCCTGTGGCCCTTGCCTGGGGATGGTGACACCAGGAGTGACTCAAGGGCTGTGCCAGGGAGAGTGCTGAAGATTAGACAGCACAGACAACAGTAAGTCAGAGACTGAGACCAGCCTTTGGTGCTGTTCGATTCACCAGGTTTAATCTTTCTTTACTGGTTAATATACAGCTCCCTGCCAGCCAACATATCCAGGTCTTCCTCTCATGGAAATCTGATGGTCATGGGCTGATGTGTGCTGAGATCTTACCTCCGCAAGGCACTGGAACACAACGCCATCAGGCACGGGGTCTGGCAGTAACCCACAAACAACTTTTGGTCCCATGTTGCTCCAGAGGCACTACCTATTTTAAGCACTTCAGCTTCTCAGGCAATGGAAATGGCATTTTTCCTGGAAGACAGAGAACCACGTGGAGCTGCATTACTGAATACAGAGGGCTTCTTTCAATCTCTTCTGCCCATAATGACTCCCAAGCACCACTCAGCTAGTGGAAGTTATCATCTGAATACATCTATAATATCTTAAATTCTCCCTCAAGGAAAAAACTGCTTCTCAGTACTGACAGTTTCTGATAAATATCCCCCAGGAAATGCAGACTATAGTAAATCTCATAAAAACTAGGAGTTATGGACACTTAACAAGCCTGGATCTTCAGAAAAACACGGAGTTAAAATAGCATGCTTGGTAACAGCATTACACTGTCACATCCAAGCAGATACTGTGATCCACCAAAAGCAGTGTCTGTATTCCTGAGTCAAAGGATTGGCATGTTTTGCTTTCTGAAGGCATGAGGCTAATTTCTCATCCTTCCCAGCAGCCACTAATGTCTTCTTTAATATTAGAAGGCATCTTATTCCCTTTGCACATGTCAGGCTACTCTCCCTTATTTTCCCCTCAGGAAGGCTTAGCTCCTTCTGCCTGTTGAGCCAATTTCTCTACCATAATTTCCATTGACAACAAAAGCACATCACTAGTTACTCTCATGCTAATAACTCAGAACCCGATCATTGTTTTGCCTATATAATGCTACGATATTTTGTTTCAGTGCTCAGGTCCTGTGATCAGCTTCACTGCTGATAGGCTTTCCTTCTCTCATTACCTATGTCTTCATGACCTTTTCTATTTCATTGCTTTCTGGAAGAAGAGGGGTTTCTTGGTCACAAATTTTCCATCATTGGGACCTCTCCAACTAATATTTTGCTACTTCGTTGTGTCTTTGTGTTACGTTGAGCTGCTGTTCCTAAAGCAGTTTTACAGTATTTGTTTCTTCCCCTCCCAGGATGAGAACACACAGTCCTTGTTCACATTGAATACACTCTTCACAACACTACATGCATTTTCAGCAGTTTCCTTCACCATAGTTCACTTGAATTGTCTGAGGATACATCCCATAACACTACACATTTTTCCCGTCTTTGTTGGTGGCTGCAGTAAACCCACGAGACCAGAACTGGCACCTTAACTCTTGCTTACTATACTCCATGCACAGAGACAATTTATTACACTAATGGATTTAGCATTCTGCAGTAGAAGATTTACATCCTCAGCCATGCCTGGTGTGCAGGGTTGGCAGCTCCGATTACATACCAGATTAGCTGACCTGAATGGCACAGCACATTCTCAGATCTAAACAAAGACCTTCTCTAAACACTCCAAAATGAAGCTGTCAGAGGGCATAAATTATCACGGCTTGTGGAAGACAGTGGTACAGTTTCACCAGCTGTAGTTGAAGCTAACTTCATCAATTGATGAGGCCACTAATCCATGCAGTCATCTCTTTCTGAAGTAGTCCTATCACTACTTGTTTGAATTTGTTTGCGCTTCCAGTTCCAATGTTGATCTTCAAGCTGTCAGCTGAACTGTTCTCACTATGTTCAATATCATCAACAAACCATTTTTGGTAACAGCAATGATTTTTGTCTGCTGGTCTAGGTACTTGGCTTATGCCCTTTCACTAGTACCAAATTTAGCTTTACTGTTATGTTGCAATTGTTGGTTAATGCCATATGTTAACATTCCTTCCCAATTAGCTTCTCTTCTAAACACATGTGACAGAGAAATCTTTTATATTCTAAGCACACACTGCCAGACAAAATTAACATACAGCATGGCCCTTGCCTCTTAAGTGAGCATGGCATGTTTATGGCCAAAACACCAACGAAGTTATGACAACACAACCCAGGAGATTACAACTCAAAAGCTGCCTGCTGGTGCCACAGGTTGTATTTTCTTTAACTTAGAATTCCCCCTGCCTCCTGAAATCAGGGAAAACCAAAACAAAATAAAAAGTGGAGAGAAAAACAAAGATAAAGTCAAAGACAAGAGAAGAATAGATGAAGGAAAGGAAGATGTGGTACAGTCCAGCACAGGTAAAGCCACTGACCCTGCACGTTCTCCTCCTTTGTTTAGAGATAATGAGATTGAAGGTCAAGGATCTCCTTTCCAACAGTCAGACAATCGAATGAGCCAGTGTCAGATGTGCCAGTGAGAACCGTGCTCAGGACGGCTCATATATGTTGCTAAAGCCCAGGTCACACCCAGCTCCTTGGCCTCATCCGACCCCAACACAGAGGAAGATAAGAAAAGACCCAGCATCATAAAGAAAACTTCCTTCTCCACCCTCTTTTCTGTTCTGGAGTCCTGTAAGTTTACATTGGCCCTTTATAGTAGAAAAGCCTTAAAAAAAAAAAAAAAAAAAAAATGTTCCTCAGGAACGTCAGGGCTTTCATATAACTAGAAAACATTTACTTTTGTGCAAATAATTTGTGCATCTTTGAATTGGAGTCTTCTATTCCAGAATAAGTTGTGCCTGATCATAACTCATGAATAAAGACTTGTAAATGAGGAAATGGTGGTTTTGAGGCCTTCAACTTAACAAGTTAAAATACATCCAAGTACTTTGCACCTGTGTGCTTCCCAAAACAAAAAGGCATACATAAGAGGGGTGCACCACATGACTGTCTTTAATTGAATGCAGTGCCCAGCTGCATTAGACGGAGCCTGAGCATATACAGCAACCAGAGCACCTTTGAGGTTCATGCCCCTTTCCTCCACCCAGACTGCACAAGAATGAAGAAAGGCACTTGAGCAGGTGACTCACCAAGGTCACGGAAGTCCTTCAAAGGATGAGCATTTTTGGTATCAAAATTTCCTCAGAGATTTCCTCAAGATTTTCCGCAGAGCCTGGAGTATCGCAAACAATTTCTGAAATTAGACGAGACTATGATTCGCTACCATGATAAGCCTGACCCGTTAAATCCCGCCCAAACTACATTTAAGATACCTATAGGTGTTGATTTTTTCCCTATATCCCCTGTGCCTTTTGTCCCATCAGTGTCCCCTAACTCTGTAACATTTTACAGAGATGAGAGCTGAGCTTTCAGAACTGGATTTTATCAGCAGCCATAAACGTAGCACACAGCACAACAGGTCAATGCATCTCTAGCAATTTTTTTATTTGCTTCATGAAACCTCATGTGTAATGAATTTAAGTTGTCCAAATCTAAGTCATCATTTTAAGTAGCTGCTCATGACAATAAGAATTTAAAATTCAGCTTGCCATAAAATTAAAGGAAGAAATTTAGAGAATGAATAGTTCATCCCATTCACAACTGAAGCAGAAGAGACATCTTGATGCTTTGTTTACAGTTACCAAATGTCAGAGGGCGCTCAGTACATACAAAGCACTTTGTTGTTTTGCTGCACGGTCCTGTAACTGTCAGTGAGAAAGAGGCTGCTGGCCCTCTCTCTGAATTTCAGAGTTCAGCTTAATACCAGCAACCATGAGATTGCTCAAGTTATCTGTGGCCTTCTGCCACATCTCCAAGCCCTGTGAGCTAAGGACTCCCAGAAACTAGGGAGGATTCAGCCTGGGTGGAGATGGACTCGAGCTGCAAAATCTGGATACAATCCCATGCAGACAGTGTCTCATGGATATATATGTCTTTTATTAGGAGTCGCATAAGTGGCTAGACGAGACAGTCTGATTCCCACCTTTTTCAAATCCCGCAGTAGCTTCTTAGAGGCCTCATTACTGCTGCCTCTTGCACAACCCGCACTTTGCATGCTTTCTCCTGTCATGTAGGGCCAGGCCATCCTCACACAATGCTCACTACATGGCCCTGGCTTGCGGCCTGCCTCTGGCCCCTGTTCACACACAACACCGTATATATTTCGGCCCAGGTGCATACCCCTGAGGAGGCTGAGGATGCCATGGATGCATGCCAGGGCCAGGCCAATGGAGCAGCCCCCAGCCCACCCGGTGGCCCCAGGCCCCATGGCAGCACAGGAGGTGACCTCTCATCGGCGGAGCAGGCCACCAGCCACTACAAAATCACCCCTGACATGCTACAGCAATGAGAACGTGATGACCAGGTTAGACAGAGAAGGCTGAGGAACCAGCAAGTCCAGCACACATGGCAAAAGTCTGCAACACTAGCACAGGCGTGTGCCAGGGCCAGTCAGAAACACTGACAAATGCCTGCAGGAAGGCAGACAAGTATTTTTAACATGACTGCTAATAAAGGGTGAAGCAGAGGCACAAAGGTTAAATAGTTCACTTAAGCCATGGAGCAGAGCCTAGTTAGGCATCCTGAAGCTGGGCTCAAGCCGCTGTTAGGCCAGCAGATTTCAAATAATCATTCCCACAAACTTCTTCTGTGGTGATATTTCTAAACAATACCAGGGAACATTCCTTCATAAATTGTGCTGTGTTCCAGTTTCCACATTATAGCTATGATGTAACTCAGTAACACTTTGTCCCATCAAGCCCAACAACAATAGATTTAATCTGAGCATTTGTCTCAGAGAGACAATGGGGAGTCCTGATTAATCTGGCACCTAACTCTGTCAGTTGCCTATGAGAGATTTATTTATTTATTTATTTAAGTGTGTATCCTTGGCGGCTCTTCTGTGTGCAATATGCCAAGCCTATGGGCTGCCAGGAGAGCTGCAAAAACACCCCATTGCCATTTGACATGCAAAGAACATACTTCATTTCAGAAATGTAACATTTCTGCAGAAACACAGGGATTAAGCTGCTGTTCCGCAGACCTCCCATCAATCAACCACATGAACATCAAGGACATTGCAGTCAGCCATAAAGGACCAGTCCCCTGAGACGTCGCCGGTGGAAAGCGTACTGTGGTCACTGAGCACCCAAAAGAGGGGAGTGGACAAGGGTAACATTGCTCCACTTCTCTGCAATGGGCTGGTTGGCTCCTTTTGCACTTCTTTTCAAGCAACTCAGACCACAAAAATCCTATAGGCTGCTGCAGAGAGGAGAGGCCCCTGCACACAGAGTAGAAGGGGATGAGATTCCAGCTCAGAAGCCAAAGCATGTGTGTCCTTGAAGACAGTGACTGACAAACATCAAAGACTCAAGAGCAGAAGCTACAGCCCGGTGAGATCGCAGATGAAGGCATGACCCAGTTCTGTTTTTCCACATATTTCTGCAACAACAGGGGTTGTGACAGGACAGACTGATCAAGATGCCAAGTGGGCCTAACAACTTGAAAGGCTCTTGATAACACTGGCAGCAAGCCAAGCAGCAAGTGGCACCAAGCAGTTCCCTCAGGCCTGCAGGGTGGGATGAAGTATTTTACAGCTGGGGCTTAGGAGAGATCCTGCATCATCTCCATCCACAGCCTACTCTGCTCACATACAAGCAGCTTGTTTGCATGCAGGCAGCCTCTCATGTCACCTGCCTGTCCATCCCACACACTGTGCTCACCACCAGCCCTGCTCACATCCCATGGCCAGGCTGGCTCCCTGCATGCTGCTGCTTGCCCTGCAGCACTGCAGTCCCAAAAACCTCATCAAGGCCAAGGCTCAGGCTTGTCTTTAAGAAGGATTACTGCCGGACAGTAATGCTTAAGCATTAACCTTAACACGTTAATACTTAAAAACCTCAACACTTAAGAGTTGAAAGTTAAATGGGAGTTTCTATCTCTAATCAGCCCTTCACATTTGCAATCTAATAAAATTTGACATGAGGTGGAAAGAGGATAAAATGGGAGGGGGGAGGGGAGAGAGAGAGGAAAAAGGAGAGTAAAGAAAAAAGAAAACCCGTGAATAAGAAAGAAATATAGTAACCAAAGCGTGCAACTAGGTCCCAAAGCAATTACCAACCTCCAACTCTTGCTCCATCCACAAGGTCCTTCCAATTCCTGCTGTCACTGTGTCCTGGTTTTAGTTAGGATAATTTTCCTCCTAGTAGCTGGCAGGGTGCTATGTTTTGGATTTAGGATGAGACTAATGTTGATAACACACTCATGTTTTAATTGTTGCAGAGCAGTGCTTACACTAAGCCAATGACTTTTCAGCTCCTTGCTCTGCCCTGCCAGGGGGCAGGCTGGGGGTGCAGCAGGAGCTGGGAGGGGACAGACCCAGGACAGCTGACCCAAACTGGCCAAAGGGGTATTCCATACCATCTGACATCATGCTGAACAATATATAGGGGTGGCTAGCTGGGATGGGGGGCTGGCTGCTCAAGGACAGGCTGGACATCGGTCAGCAGGTGGTAAGCAATTGCATTGTGCATCACTTGTTTCGTACACATTATTATTATTATTATTATTATTATTTTCCTGTCTTAATAAACTGTCTTTATCTCAACTCACAGGCTTCACTTTCCCATTTCTCTCCTCCATCCCGGAAAGGGAGGGGGGAGGGTAAGCGAACGGCTGTGTGGTGTTTAGCTGCTGGCTGGATTAAACCACAACACACTGATTTCACTGCAGTAGCACAAAGTAAAGGGGCTACTCCTGATACAGGGCCCAGAGGAAGAAATGTGGCTTCCTCATTGCTCCCCATCAGAAAAAAAAAAATATAAATAGCACACATCAGCATGGCATCTTCAGCAAATCCTCCTGCCTTGTGGAAATAAAAAACCACACTCACAGCTTTTCCAATATTGTGAAACCAGGTAAAATTCCAGGTTGCCTTGTTCCCACCAATACCCTCCTCCGCTCTTATCACTTTGCTATGTTTACACTCAATGTAAGGGGTACGTCTTAATTGCAAAAAAAATTCTGTGTATTGATGCTGGAGCTAAAGAAGCTTCCTCTGGATTAATCTAGTCAGCCAGAGAAGGAGCTTGAGGGTTATTATAAGCATATTACTCATCTTGGCCAGCCTCCGCCTCCCATTCATTTCAATAAAATGTTTATTTTGTTATAAATCTTGTTTTGATTTTTGGGAAGTAAAGTGCCCACCTCTGCCAAGAAGAAATGGTACATTCTACATGTCACCACTATGTCTTCTTAAGAGCAAGAAGTTGTGAAATAGAAAGATCAACTTATATTAAGCCCAGATTTTTATCAGGTCAACACTTGCAATGGAAGGAATTTGTGTATGGAAAATATATTTAAAATTACCGAAAGTTACTAAAAAAAAGTCACTGCTCAGAGCATGACCACCTTGTTTACTATATAATTTATCCAGAAATCCCAAACATTCTCATGAATGTTAGGGATTGTTGTTGGTTCAACCACCACTGAAATACTATCCTGACTCTGACAGCTCTGAAACCACACGGGCATATCATTGGTATACAGTCAGAAATGAAGATGAGTGAAAAAAATGCCTTCTCCTGATTTGTTGTTGTTGTTTTGTTTTGTTTTGTTTTGTTTTTAGGGCCTTATGATATCAAGCAGGAACCTGTCTGGATTCTTAAAAGCCTGGTTCATCATTCATCACAAGAATGAAATTCCTGCCTTGGAAATGTGCAAATGTTTCCAGTCCTGAACTTTTGGAGCCATGTGATAATTAGAGTTTTTCTTCCAACTTCAGATGGATGGAAAATCCTGGAAATACCCAGGGTTAGAAGTCTTTCCCACGTGGTTTCAGAGGGGTTTAGAAAGGTGTATTTAGATTAGATTTCTAATGCCGCAGTTTGGGGGACATTCACTATGTAGACCCTGGGTCTACTTCTTCTAATGAAGAAAGACCTACATAAATGATGTTGAAGTTATAATAGCTCCTCGTGCAGGGGCTCTTTCCACCTGCAAGTTTGGTTCAGGCCTCAGCACAGTTTTTTCACTGAGCAAGGCATGAACCACTCAAGGGAACTACACAATGAAGATGCTGCCTGCTGATGTATGGAACCAAGCCTTCCCAATGGATATGTCAGAGATCTGGAAAGAGGAGAAAATTGGCATGACCTAAAACACAGCTCAGAGTCAGGAAGGGCTTGCACAGTGCTCCTCTAAACAGACATTGCTCCCAGAATCTATTTGTATCAGTAGCTGTACACAGTTATCCAGTGCTCATCATACACCTACAAATAGCTATCACCTACAGAAAACCAGGGCCCAAACCAGTGATCCCCAGGTTAGTTCATCTCAGAATGTTATTTATTCACCCTTCACTCTCTTTAACATAAGACACTTGAAGTCCATCTTGAGATTTCTCCTTTGGATATGCATTTCTTTCCAAGTCTAGTAGGTTTAATTATTTCCAGACCTTACAACAAAGAGTGGAATGCCGAAAGAAACCTAAAACGTATGATTAGAAAGTTTTTTTTTTTTTTTTTTTTTTTTTTCTTAAAACACAATGAATAATCCATTACAATTATTTATGTCTTTGGACTGAGTCAAAGAAAAGAACTATGTCATAACTGACATCTTGATATGCCGCTGAGCTGCGTCAATGAAATGACTTTTAGCTTGTTTGGTTTAGGTTCCTGAGAAGTCTTATCAAGATCATTGTTGTACACAAGCCAAAGTTGATATTGTTTGCTTTTTTATGCGTTGCAAATTCAGGGAAATGCAATAAGTATTTTGGGTAACTCTTGAAGATAATTGATTACTCTCTTTGAGAAAGCAGCAGTGGCTGGGATTGTCTAAAGACACTGGCAAGGCAGTATCTGTAGCAAGAAGATAGTATCCTTGAAGATGTACTTTTGTGCCTGAAAGCCAATCTACTTTTTCCAGATATGATAATCAGTCTAACAGAAGATGTAGCCTCGACCTAACAAACCTTGCCATGTCTACCTTTACCATGCCTTATACCTACAAACCTTCCCTTTCCTTCAGGGAATCCAGTTGCTTTAGGTCAAGTGGCATATGAATGAAATCAGTTTATGACCTATTTTGTTTTAAGATGCATGGTCTAACAGTAACCACAGCACATATTAATGCCACGAGGCATGTGATATTGAAAAGCATTGCACTCCACAGCACGTGCCTTTCATCAATTTCATAGTTAGTAGTTATTGGATTGGCTTGTCTTGATTTCAGCTTTTAGTTTGACATCATGGAATAACTCAAACCACTTTTTTCCCCCTTTACTGAAGAGTTCGATGATAGAGTACACTACTAGTGAAAACTGGTTACTAATCAATTCTCATTCATTACTCCTCCATGAAAATATTCATTACATTCAGCAAGTAATACTCTTTTGCCAGCAAGAAAATCAGGGTAAATCTTTCAGGTGTGAGAGGCAATTACCCAAATCCAATACGATTAGCTGTTTTCTCCTTCATTTCTGAAAATCTACAGTTCCTCCATCACTTCTCCTTTTTTTGTTTGTTTGTTTAGAATTTGCAAGGATGAGCCTCCTGCCCCTGCAATCAGCATTTGTGCTTAAAGAGGTCTACGAGTAAGCTAGAGCAAGCTACTTCATTCTTTCATCAGAAATGGTCAGTACATGAAAGACTAAAATCAAACGAAAGTTTGCACCACACCAGGTTCAAAGCAAAGTGAGTCTATCTTCCCACACATCAGCCGTATCTCCTGCAGGAAGCAGCAGGATGGTGACTTCCTATTTTGCTGTACAAAACAGGCAGCAAGTGGGAATGCAGAAATCGGGACTAAACAAAACTGACTGTCCATGTTGCCTTGCAGAATGACAGGCACTCTGGACTGGTTTATTTTTTCCCTCTAGTCAATACCTTTCAAAAATACTGCAATGAAAGGATTTGGTCTATGCACCAATTCCTTTGCTTTGGCTGGGTCACCACATCTCCCAGTTCATATCTGTGCGCTGCCAAATGCCACGTGAAAGCAGTTTGGCCACAGCAGGGCTACCTGTGATGCTGTGATGATTAACAAGCACACGCACTGAGTCTCCCGTGGTCACGCTGTCTTGCTAGAACTTCATGCTGTCATAACTCAACTTGAAAGGGCAGCTTTGATTCAAACCTTATGGAAGAAGACTCTCATAAGAAGTAGTGCAAAATTAGTGGTGCTAGAATTTGTGTGTCACTGCAGGTAAAAGACCATTCTACGCACACCATGAACTTTACTAAAATGATACGTTTGAATTCTTTAATGCATTGTTTTGGGTTAAAAAAAAAAATCCACATCAAGCAGTTTTGCAGCTTTACTCTTAAAAACTAATGACACAATATCTGTTGTTGCAAATTGAAATGAGAGCTCTGTGTTTGAGGTTTCCTAGTTTGAGCAATCCTAAACCTTTACGCAGTGTGACGTTTCAAGGGCTCTTGCAAAGTCATCGAGAGACACTGAGGGCTTTGGCCATTTTTCAGCTTCCTCTCAAGAGAAAAAACGAGGAAAAGAGAGCATGCATTTTTTTTTTGTCTCTTATGGAGCTGCACTTCGTGGAAGCATGAAAACAGGGAGGGCTTCACTGGGTGATTGAATAATGGGGCATAGCAAGTAACAGCTTTGCTCATATTTCTCAAACTAAGCACAAGAGTGAGGAGCTGGGGCTGCACCACCTTGTGCTGCTCTGTAATTGCAGCAGGAAGCCTGCAAGCCACTCTGGATCCACACTACTGCCTGCCCCTCAATAGACTTTTGTTCTGTTTCTCTGTGGGCTTTATTTATTTATTTTTAAACATTGCCCTTACTAGTTCACTGCTTCATCCCTAGATGAGGACTTAATTCAGAGCCTCAAGCAGTTTCCAGAGCCTATACACAAAATGACTATAGAAAAACCGTCAAGGTTAAGAAGGGAGCAGGAGACAGCAAGAGCAGTCATGGTTTCTCCAGATGTTTATTGCTTTGGGCATAGACACCTACGCCAGCACAACAGCACAGGACAAAGCAAAAAGAACCACCTCCACCCCACAGCTCTTTTGCTTGATGCATCTCTGTCCTGCGATGCTCTGCGTGCAGCCACCCTCAGAACAGAAACGGAGGGCGATCAGCCAGCCCCCCTCCTGCTGGGAGCACTGTGCTCAGCTGCACTGTGTAATGCTGAGCTAGCAGTTGCCTGGTGCTTTTTACCCCTGCGGTGAGAAGGGACTAGGAGGATGCAGCTTGGTCTTGTGTACATTCTGGCTCAGGGAAGTGTGTGCAGCAGCTCTCTGCTCTGCTTCTTTAATTTACAGAGATGCCTCTTGGAGCAAGATCCCATAGCACTGGAGCAATGATAGATGCTGCCAGCTTAGCAAGCTTCAATTTCTTTATGAAGAAAAAAGAATCTCATTCAGGACATGGTAAAACTTCAGATCCAACCTCACTCTCTTCTGCAAAGTCAGCATTAAAGATTCATGTAGCCTAGTTTCTCTGTTCTGACATTTGAAGAAAAAGGTAGGTTCCCATTTTCATTAAAGATACAGAGGGAAGACAAGAAGTTTCTATTTACAAGTCTTATTAGTCAGAGATGGATAGTCCTTTTTCACTCATACTTGTTCTGAGAAATTCCTTGTTGTGACTTCTGAAATGCCATAGGGCACAGCTGTTTGTTAAGTCAGAAGGGAAAAAAGTATTCAGGAATACACAGTCATGGCAAAAGTACCTGGATCTTTGTTTTCAGAAAGTTTCTATGCTAGCAAGCTCTAATTATATTACACCATGGCCTATAATAGCTGTTATGAGACTCATTAAGCTATGACAAGCACCACTTTGAATGGATCCACTACACTTCTGTTAATGGTCTCAACATGCTTTATAAAGTAGCAAGAAAAATAGATTTCCTTCTTGTTATCAGCTGCAGCAGAACAATTTGATCAGTGCTCTGACCTCCAAGACCTGCAGAGCCAGACACTGGTCTGTCCATCTCCACACATGTGCTGCACGATTGTAACAGCACACAGGGCTCAGGCATACGTACCAGTGCAGTTTTAAACTTCTGAGGCCAACATTTCAGGAGACAAAATCTTCAGCTGCCATGCTAGCTTCAAGCATTTACAGAGTCTTCCTCTTATTCTTTGCAGCATCCTTTGCCCTCCTGTTGTGGTTTGCTACTCCCTCAGTTGTATATTAATAACCAAATCAGGCAACTGATTCTGCTTAAAGAAAATAAATTAAAATAAAAAATCCTGCCTTCAAGTGATCCTCTTGATGAGGTTCAAGAACCAGAAGTTCATCTACCCCTTTCGCAAAGTAGTTTCACCACCAGCTGTATTAGAGATACCCTAAGCGATAAGGAAAGATGCAGGGGGGCTGAGAGAGCAGTAACAGCCTTGTTGTAGTGCAGTAAGAGTGGGGTGAAGTTAAACCATCACAGGGGCTACTGCCAGAGGCTGAGGGAGATGCTGTCAAGGCTGATACGTGGAGATCTGGCCCCTGTTTCAAACTCCACTGGAAAAATACACCAGTTCCACAGAGCGCACCACAACTTTGTTGCTGACTGCTCTGGTATTGTTTTCAGTCAGACAAAGATACACATTTTTCATTCAAGAATGCTACAGTTGTAATTGAATATGCATTTATTTCCCCAGCCACCCCAAACACACTGTCCTGAGCCAATGCAACCATTTTTGTAGCTAAGTGAAGAATCCAATCAGGAAAGCATCCCAGGTACAAAGCCAGTCATTTATTTGTTACCTAGAGCAGTCCCTGCACATGCACCAGCACACAGCGCAGGCAGCACACCACAGCCCAGGCTGGAGCAGGACACGGGGCAAGAACACATCCCAGGTCAGTGCGGCAACAAAACTCCTGCTGGTACAAGAGCCCATGCCAGGTAGCCCACAGACACCTCATCCTGAGCCAAGCAGGGCAGGATCAACAGTGGGAGTAGGGCAAACCAAGTGCGTGAAAGCTGAAAGAGGAAGAAAATGGAATAAAAAAAAAATACACTATGAAAGACAAAGCCTCTTTGGCAAGTTTTCTCTCATCTTACCTAGAAGTGTTTAGTGTTAGTGGTGTTGCATGGATGGTAAGCGTTTGACAATACAAATGCTTGGTTGTAAATATTCACATCAATCATGGACTGTCTGTCCAGACCACACCCTAACCAAGACCGTGTGATGCTCGCACATTTGCAAGAGCAGGGAGGAAGAAGGGTTTACTCTGATCTGCTAAGCATGAAGAGGAGGCCCATCATAACATCTACAAGTGGATTTTACCTCTTGGCAGTTCATAAGCTTGCAAAGCCTCTCAAGACATGGGAGGGATAGGCTAGAAGTGTCACCAGCCGTGCTCCAGGTGCCCACAACTCCTGCTGTACCCATACAGTGTGAGGAAATGCTGCTCCTGGCTGCCCAGGGCAGGGAGTCCTACCTCCAAGCCCTTGACCCCTGGCGACAGTGGGAACTGGTGCAGCTGTGGCTCCTGGCCCTTTGTCCCAGGGCTCTCCCTTGCTCCTTTTTCCCATGTGGAGGGCCCAGGCTGTGTGCTGTGATAGCGTTAGATGCTTGGTTCTCTGCCAGCATTTGTATGGCTTCTCTTCCAGGGCACTAACCTCCATGCATGACCGTCATCCAAATTCACTCTCTGTCCACCACACATTTATCTTCCCAGTCGGTAATTGCACCAAAGGAGGCTCTCCGATAGAGATCAGTAGTAACACTTTCTCCCTCCCTTGCTATTGTTCTTCCATGCCTCTAACAGCTTCAACTGACAGGTTTGAAGAACAGCCATGGCCTGTAAAGTGTGGGAATGGAAAGTTTCTGAATGCTGGCAAATGCTTATCAACCCCTGCATTGTAATATCAGCAACCAAGTGGCGCTAGAGCTGTGCCAAATTAGGTGGAAAAGGAGTGCACACAAAGAAAGATCGATAGATTTCAAGGCAGAATTGCTATGAACGCAAATGCTCCTGAATAATTTCACCCACTATTTGCTGCAGCAGGAGTTCCTCTTCGGTAGCATCTCTAAGTATTGCTCCAGTACCCCTTACGGAAGCTGACAGAAACATCCAAGCTTTCCTGCCGCAGGACAGCATATACTTCAACTAACTTCACAGCTTTTAAGCAAAGTCAATCCAATAGCTCATTAAGTTACCTGAGGAAAATACCTTACTAATTTGTGAACTATTTCTATCTGAATGAGAACATCAGAGTGCTCAGGCAGCCCCTCAAAGAGGAATGTTACTGGGCATCACCTGCTACATGATGCCGCAGAAGGAGTCCTTGCTCGAGCACATACACTATGTTGTTCTGAGTGGTGGGGTGTGCTCCCTGACCAGGTCTGTGTTATCTCACTGACCTCCACTGGCGTGATGCCCATGGTTACTGTACATGGGAACATCAAACACTGCATGATCATGCACTCTGCATCTTATGACTGAATTTCCATAATATTTTTTTATGTGGAAATACCCTCAATTCAAATAGAAGAGAAGGGGGGTTGGGGGGGGGGGAGGGATGGAAAAGAGAGAAGATTTCTTTTGCAAGAACTAGGGTATTTTCACCAAGTAGGGCTGCCCCTCATGCAGTGAGAAAACCCAGCCTTGTCAATAGTAAATTCCCCCCCACCAGACATAACTTCCTCCTAGGCCATCTCAAAAGCACCCCATTAAAAAGATATAAAAAATAAAACATGTCATAGACTAGTTAATAAAGTCAGGGTTTAAACCTAATGCCAAGTTACTGTTACCCCTACAGAGCTCCCAGGAAATCTCAACAGAGCTGTTCCCTGCAATGCTGCAACCATGGCCAGGGGGCACTCAGATGTATCCAACATAATCCTTCTCCAGTAGAAGAATTATGAAAGGTCCCTGCAGAATGCCAGGTGTGGTCACAGCACAGTCCACGTTATGCAAGGGCAGCCCTGCATACTCATTGCGTTCCTTCTCAATGGGAAATGCTTAAAAACTTGATCCAGGACTGGGCTTTAAGAAGTCCCCTCTACTTATGCTATATCTATGACATCAATACCTTTTGCCTCCAACTGCTGTTGTGTATTTAATGCTGAGGGAATCGAGATGGGTCATTTATTGCCATGGAAATCAGGAGTTGCTGAATCTGGCAGAAAGACCTATGCCGAAGTGTGGGCACTAGCTAGGACTCAAGGGGCTGGGGACAAATGCCTGCTCTGCCACAGGCTAAAGGTGTTTCTCCCCAAATCCCCAGTAGTATCCAGGCACCAAATGACATGGAGGTAAGCCAGGTGCCAAGGAATTTAGAAAAGTTAAATCTTAAACTTCTTTGGGATTCTGGTTCCCTCACTGAACAAGGGGAAAGAGCACATCCTTGCCACCCCAAGCTCTTGGGAAGAACCTGAGAGATGGGGAGAGATCACGCAGCAATTTGCTGACAGAGCAGCAACGGAACCATGTCATGATGAGGGATATGCAGAGAGGCAAGGGACAGGAAGAGACAGACAGGTCAATTTGCCCAGAGCTTAAGTAGCAAAATGAGCGATAGTTGTTGTTTTCTGTGCCCTTCCTTTGCTGAAGGCACAAGAGACAACACTACCCCTGTCCAAAAATGCATTCTTCCTAGGCCAGGACTTGTGGCATTGAGGCTGCAGCGTGCCAGGAGGTGCTTCGGCCTAGCCACTGGGTCAGGGGCCTTTTAGGAAGACAGTTTGCATACTCCAAGCAGTGAGAACAAAGCGTACAGGCTAAATAACTTAATAAGCAGAAATGTACCTTAGGCAATTGGTGTTCTACCCTGCTCTGCTGCCCTTCATTTGCTGAGGTGAACAATGAATTAAATTATGCCTAGCCAAGGGAAAAAAAAAATCTGATGAATTGTGTGAGAACATCCCATCTTGGAAATGAGGCAGGAGTATTTTTGAACAGCAAGCATAAATTTACCGTTGGCTGAGTCACAGCTTTGGAGTAGTACTTTCACCCTAAATATAGATTACTCAAGGGCTGGGGGTGGACTTACCAGATAGAAAACAAGGCCTTTCCTTTCTCAAAAACCCTAGCAGACAGGTAAACTGTTTGAGGGAAGTTTAACTGGAATTCCATGAGAACATATACTCATGAAGCAGTGAAGCTGACACAAGAAGGGAAAAAAGGCTATACAACACTATTATTTACACATTTTGAAAACCAAGCATTTCAGAAGAGAAGACATTGACATTATTTCTATGCAAATGGACCAGATGCTCAATGCAATAGCTCAGGACCTCTGGACTAAGGTGGAACAAGGTGGTTCCTATCTAAAAAAAAAACTCAGAATACCTAAAGGACATTTAAATCCTCACTCCAACACAGCTGCTCAGGTTTATTCCTGCATGCAGCTCCTTTGGAAATCCCTGTGACTTCATGACTGAGCCCTACCTATTGTAGCCTCTCTCATCAAATTAAAATGCACCAAAGAGAAGTCTTGCATTTTAATTGACTTCAAGCCTGCAACTTACGTGCTGATTTCTCTTATCCACCAGCTCTGCTGCCATTTCTCCTTTGACTGTGTGTTTTTACCATATACACAAAAAGGAGAATTAATGCACCTCCTCAGAGCTGGGTTACATGGGACACCAAAGCAAGTGAGCAGAGCTGGAAATTTACATGCACAAGATTGCACAAGACCCTAGCTTAAACACATAACACACTTGCAGCACTGGTTGCTCAAAACAGAGCAGGCAATACTTTGCACCACAGCACATGCAGGGCAGAAGGCATCCACACTGCAGCTTCACCACCGCTTAAAACCCACCTGAGGGCCAACAATCCCATCTCACTGTGAAGCAGCACTATGAGTTAAACTGGAGATTTGTATTTGCAATTAATATGCGTTCGGTTCCATTGTGACAAGTTATAATATTAGTTGGCAGCCATATATCCACAAGAACTTCCAGGCCTAGTAGAAAGTGGTTGTCAAGTTATATTTTTTTTATTTGCTGGGAAAAATTATTAAGTAAACAAATAGTCCCAAATTCATTTTTTAAATAGTTATTATTCATGGATGAACTGAAAGCTAATTATGGCTTGGCATGCCTCTGTTATTTTACTTTCCTCCCACCCAACACTGGAAAGACAAAAGCTTTTCTTAGTGGGTGCATTAATACATTATCTGATGCAAAAATGGGGCATTATGATCTCTGGACGGATTTCCTGGCTAGCGCTGGCCACAGGCTTCCCCTTGCTGACCCTGCAGGATGCCAAGCAGCTTCTGGACTGGCCCTGCTTTCAGCAACATCTGGACCAGGTCACTTCCAGAGATTCCTTCCACCCTAAGTTATTTTATGAGTCTATGACTTTATAGCCTTTGTCACAATCACAGGTTGACATCAGTCATACAATCTGGCAAGACAGTGAAACCTGATATTAAGATTGGGAGCAAGTTTCATCCATATTGCCAGTTTTCAGGAATAATTAAGTGTAAAATCACCAGCCTGTAATTAGTTTAATTTCATCCTTTTGCCTTTCCTACCACTACAAAGCACCACACAACCTGCAGTGGGCTAGTGATAGATCAGAGATGCACAGGTGAGCTACATCAGGAGGGGCTATCACAGCACAGAGCAGTAGGCAATGCCATCGGATACCCCAAGACTTTGGCTTTATGGTTTGGGGTCTGAAAGCTATTCACTTGTGTGACCATTTTTTGCTCTGAATCACTCAGAAGTTGTTTAATTTATGTAACTGGATAGGCAAAACCTCAGGTCACACAGACCCTTAAGGGACAAGGCAGAAAGAGCACATGGAACATCTCTCACTAGAAGGATTGCTAGAGGTTCCCATCACAAAACTTCACCAAACTAAGCCACTAACTTAATTTCTAAGGAAGCAGCACAAATTGTTATAGAGCCAAATCCTTGTAGGACAGCCAGCACAGACCAGGCACTGCCTACCCTCAAGGAAATGAGAGGAGAGAGAGAGAGAAAGACAGAGAGGTAGAGAAAATGCTGCTAGAATTGGGAGAAAAGGAAAGCAATAGGGAATTTCACATTGAGACCCTAGTACACCTGGGACAGACTTTTAAGAAGCATAGTAAAGCCCAGCACAAAGTGCAATACACACCAGCAGTTAATATCACACAAATTTAGTCGCTCACCTGCGCTGGGGGCCCCTGCAGCCACCTAGGAAGGGAGGGCATCTGGGTTTACCAAGCCTGGTCTCCTGACCTGGTGCAGGGAGAGCTCTATCTCCATAGCAGCAAGACTGACCTCAGCACAGACCAACCTGATTTAACCTAAACTAACCTGAATTAGAACTCCCAGGGGCACCTGCCAGCTTGTTTGCAATCACAAGGGACTTCAAGCCCTGACTTCCTTCCAAGACCTCCCCAAAAAGTCGCATGTGTCAAGTGTAGGGAGAGAAGTGTCATTCTTAACTAAGGGCCATCATTTTCTTCCCCAAAACTTAATAACAAGAGGCTTCCCTGCCCTCAGCCCACCTGGAACCTGCTGATGGTGACAGGCAAAGGTGCTGAGAAGGGATCCCAGGGATGTGACTCAGACATGGGGGTCCAGAGCAATGTTGGGATGGGGTTTGGTGTCCTTGTACTCCTGTCTACTTAAATGTCCTGTTAATTTTTTACATAATTGTCCATCCTGGCTCCAGCTATAAATCTCCACAAAAAGAATCAAGTTAAAAATTGTCTTATGCATAGGGATACACCCTGAATAGGCACTGCAGACAACACGTGTACTGTCACAATGGATCTGTATATTTAAGTCAATTATTAACTCAGTGATGCATATGAGTGCAGTGATAAACATGATGGAGTTTAAGGTCTTGCCATTCTTCCTGTGCTTACTGAGTGTTAAATAAGATTTATTTTTTTTTTTTTTAATGCATGCCTTTTATATTTATTATCTCTTATTCCACACCCAAGCTCTTCTCCATACATATCCCCATATTCATTCAACCAGGATGGGTGGCAACTGGTCATAACTTTATCACAAGTCTGCTCGTTAGGGGTTATCTGAGTTCTGCAATGTTGCAGTGTCATGGGGATTTCATTTTAAAAGCATCTTTAAAAGGGCCCCTGATAGCCCTTCCCTCCTGCTGACGGACCCTTCCCACAGGCCCTGGTGGACCTGGGCAATTGGGCTAACTCTCCTCTATGGCCACTGAGCCTTGATGAACACAGACATTGCTGAGGGATTTGTTCTCAGTTTGGGCTCCTGCTCCTTGTCTTTGCACCACTGGGACTCACCATCGGCTTTGCATTGAACTGTGTTTTTAAGGACTTCTTCACTGATAGAAAACAAGAGAGACATCACTTGTGGGTGTGAGAGCCTGAAAGGAAATGGATTAATGCTACTTGCTGGTGTTTGAAGGAGAGGAAAAAATGTTTAATTGTTTTAAAGCAGGGGTCTCCAGGAATTAAAGGATTGCTTTCTCAAGTGCTTTGCTTATGAAACTGTCCAGTATGTGACCACAGTCATCAGAATTAGATCAAAAATTCAACTGTTGTATCAAGAATTCAAAAGTGGGAAAAAATAAAAATAAAAAAAGACCAAAACTGCATCACACAGGTAGGACACAGCAGGACCCTGCTCAGCTGTGTGTGCTGGGCAGGACCACGCTGGTTCCCCTCCCTCGGACTCCATGCAGCTCCCTGCGGCTTCTGCTCTTCATGACAGGCATCATGCTGCCTCATAAACGATACAGGAGGATTGATGCTCTTTTTTCTCACAGGTTGCTTACTGAGTCATTTCTGGCAAATGAATTTTGAAGTGAGTCAGCAGCTTGTTGCCACTTTGTCCTTGTGGTGTTAAAAGTGATTCATGCTGGGGTTTAGGTGAAAGCTAAGTTGCTTCCTTGCCATAGTGACAGTCAGTTAATGGTGACTGTCAACTAATTGCTTGAATTTGCCTTGGCAGTCCTTGGAGACCATTACTGGGATTCAGCTCCAGTCCACACAGGGTTATATAAAACAGGAATAAAAAACCCCAGCCCTGCTCCCACTGCTGCAATAACATGCATGTTCCCACATGTGAACTCTCCATCATGGACAGTCTTCAAGGTCAAGCCAGACAATTATCCACCATGAACATTGATAGACAACCCCATGATAATTTGGGGGAACATTTGCAAGAATGTTCATGAAGCAAAACAGCTACTCTGTCATAATTGCATGAGCAAGGACATCCTTAACCCAGCAGCTGGCTTAACACACTCTGCAAACAATCCTGGAATAGATCAAGCAGTTACTAGTTTGGGGAAAGACAGGAGTAAAGAAGCAGCATCCAAAACAGTTTGTTGACTTATTATTTAAAATATGCCCAAAGACAAGACTCTGTGGAACAACCCCACCACGCATCTTCAGCCATCGTTTAATGCTGGTATCATGAAGTCGCCTGTGTTGTTCATGTAGAGAAACTGTGTCCTCCAGAAACCAGTATGAAGGGCCTAACTGGGAGGCTTGGGTACCCTACATCCAAGCGCCCAAGCTAATCAGAGGAGGCCAGTAACACAAAACCCTCCCCCCTGCCTTTGTTACCAAACCCATGGCGTCAATTTGTTCATTTAATCAGCTGCGGAGCAAGGTGTCCTCCTAAGCAGGCTGTCAGTAGATTGTGCTGCTAAGCAAGGTGCTCAGGAGGGGGGACACGTGTTTTTGATCAGTGACACAGAAGTGTGCGTATTTATTTGGCAACAGGAATGCCTCTTCTGCAAGTATGGCAGGGGTCAGCAGAGCCAGGAGGCCAAAGCTTTTAAAAAAGCAAGGCAGAATGCCTTTTTCTTTCCCCACTAGTTAACATCAGCAGTCATCAAACTTATCCCCATGCTCTCACTTGGGCTTTCAGGCCACACATGTATGCAAATATGGCTGCCTCAGGAAACAAAAGTTGTGGCCACGTAGGCCCCACCATGAAATGAGGCAAATATGTTGGAAACAGGAAACTGTGGGCGGTTCTGGAATAATTTTTCGCCCGGGACAATATTCTTTGTCCTCAGTGCAGCTCTGCCAGAGCATGCACTTGGCTTAATGTATGCAGTCTCCATGCTTTCGCACTGAGCTTTCCTTCCCTGGGTTGCTGCGGCCACGCAGCCTCAGCCACTCTTTTCTTCCTACAGAAAGTCACATGCTCGTTTTTCACTCAACTTTTCCCTGATTTTCCTCCCACGGGTTAAACTATTAGGTGATGTCATGGAGATCTTAATTCCCAAAGTGCTGCCAACCTTCCAGAAATTCTTCCTTCTGGGAGATGCTAAGCTTTGATAACGCTTTCATGAAGAAATTCCTCCTGGTGTTGCATTTGCTCGAGGCCCTCTTACATGTTTCTAGCACCTCTTCTCTCTAAAGCGTAGTCAGAACTTCATCATTTCACAGAATTTTCACTCTTGGAACATTATTTCTCAGTCATCAATATTCTTTCCTCCAGCTGTGTTATACTTGTTTAGAACTTGTTATCAGTGAAATCAGAACCAAGGCTTTTCTAAGCTGCAAAATGGATAGCAGCACTGTTTGCAACAGGAATATTTTAGGATTAAGAACATATTGCAAAAGAAATAAAAAAAGTATATATATAAATAATATATATATATTCACAATAAGCAGCCCTTTTAACATATCTACCTGGCATCCTCAGAGGAAAATGGAAGGACTGGGGCCCTGTGCCTCTACACCCACAGTGGTAAGCAAGCAGATTCTAGTTTAAAAGTCCCAACATAAGGACAGGTGAACTGGCACCTGGGGGACCTTATCCAGGGTGGTGGTATATCATCTTTTATTGCTTCATTTTGTTTTATTTAAAACATGATTATTTTTTTTCTAGCTGTCTGTTGTCCTTACTCAACAGACCCCCAAATAGATTTTATTTGCTGATATAACTTACCTGCATAGTGTAATATTGAGTGTCATTCACACTTATGCCTGAGTCACATCACTACTCCCCATGAAATGGGAGAAGAGACTTGGTGGGGTTCGTTGGTTGGTTGGTTGTGATTTTTTGTGTGTGATAGCCACGACACTACAGCCTGTCCTGCTTCCCTATGTTCATTGTAGCACTTGGCATCTCAGTTCCTTCCTGAAACAGAAGCTGGTGCACCCCAAAGCCCAGAGGCTGCCCTGCCACCCCTGGCCATGCTTCTCTGGGGAGCTGAGCAGCTTTTGTTCATCAGAAATGCTAGTTTGATCAATGTGGGACAACTAATCTTTGCTGTAATATACTAAAAATAAATAAATCATTGCAGGGTCAAATCTTTCCTACCCAGATCAAGTAGCATTCAGCTTCTTTCACCAAACGAGCGTGAGGGAAGGTATTTTCCTACATGCTCCATAGTTGTGACTAATCATTTTAACTGAAAGACTGCATTGTTTCATAAATTGGAAAACTAATTCTGAAAAGTTTGCTTGCTGTTGAAGATTTGTATGAGATTAGGCCACAGCTTTGGCTCAGCAGCTCCAGTGTTAGGCCTTAGCTCTCCTCACTCACAACCAACTCTTTTCAGCTCCTGTCCACGCATAATCACGGCTGCTGCTGACTTCTGAGTGCGTTCCCAAGGAGATCTTTTTCTTATAAGCTTTTCTTTTGCTGTCTGTACTACAATAATTAAAATGTGCAGCATTACCTCTTTCTCTGTCATTAAAGTCCCTTTATCAGGCAATTCTAGATAAACAATCTTCTGACCATTTTTACATTTAGCAATACCTGCCAGCATGCTGGTCAAGCTTATAGAAGAGGGATGATTTTGCATGGAGCTCAGTTGGAAGCACCCATGCCAGCAGCTGGTGTGTGCAATCCTCAGGTGCACCTCACATGGGGTGTCAGGGAGGGATTCACCTCCATCGTCCCAAAATCCCTGGGGATGGCCCCTGCAGGGGATAGCCCCCTTGAAAAATACTCATCCACCTACCTCTAGAAACATTGTCTTTGCTGTTACAGTTTGCATATGAACTTACATTACACAGAGGCACATGCTACATTTTCTAGTTTTGTGATTCAAATTCCAGCAAACTAAAGGAGCCAAAATTGCTCTTGAAGTCAAATAGACCTTGAGCAAAGTAGCTCACTTTTAAATCATCTGCAGAAAGTGCTAATCAAGATTAAGAAGCACCCCGATGCAGTAGAATATCCATTCCCTCTCCTTTACCTTAATGCCAAGTTTGGCTGCTGGAAGATAACATTTTCCAGGTGGGCTCTATCTTCTCCAGCTGGAGACAGTGGACATCTATCTCCATCTCTTGAACGTGTGTATTATTAGAGCTATGCCTTACCCTTAGAGGATGCTGAAATGCTTTCAGATAAACCTCTGGGAATGCTTCATGTTCAGCCCTCACTGCCTCTTCTCCAGCATATCTAACAGCTACTAAATAGCACAGAGCATTGCTATCAGGAAGGACATTTTGCTCATCTCTCCTGTCACCAAACCCCAGGCTCTGAAATGCCTGTGTCCTCTGCTTAGCAAGCCCACAGCCAGCTGCTACCTAACCCAGTTTGTGTTCTCTCTGTCGCTGCTTCAGTAAGAATTAGGCACTTCTCCCCATGCCTGGACTCAGATTAAATGCGATCTGCTCTCTGCATTGTGTTGTTGTGTTGCTGAGAAATGAATTCAATCCCAATGAGAAGAGAATGGCTGCAGGACATTTTGCTATTGCTGACATTCTCGCACCAGCACTTTGCAAACTGCACTCCCGCTGATTCTGAGAGGGCACTCAGCACCTTGCAGCTGCCGATGCGCAGCTCTCCTGCACCCATCCAAGCCGAGCAATGCAGAGATGAAACACACACTTCTTACAAACAGGTTTATTTGCATTTTGACTGGAGCACAGATTCTAGATACAGATTTCTTCTGCACAACAGTACAATAGCCAGTGCAAAATATGCTTTTTTTTTTTAATTAATGTACAAAAAATGAACAAACAAAAAGACAAAAAGTGTGGCAGTATTTACTCACAACTGGTATGCCTCAGCCTCCAAACCACCCACCTCCACTCACCCTCACCCATCACACCAACTTCAGGGTCAGCATCGCCCGTCTCGAACGGCTGCATTGTCAGTGAAGAGAGGTAAGTCCCATAGCCCTTTGAAAGATAAACGCTCACCCCAAGCAAACTGGGAAAACAGCAGGCTACTTAAGAAAAAGTTAGGCACACCAGCTGCTTACCAACACATCCCCCCACAGGGAGCAGAAGAATTTTGAGGGAATGGCCAAAAAAAAGAGAAAAAAAAGTACAAATCGGAAATGCACAAAAAACTAGGCACCAGCTTAACCCCTTTTTTACAGAGACAAGGATATTAGCATACACCTCCAGTCTGCCTTCTGCTATTCACCTACAGTAGCTATGATCAACACCAGACACACACTCCCCACTTTGAGTACCCTGTGCTGTCAAGCAGATTATAATCTTAAGAAAATATCTGTACTACTAGCATAAAGTAAAACCATTTAATAATTGGAGGAGAAAGACAAGCTACAGTCTGAATACAAGTATTTCTCTGAGAACAGTCAAAAACAAAAACAGAGACAAAAAAAACCTGTCCCAGTCATCCACCGGATGATTGCTAGAATTACAGCTGATGCATAAGCAATACAACATCAAGCTAGGAAAGTCACCATATGGCTGTTCAGCTTCGGGAGTAGCTTTGACTAATTTACAAAGCTTTGAGCCATCTATTTCTCTTTAACTTATTTTCAGAAGCTGCACTATAGAGCTGCAGTGCTAGTGCAAGAACATACTCGTCTTCACCAAGGCCTGGAATTTATATTGCAGAAATTCATCAAATTTACATCACTCCAAGTGTACCACCTCCAAATCACCTGGAGCTGATATTATGGACTTTTACATTTCCGCTCAAGGAATGACTGGGTTTCAAAGCTTGACCAACAAGAGTTCTTTACATTGAAATGCAATTAAACAAAGCAGAGTACCAATTAAAGCCAAAGGACACAAGTACTCAGCACATATATGTGTTGATACAGTACAGTATGTATGTGTATATATATGCATAAATATGTATATGTTACATTATAAGGAGAGTACCATTCAGGACTTTTCAACTGCAAGAATTCTTTTTACCACCTGCAATTCCTGAAAGTTCTGTCCATTAAATTTAACACCAAGATGATTAAGAATTTCAGTGTTTTCCAGATTGGATTATTATTTAGCTTTTAGCCAATTAACCAAGCAGGGCACTGAAAGAACAGGAGCATTAATTTTACAAACACCAGTCCTGCCACCTCAGGCACATGGCACAAATTTCTATCACCAGATTATTTGTGCCTTTCCTCCCCTGCCCTGAAGTGGCATACAACGGGCATTTCATTGTCACAGTAGTACTAACTGGTCTGTATCAATTTACTTAGTTTTCAGAGAAAATGTAACGATCAGCGAAATAATTCCAAGGAGCCAGTATGGATCTGATAAGAACCCTTAGGCTTAGGCTTTGCAGCACTGCTTGGAGTCATACTGCTTTTAATCATGTAACAATTCTCCTGCCATTTCATCCCCAGCAAGCCCATTTTTACTTGTAGGTTCTATGCATGATGACAGTTTGGGGTACCACACTACTTAGGTAAGGCTTAGTTGAGACTCCTAAAACCCAGAGCTGATAAAGGTCTGTCGTACAAATTTAACATACAGAGATAAAAAGGCTAATTTAAATTACTTTGAGCAGAAGGTTTCATTTGTTACTTAAAAAAATAATAATAGGGACTGGGAAAAAAAAAAAGACATAAAACGTAACAGGCACTTAAGAGCAGTGTAAATGCAAGATCCCTCTGGGATGTTCACATGGCGGGGTGGGGGGTGTAGGGGGGAAGCTACTTAACTCCCTTGCCTTTAGTCTGTCTAGAACTTAGACATCTAGCCCAGATTACTCATTTGTGCTTCCTTTATTCTTGAAGAATGAAAAGCTTCCTTCTGGAGGCTGTCAGATTTTCAAATAGGGTGAATGGGTTTCTCCAGGGATGCCAGACCCTCTGTAATCACAGGGACAGCCTAAGCAATCAGGTAATCACCTGCTACTTACACAGGTGAGACAAGCCAGTCATCTGAAGTAAAGCCCTGACATCTGAAGGCTTCATCTGGTTTCTGTACAGACAAACTCACCATCTTCACTAGGCCAAGGGGCTGCTTTTGTGTTTTGGGAGGCAGAGAGGAAGGTTTGTCTGCAGCCCAGTCTCACACTAACTTTGCTCTGACCAATGCCACCACAAGCACTCCTCCTCAGCCACAAGGGCTCACAGTCAGTTTGCCCACATACAACAACCTGTTGGTTACACAGCATCATGCAACAGGGGCAAAGGGTGCAATGTGTTTTTCAAACACCCAGAGACAAATGGAAGTAACTCGTCATTCTTCCAGACACCCAACTAGCTGTGTCTACGTGTTCATGGGCGTGTATGCTACTTGAGCATGAGCCTCCAAATTTCTGTTGGGACTACAGAGGTTCAACAAGGACTAGAACTACTCTGTCAGGTAGGCATTAGCCTTACATACCCATTAGTTATACAGCTCAACAAACAAGCTAACTTAGATAAAAACTGTAGAGCCCACCTAGTAGAACAATATTTATAATCTACGTGATTATTTACTCTGGTATACCTTCTTACAGCATAGAAAGGAGAGCAAGATATACTGTCAGATTCATCCTTATATCAATAAAAATTACTTGATTTCAAAAATCTAAACATAGCAAAGCCCTAACAGAGTTATTTTTGTTCAAAATTAATCAAGTGTTACAGAAATAGCATTAGGACTTCTGCATATACTTCCTTTATCGGCAAGATTTGTTTCTAAAATAACCAAGAACAAGTTATACTTCATAAAAATAAGCAAACAGTTCTTAGTCCCTAACCATGACAGCAAAGCTGCCTCTATCCTTCCTTTGCACTGCTGTGTTTCACTGTTGCTGTCCCCCTGAATTGCAGGGCTACCACGTGTAAGTGGATCAGGCGCTGACTACACTCCATCTGGCAACTCCAATTTAAATCCCTCTCATCAGGCCAGAGCCACCTCCCTCAGTTGTATGCCAACAGCAGCAATGCCAGATACGCAGTACCAGGCCAATACTACAAAATGACGTGAAAAAGTGTAGCCAATGTACATCTTTCAAACATTTTCCAAAACAGAAACCAGACAGCAGCTCCTGGCACACATTGGCATGTAGGTCCCATGTATTCTCAAACAAAGCTGGACTCTTCCCCGTTTTGGAAGGTTAACTATGACCATGGGGCCACAACTGGGGTCGCGGGACTCCCCACTGCCCCCTGACATGCACGGCTGAGCAGAGCAGGCCACAAGAGCCAGGAGGTGACACAGCTGTCTCTCAGACAGAATAAACCTCTACAACATCGTTCAGCCTGTGCCAATAACCTTAACTTCTGTCACTGATGTACTTAATTTTCCTCAGAGTGCAGCGACACAAAAGGGACACAAGGTAAACATGGATGTAGCTTGGCAGTGCCTGCATTACTTGGTGGTGTGTAGCTGCAGGAGGAAATGAAGTGTGCTCTCCCATCCTTTGGGGAGTTTTGAGCTGAGAGAGTGGCTGCAAGGAAGGAGTCCACCTTCCACCATGACCTGCCTTGGGGCTTATGAAGTTCCTAAGTTCCACAAAGGGCAGCAAGAACAACTCAGCCTGGGTGTGAAAACAGCAGGGTTCAGCTGGAAGGGACCTTCAAAGATCACCAGATCCAAGTTCCTGACCACTTCTGAGTTAACCAAAACTTAAATCAGATTAGTGACGGCATTGTCCAAAAGTCTCTTGAACACTGACAGGCATGGGGCATCAACTACATCTATAGGAAGCTTGGTTCCAGTGTTTGACCAGAAATAAAGGTTTTGGTCAGTCACAGGCTCCCCTTCAGTGGCATTTTCACTTCAAGGCAGGGTCAAGTTTCATATGGCCTCATCTTCCTCAGAAAGATGGCATTTCCCATCTTCCAAAAAGGCATTTCTTCCCCCAAAGCTACCCCCAGCTTCTCAGTTTCGCAGCACCTCACTCCAAGAGACTACTCACAACTTTTGTCACCTACACAGCCTGATCCTCAACCAAGAAACCTCAAGCTCCTTCACTTCACAGGGTGGAACTGCCATGTCCCAAAGCCTGAAAGTCTCTTTTGGATAAATGCTACGATTCATGGAGCATCCGGGACAGCCAGTTGTGCAAGATCATGCCAAAGTATGCAATGTTAGTCAATTAGACGAGTTGGCTGAAGGTTTTCCCATTGTAACACAGTTTTTCTATTCTAGTATTATTTTTGGTTTAAAAAAATGGTGGGGATGGGTGGTTGTTTTTTTTGTTTTTCTTTTGGTAGTGGGGGTTTGCACAAAAGTTCATGCTTTTAGTGAAAAAAATGCTTTTCTCAGTACTTTGCTCTTTATTTCTGTTGGGAGAACTTGAAACACATCATTTTTGTCAGAAAAATTATCAGTCCACATCTGTCCAAATTCCTCCGGTGTCAACTGGGAGCTCTAATTCACGGTCTGCACATCCCCCTTTCCCAGAAGGCTGGGCTCCTGGGCACCCCTCCAGCCTTCATGACGCACTCCCCCTTTGACTAACCCGCGGTAAGTGCACCATGGGATCTGACATCCAGCCAAGAAGCTCAGCCCCAGGGGAGACATGGCGCACAAGGCACTTTAATGGTAATTTCTGAGGTCTGCGACAGTAGCTAAAACTGATGCTGCTTTAAGGGTCAAATGGATTTAATTAAACGTTTCCATTCCAAAACGCTAGAACGTTTTATTCAGCGTTTTCCAACTGACAATTTCTCTTTAAAAAAAAAAAAATCCATTCCAGGAAAGTGTTGGTATTTCAGCTTTCTGTCTCAATTCAAGGAGAAATGAAATGTTCAAGCAGAAGAATTTGATGCTAGATAGCCATTCAGTTTGGGAGACAGCCTTATTAATTAGCTGCCAAAATCATTCATCCATGCAAGAAGGGTGTGATCCAGTTCGCCTTTGACATCAGTGAAAACCACTTTTTCAGCTTCATGGAGCCTGGATGGCATCCCAAGAGACCTGGGGAGGGGTGTGGGGGTTAACTTAGTTGAGAATATTTGAAACAGGAGTCCAGAGTGAAACAGCAAGAATATAAGCAGCAGCAACTAAGACAATCCATTACCTGGGCTCAATCTAAACTCAGTTTTACTTACTTTAACGATTTTCTCTTCCAAGATCATAAAGCCTAATTCCCAGTTATTTTAGAGACAGCAGGTAATTAACACTTTGTAGAGTAGAATAAATCTGAGATATGAATTTGTCATGAGCTCTATACCTTTCAATGTTCAAAATATTTCCTCCGAAAACCCTCTCATACTCCATGCAAGGAGACTACTCTAAAGCTAAAGATATAATACAGTACTGAACTGCTTGCTTCAGGTTGCCTGTCCTCTCTTGAACCCTGCAAAAATTGTTCTATTGGATAAGCATTAAAGAAGCTCTGTCAGGTTAGACTAAGGTCTTGGGACTTCAAGCACATCTACAAATGGGAAGCAGCTAATTGCAGGCTTCCAGGGTTGACACTATGAATGGGGACTGGGCACCAAATCCATCGTCTGCGTTGCTCAATTTGCTCCTGGATTTAGCCCCAAGCCCTCCACCTCAAAGAGTAAAAGAGGAGCCACAGGGAGCCTATGTCCATCAGCTATGGGGTGTGTGTTGAAAGCAAGAAACACTCAGAACTGTAAATAAAACAATTCACCCAACCATGATGGGTCTAGAGAATTGGTTTTTGTTTATCTTTCATTTCCCTTTAGTACAAGGCAGATGTTTCTAAGCAGTAAGCAGAAACCTCAACAATTTTTAAGACTGGAGAGGAAGGGAGGAAGGAAGGAACATATACAAGCTTTGAGGATGTTCTTAACTCCAGCTTCAAAGAAAAAAATGTGTATCTGTAAAAGCAAGTTTTTCTTTAAGCTGTTTGGTAATTCTTAGTTCATAGGAGCATTTTATCCAGAAGGTTCTTCATGTTTCCAGTCTAGGTTGTAGCAATCTCAGTGAGGCACTAAATTTTAGGCTGTTAAAGTCTTTCTGTGCAGCACGGTCATTTTAAAATGATGTGGTAGCCATCATTGCTTTCAGCTGTAATAAAGAAACGCAAATCATTTTTTCATTGGTTTTAGAAAACAACACAAACGAGCAACTCCAGGTTTTCTTAGGTAGTTTTCACTAATTTGCGCTCTTGTTCCACAACCCATTCATGACAATCAATGTTGAATATTAAGGTCAAAACATTTACCAAAAAAAATACAATCTTATAACCTTTTATCATTTTACTAGAAGGCCTGCTCATTTATGTCAGTGGTGTTTGAGTAATTATTTAAGTTTTACAACAGTATAACAGAAAAAAACATAGATCAACCAGTAATTTGATGTAAACATGTAATAGGAGCAGCAATACTTACCTTTTAATGTGCTGATAACAAAACAAGATTCATCTTGGAAGTTCTGCACCATCTGGAGGGTAGAAGAAAAAAAGCCAACACAATGTTTTTAGCAATTTAATTCATGATTCGTTCAATGTCAGTATTGCCTTTAAAGAAAAACTAGCAAACAAATTCTAGTGTCTAGTCCTACGTAGTTCTCAGTAACCCTGCCCATAGATCATTAAAAGTACATGAATGATTAATTAGGGTCCTTACAGCTACTAATGTGCTTAAGAGAAACTTACACTAAAGCACTTGCCTGGAACTGATCTGGCTTGTTCAGCATTTTACCCATCCTCTTTGCAACTCTTGATCCTGCAAGTTCTTACAACACTCTAGTTACTTTATTACAGATTATGCTCTTAATTTACTTGAATGGCACTATTCCATTTTAGGCTGGATAAACACAGACCCTCTCCTAAAATCTAGCAATAGTAATACACACACATACATGTATTATACACACACATTCAGCAGAACCATGAAGCTCAGCTGTGTTTACGTTAGCATCTGGGATAATATCTAGAGGTGGTCAGACCTAAGAAATGAATGCCTTGCTCAATAAAGGAATGTTGTTAACAATGTCTGGTCAAAATAACCAGGTGGACACTTCTGAAATGACACTACTAGAGATGCTGTGCTTGCAGGAATCATTTACCCATTTGTACTGTGCACAGGCATCTTAATGAAACTGCTAAGAGAGACAAGGCAGATCATGGTAAGATTAGTATCTAAAGCTATCTGAGTTGTGAGAAACTAGCTATTCAGAACCTTTGCAGTTTCTGGTGAGGCCCCTAACTAAAATTCATCTCACTTCAGATCCAAGCTGAACCACTCACTTAAGCTTTGACCACAGTTAATGTTTCATCCCATCCTAAAGTAGCTGTGTAGAAGAGAGGAGGTGAATTACTTTCTGGAACTGTCTCCTACAGCTGCAGCAGACAGTGGACACCTAACTTCAGAGGGAAGGTGACCAGAACCTATGATCAGCCCAGAAAATCCAGCTTTAAGCAAAAGAGTTCTCCTAGCTACTGAATGTCATTCAGTACATGCAGTAGAGCTCTTCCAGCTCTAAGTTCTCACATCAAACACCCTTTTCACCTTAGACTGATCTCCCTATTCTCTTCTGGGTCTAACAGTCACCCCCTGCTCCTGCAAAGCAAACTTCACTGGCCAGTCTGTGTGTCTGTGTCTAATGATGCATGAAGTACATTCATACAGTGCCTCACTCTTGCCACTATGCTACTAAAACAAGAAAAAAAAATAAAAAATAAAAAATAAAGCAATAGACATTGTTAATAATTGACTTAAGTAAATAGTTAAAGCCTTATACCCAAGCTGGTTAAGGCAATTCCCCTACCAAGAGTTGCCTCCAAGCACTTTACATCCATAAAGCATTAAGGTTTCAGATTTAATCAGGCTGAAATAGCAAGGAGACTTTAGGAATAAGCATTACAGACTTCAATTTAGGCCCCAGTTGAGACCTATGCTCTGCTTCATTTGTTTTAACAATGTTTCTTATATAGGAAGCTCCCTAAGTGATTCTGGTGCATGAATGAGTAAGTCACTTACTGGGGGGAAAAAGAGGAAGGGCAACTCACCAATAACCTACAAGTTAATGGAATGGACTAAATTAAGCCAACATATAATGGGACACAAACAGCTAGCAGAGGT
The DNA here is from genome assembly GCF_011077185.1 of Oxyura jamaicensis. NCBI lineage: Eukaryota > Metazoa > Chordata > Aves > Anseriformes > Anatidae > Oxyura > Oxyura jamaicensis. The sequence continues at coordinate 25,766,344 of NC_048899.1, read as the reverse complement.
CCATGAAATCATAGGGTGCATTTACACAGCGCTAACTCTGACCCAGTAGTCAGTCAGTTATTACGTGGCTGTAATCATTGGCTAAGATGTTAAGACTAATTGCCTTAAAGATTTTCAAACTTGCCTTCTTCAGAAAGCTTTCCTATTCATTTTTAAAGAAACTCACTTCAGATCTTCATTTTGGAATTTGTTTAAGCAGCCAAAATGAAAAAGAAACAATTTTTTTAAATCTCTCTTATAAAGCAGAAATATTAAAATCACACCAAAATGAATGTTATGCATAAATGATATGCTTTAAATTATTTGTTTCAAGTTTTTGGGATTAGAGACCTTGCAACATTTTCTTGAAAATTCACTCCATACTTTAGTAGGTCATTCAAACTTCAAGAATGCAGACAACTGTTTTAGCTCTGATAGTTTGCTTTAATTCCTTACCTCATTGCTCACTAATACATGGATCCCTGTGGGCCCCTGCCGATAGATTCGATTTATCTGCTGTGGAGAAATGCTGTACAAGTTTGCAATCTTCTCAATTAATTCCAAGGTGGTCAATTCTTCCAAGAAAATTGCATGATATACTGCAACGAGTTCAAAGTAATTACAGTGTAATTATAGGATAGTAATGACAGATAACACCAAGATGCTCAATATCAACAACCATATGGTTGCATTTAATATCAAGGTTCAAATCTTGACAGTAGATAAGCATGCTTAGTACCTTCAAAGCAACCCAAATATGCAACTCGATGATTTGTAGAAAAATACCTAACATTTGGGTACAGCAGGCAAATGGAACCCATGTCAGTTTTGCCCAGAGGACATCATAAGAACTAATGACAACATGTATAATAGGGTACAAAAAAAATAATCTCTTATAGGGATGTCATTATTCTTGGATGATATACTTTACTACTTTTAAATTTTGACATTTTAAAGTAGCTCTGATTAAGCAGTAAAACACATGATAAGATGTTGCACAAAAGTAGTATTTTATTAGATGTTATCCCACTGACACCATAGGCACAAACTAAAGACTTCAGTGAATCAGGTAACTGTAGAGGACAATATTTTTTAAAATCTGATCCAAATGGTAGGAACAGCCAGGTAGAAAAACTGTGTCTAGTTAATACTATGTGCTAGAACTAAGTAGGATCTCCATTCTTATGTGATCCTACTTCTAGAGCGTGTTATCAGAGAGTTCAGAGCAGTGACTCCCCAAAAGTTTTGAAATTCCAAGAATTAGAACCCCACCTTAAGACATACCAGCCTTCCATTTCCTAGGACACTTTCAAAAAAGCCGTATCTACAAGCAAATTGTGGATGGGATGGTAGTTTTTAATGCTACAGGAATTGTTAAGAACAGAACAGAGCCTTTGTTATGTCATTGTTTAGATAGCTTGTGACTGTAGCCCTGTAACTAAGCTAACTAACCTAACAGTGTCAAAACTGGAATAAGTATGACCTCTTTAAACACACAATACCAAATTGTGCCATGCAGAAGCTCGGGCAGAAAGCATATTTTCAGACAAGTGCTTAACAAAATCCATACATAAAAACTTACCGCAAAGACTGCCATCTCCATTCTCTCGTTTTTGGTGGAGGTGGGACCTGTTATGCTCTGGTTCTTGACAGACATAAATTGTCATCTTGGGCCTTACATTTCTATAGATTATTAAAAGGCAGTAGTGAGTTATTTAGATCTAAAATTGTTCCAGTCAGCCACGAAACAATGAAAGATGGAATCATTCAGGCTGTGCATAAATATCCAACCAATTCTTGATGCTGGGGACTAAATGACTTAGGGAGGTCTACTAAGAGCCCCCTTGGAGGTGGTGGTAGACTGCAGAACACCTTAATATCTTCAGGGTCAGATAAGAATAAACAGTATCCAACATTTGCAAAGCAGTTCATCATACCCTCCTCTACTGATTTAAATTCTGAGCAGCTGGAGAATTTACAATGTTATCCCCATCTAAATTAAGTTTTACGGTCATCTGAGGCTCTGGGGTTGTTTTATTTGTTTGTTACCTCTGATGGAGATACAAGATGAGGTACTGTAGGCAGTGTCACATATGAGGTACATGGAAACAATCATATCGCAGCAAATAAATCACTGGAAATCCACATTATGCTGCTTCATTTTTAACTCAGGTGAGTTTGGCAGCATTTCTGATCTGCACTTGGATTTGAATACCATTGTGATTTCCAGACTTTAAGATGACCCTCTGAAGTGTTAAAAGGAAGTCTAAATGCTACAGCGCTAGGATTAACTTCTAGTTAACATTGAAAGTATCGAGGGATGCCACCATAACAAGAAAAATAGGAAGGAAAAAGTACAAACCTTCCTTTGATTGCATTAAAGAGCCGAATTCCATCAGCAGGCCCACAGATTTGAACAAAATCTTCTTTGGACATCTTCAGTAAGTCAGCACCTACGTATTTCAGATTTTTTTTTTCAGAAGTTAAGCAAATCTTAGCTTCCAAATTTTGTGTATGGTCAGTAGGATAGGGGAGGGGGAGAGAATCCACAAAGCTAAATCAGACAGACTTGCCTGGAGAGGTTGCAGATTGAGAGAGGTGACACTGCAAATGAATCATTGTAAAATAGAGTGCTGGAAGAGCAGTGGTCCATAGGAAGATGTTCTAGACAATATAGAAACAAGCTAGCTACTTAACACTCTCCACCACTAAATGTCTCAATTTTCTTTTGCTGCCATGTTCACCAGGTTATTTAAGATTGATGCAAGCAAGTCAGCGAAAGGCTCCTCGAGGTTTCAGCATCTTAAATACTTCTCCCTTCCACCATCTTAATGCTGTATACAACTACCTAATGGGAGGGTACAATGAAGTTGGAGCCAGGCTCTTCCTGAAGGTGCACAGTAACAGGGCAAGAGACAGCAGACAGAAGTTGAAAGATGGGAAATACTGATTAGGTAAAAGGAAATAGCTTTTCATTGTGAGCATAGTCAGGTATTTGAAGAGGTTACCCAGAGAGATCATGGAGTATCTCCAAGGTTGGAGATACTCACACCACAACTGCAAAAGGCCCTAAGCAACCTGATCTAATTGGACTTGTTTCAAGCAGAAGATTGGAGCTAATGAACTCAATAAGTCCTTTCCAACTTCACTTATTTTCTTTATTTTTACAATACATGTTTTGGTAAATGCTAACTAACCTAAGAACAAAAGAACACCCACACCAGATCTGACTAGTGATCCCATCAACAGTGGCCAGCAGCAGATGCTATTGATAGGAAGCATGAGCTGCACTTACAAAAGAGAATAAAGACAAAATAATTGGACCATTCAAACTCACCCGAAAAACTTGAGAAGAGTCTACAGAATGGAGAGAACCTATTACGATGAAGCCACTGCTGGGCATCTTGAATAGAAGCAGAAGGAAGGAGATGCTACATTGCAAAAAGAATAAGAAGGTCTTGAAATGAACTGTTCACCAGAGTCCTAAAAAAGAAAAGCACCACATTAACATGATCTCAAATACTTACATCATTGCTGGGAGGCAGGAGCTCCACTTGGTGGGTTGGAGAACTGTTTCTAAAAAAAATTATATAAAGTTGGAAGAGAAAAAAACATTATTTTAAATTTTGCATTTAGTGCCCATCCTCCTCCCCCTTCTCTATTTGACTCTACTGTCACAAGTTACATATTGACCTGATTGATACTGACTTCTCCATCAGATTTTTAAAAAGATTTCCAAAATCTGGACTGGTACAAAAAACAAACAAACAAAAACTCCACAACTCTGCTTTTGCTGCTCAGTTGAGTTTCTGCTCAACACTGAGGAAAAACTCCGTTTGTTGACCTCATTCAAGATTTTCCATACAGCTGACTTACTAATGTGACCCCTTCTAACCAAGCAAGTTGTGACCTACAAGTGTGGCTAAACTCAACCTTTCTGAGCCAAAAAATCCCCTAACTAAATCCATTGTCTAATAGCGATTCTTCACAAAAACAGAATAATAAGGGACCTTCTAAATCAGCCCTGGTATTATTTTAAACATACTAAACTATAGTTTATTACACAAAATTTCTAATAGACCCTCCCTAAACACTGACAGGACTTATCTTAGGTATTTCAGGACCACTATATTTATTTCCTTATGATGGCAATATTAATGAATTAAATATGCCTCCTGTTTATCCTTCATTCTTGAATGGCTGCTTAGAAACCTGATTGTTTTGTCTCCAGACAGCTTATTTGAATCCCACTAAACCAGGAATTCAACACTGTCCCAAGCCATCTTAAGTCAGAAAAGAAGGGAGAAATACCAACTCAGAGGCTTTCAGCATTCAGCATCTCTTCAAACACTCTTGTTGGAAGATATTGAGAATTGTTGGAACAGGGCATACATAGTATGTTGCCTGACCCCACAGAAAAGTAAGAGAACAAATTTAGGGCCAAAATTGTCCAGGTGGTTCTCTGACGCTCATCTCTCAGCCACCACATAATCAATGGACATTCAGACCTCTGCACTACAAGGAATTCCTGCCTGTAAGGTCTTAAAACCTTTGTGGAAAATATCTTGCCCCTTCCAGGAAGGATACTGAGAGGCTAACTGGTCCTTGACCTCTTAGAGGAAACGAAATGCATGGATACACAAAACACATACACACAAGGGCTACCGAATCAACGGGAAAAACAGAGCATTTTATTTTTTACATACCCATCTCCAAGGTTGAAGCTGTTGGGAGAACTGTTGTAGCTTGGAGATGGAGCATTGTTCATTTGATAAGGCACATCTGGCCAGGGAGAGCACTGTTGGAAGAAAGGCAGCGGGGATACTTTCATGAGGTTGGAAATAAAGGATTCGATTCTCCTCTCACACCACATTCATGCTGTTGCCACGCCACTAACTTCAGCTCATCACTCCTGCTGGGAGGAGGAGACAGGCCATGGATCCTACGCTGCACTCCAAGCAGGCTGTCAGGGGGCCAGATTGATTCCAGTTGTGCATTCCACATTTCTCCCATTTCACAAAGCCTGTCCCCAAATAACACTGGGCCAAAGTGTGCACAGCTGTAAGTCAGAGCAACGCCAGTAAGTCAACTCAGACTGAAGGCAGCAATGATACAGAAATACCACTGGTCTCAATTATAAATCCCTAATTAAAGCCAGGCAAGAGTGACAAATACGCTCCAGTGGCATTGCTTCAGGTTTATACCAGTGAAAAAGCAGAATTTGAACCAGCCTGCTAAAACTTCTGGCTATTAGTTGAAGAGCTCAAGTTATAAATGGATATTACATAGGGAAAATTTAAGACAAAACAGACATGAAACTACTAAAAGCCTTCACAAATACAAGTCAAACTCCATACTCCATCACACTAGTATCAAGCCAGAGCAACTAGCTAGAATTTGTGTCTTTGTTGTGAATTTATGCCACTGCAATCAGTAGAAGAAATCTAGCCCTGTGGAAGCCCCTGCCATCAAGAGCTCAAGAAAATGCTCTGTAGTATCCTTGTTTGCAATGATAAAAAGAAGACAAGCTGTGGCTTTGGAGTTTTATCATCTCCACATAGGGCACTAGCAAATATTTAACTCTTTAGCAACCCACATCTCCCTGTGCAATATGTCAAAGTGTATCACAGCTAATAGCAAGAGTTTAGGATCTGCCAACTCAGTAGAATTAGCTCTGTGTACACAAGAGCCTTGTTAACAATCACCACGTTGAATTAGAGAACACACTGGTCACTCCCGGCAACTTGAGGAAAATTGAGTGGGACAAGCTGGATCTCACAAACAGGAAGTTTATTTGAATTAGGAAAAAAAAATCCTCATTTTTAGAAGTTCAACAAGCCATTTCAGAAAAAAATAAAAATAAATCAGACTACAAAACATTCCCACAAGGAGATGGAACAGCGCTTTTAAACTATTGTCTTGAGTCCGTTTGGCTTAGCAATTCTATAGCCTGGGGTGAGCTTATACATACATCTTAGCAATGAAGAGACTGAGTGTAGAAACACATGCATCTCTGTACCAGATGACAGTCATATCCACAGAACATAAGACATTCAGATATTCCTAGAGTACAAGCCAGAATCTTCCGAGAGCTACCGTAATAGTAGCCTCAAAGGCCCAATCACAGAAAAACAGATTGATAATTTAATCAGACAGCCTATTCATCTGTTCAGCTGCCCCATTTCCAACATGAGCTTGTGCCAAACAGTTCTGAAGAAAATACCTCATACAACTGGCATCTAAGTATCATGACAAGTGCCCAGGAACATGGCAGAAGAAAGAGAAAACATTTATTTTAAACATAGGCTGTTGAGGACTGGATTATACTCTGAAACATAAGAAATTTTGGAAACTTTTATAAACTTCAACAATGAGAGACACGTTATAATTTCACTGAGCTCTCGATTTCAGTGAGATCTTGGCATAAGAGTCTCCACAAGAATCTCCAAGGCTCAGTTAGACTGCATTTGCTCTGAAATCTGTTTCCCAATATGCTGAAGTAGTACAACATATGTCTAAAACATTTTACCTCTGTGAGAATAGTTGTCTCATAGGAAGGCTGATACTTCTCCTTCTCTTGGGTGGTCTTCTTCTCCATTTTTTCCCTGTCAGTCTTCTGTTTTCTGTCTGCTCCTTTAGGCTATAAGCACAAGCACAAGCTTTCCCTTATGCCAAGTATTACAAGTTTGGAGACAGAAGCCAACCGATTTTTTCTGATCTGTTCACAGAAGACTCCTTAAGATTTATGGGGACTCTACATATGAGGCAAGACCAGATCTGTATTTTCCAGACAAAAAAAACAATCTAACATCTCTACTGTTTCTATATTGCTTCCCATTAATGCCAACAGCACTTCCAAACGAGGCTGACCACAATCCTGAGATTTTATACCAACAGATTTCAGACCACGAGCATACTGAATTATACACCTCAGCTGGTATTTGCACCCCGTCTCCTGGAACAGGAAAGACACTGCTCACAGGAGCAGAATGGGAGCAGCAGATCCTTCAAGAAAATGACAAGATTTTTGTAGGCTTAAGTTGCTCCAGGTCTGCCACGCCCACATTAGAAGCTTTGGAGATGGACAGAATCATCTTTCTCTCCCCAAGGAATTCTGCAGCAACAAGCAAAGGTTATTTAAGATCTCCAGTTACGTCCATACTGTTCATGGAGGATTTAATCAAAGAAACTGGAAATGCCCATGCTGTCTTGATTGCCTAGACACAATGAAACACAGTGGATACCCTGAATATCATCACTGCAATAGGTTAACTTAAAATGACTTAATCCAGTATCCCATACATTCCTGAGAAAGCGGACCATATAGGTTTTTTTCTGTATGGTTTTTAACACATCATCACCTTCAGGACACAAGCCAGTGAAGGACACTGCCTTCTAGACACTACTTGTCTACGTTACACAGAAATTTATTTTTTGCACTGACACCTATCCAGTGGGTTTTCATTCTAACCAGTCAAGGCTTGAGTTGTTGGGTGGGTTTTTTTCCTCATTATTAAGACATCCAAACAGCCCAGATCTCAGTGTTTGTATACTGTTCAAGCTACAATGCACTGGCATTGGTCTCAGTGTGGCTCTTGGGTCATTTGAATTTAACTAGAATTGCTGTGTAGTTCAGAGGTTATGTTGCTCTGTGTGCAAGAGTCCTGTTTAAAATTTTAAGCATATCCATTTAAAAGCCTTTGTTCTTTTATTCTGCAATTAGCACCACTCCTACACAATTTACAAACTGTCCATGTTCTTGTGTCTTCATCTAGTTGATGACAAAGCCAAAACTACTTCATACCTTGAACACCTTGATCTGGCAGCTTGCAGAGTGCAAGTGTTCTGTGTATTCACCATTTTCATTCTGCTTAAAGGTGTCGATTTGTACCCGGAAAGGAACCCCCTTCTCTCCTCCATGTTTCCGTGGAGTAAATTCTGTGCTGATACAATGTACCTGGCAAAACAAAAGCTGTGCTTATCTCTGGATACTGTTTGAAGTTGTGCAAAACTGAGTTTTAGACTCCTTGAATTTGCAGTGTGCCTGAACATGAGGTTTTAGCTCCTCCCTAGAAACTAAAAGAGTCAGAAGAGTTCAAAATATTTTCACTTCTGTTCCCCAAGACAAAACAATTAGAAGAACAAGGAGCCTACAGAGAAATAGGACATCAGGAAAAGCATCCTCTGACTTAAGTAAATCCCACACACAGATTAAAAACACATAGTTGGCATTTGAGACAAGAAACCCTCATGAACAAGGAAAGCAAGCAAAACTAAAAGGTTGTGAATGGTTTCCTCCAGACAAAACTTGTGCTTAGAAAGCAATATCAATGTGTGTTTTGAGGGGGTACTTTTTTAAAAAAAAAATAACCCAGCTAGAGCAGATATTGCTTCAAAACTAGCAAGTATCCTATTAACTAGTTATATATGACTGATCTTTCTTCACATCCCATCTCTCTCTCTTCAGGTCTTTATAAGATACCTCACCTTTGTATTTACCATAGGAATATCACTTTTCTCTTACCTGAATGAATGCTGAGGCTCTCTTTGATGGATCCCACAAAAATTCAACAGTGTTCAGCTGTGTGGGACTGGCTCTGGGATCCAAGATGCCAACTGACAGCGGAATATCTGTAGAAGAAAACCCCTAAAATTTTAAAAATATTAAATTGAAGAAGAGAAAGCATTTCCATACAGTTACAAGAAGCATGTGAAAAGCCAAGCCACCAATGATATATCTGTTTGAATGAAATGATATTTCTAGGGCCTATAGTCCTAGATCTCCTTCCCTCCCAAGGTTTTTCTAAGAGAGTAGGATAAAAAAACAAACACCCATGTAAACACACCATACACCATGCAGCACTTCGCTTCCAAACACTACACAAGGACCGTAATGAAATAGTCTCACCTATATCAAGGATGCGGTCCCCAGGCCGACTCCACCTCCAGCCCTCCAGCTGCTGATGCTCTGTGTACTGTAGGCGTCGATCATGGAAAACTACACGAATTATACTCTGTTAAGAAAAGATGGCAAGATGAACAATGTGATCTAGAAGCCCTTCTCTTGAGATGACTTTGGCTTTCCAGTGTAGGAGAAAAAGCTGATCTGTTCCTCCTACATGTTTCTGACCCCCATTCAAGAGGGGAGCAGAGGTTTCCCCTAAGAGACCCATCACCATGTTTCTCAAATTCCTAAGGGACCCCTGAAGCACGACATCAGCACACTTTCCCCTTCACAGGGCACATTTATACCTCATAAAATAGCCCTGTACAGCTTTCTGGGATTTGGTCTGGAAGCACTATAGCAATGTCCACCTAATCTTAGATGTCATGCCAGGTAAACATAGCTATACTGCCTCCACACCCAAAATGGCTCACATGAAGGGAGGGGGACTGTACTTAATGTGTCTGTACCATGCCCCAACCCCAGTATATCCCACTCTGATCAGAAAATGTGAAAGCCAGCTCACCTGTCCCTGCACTGGTGGAGCTGACATGCCCAGACACCTTGTCAGTGGGAAATTAACCTTGATTCCAGCCATTAACCTTCAGTCATTGACACTGAATTTGCCTTTAACTTGTGTTTCTTTCAGTAAAAGCAGGGATAGCAAGATGGAAAACTTATAGTTAAACAAGTATAGAATAGAAAAACTACTGTAATAGGGGAACCTTGCATCTCTGGCCCGCAATGTTGCAGCCATGTCAATAACTGGAGACAAATGGCTGGAATAAAGGCAATCCCCATGGCAGACAAGTCCAAAGTATACCCAAATATAAATCCTGCATGAGTTAACGACCCCTTATCTCCCGGTTTCTCAATTCCCTGCGCCTACTGGGGACTTCCATATCAAATGGATGAGCAATTTTTGCCAGTGAACCCGAGAAGGCCCAAATCAAACCCTAGCTCCAAAGCAAGCAAGCCACAGTGGGAATGCCTGCAAAATCGGAATCTAAATCTTTAAGATTCCTGAAATGGGCAAAAGCCAAATGTGCCTAAACTTGGGCAAAAGTTGAAGTCCAGATTGGAATCCAAATGTTGCAATTAAGTCCCAACGTCTCAAAAGAAATCCTATGGCAGAACAGCCAAGAATTTGGTAGAGGAAGGCTTGAAGGCTGGATCCAGAAACAAGATCTGGATCCAAGTTTTTGAATTTGAACTGAAACAACCAAGTTCTATATGTTCAAAATCATGTCCATTACTGAAGTAAACTGGAGCTATGCAGAACCTGTGTGGCAGAACAGCGTAAATACCAGGGTCCTTCGCATGACACGTAACAACACAGGCGTGTTGCTCGGGTTAAGAAGGGAGACAAGCCTGCCTCTCAGCAGTTTTGACCATGTTCACCTCTGAACTTTGGGATTCCCCCGAACCCAACATTCACAGTGAAACTCTGGGGTCAGGATCACAAACAGAACAAGGATTCCCTTGAAGCCCTGTAAAGCCAAGCTGCAGAGTCCCGTGGAACTCCAGCACGCAGAGTAACTCCATCAACCCTGCTCCCATTAAAAACAATGGCAAAGTATTTTCCATTGCCTCAGTGTGAGCAAGATCAGGCCCTTCATTAGAGGCTGTATGTAGTAGCAGGAAGAAAAGAAATCTATATTTCTCCTTACCTTTACATATTTTGTGTTTAAATCTTGAAACTCTCCCAATTTCCTATTCTCAAGTAGACGGATTTCATAAGACTGACCTAGAGTTTAAGGAAACATTTCCAAGGTGTTTAATATGTTGTAGCAATGAGAGAGTCATGCTGGCATTTACGTGGCTAATAAAGCATACGTCTGATCAGGGAAAGTTCATTTTTGGTAACATAATGCATTTGCCCCAGTAATTGAGTAGGCACTAAAGCACAGCAGAAATCTGAGGGGAAGGTTTGTCTTTTGGCTGCTAAAAGAACTCAGTTAGGCAATCACAGTCTGTCTCCAAGGGCTGCTCGGCCTTCTGGTCACCCTCCACAACATCACTGAGGTGTTCAAGGCCTTCCCCCCATCCCATGCCACACAGCTGTAACAGCACTGCCTTTATCCGTCCCTTCTACTGCAGCAAAGGTTGGGTGAAGAGCTGCTGCACAACAGGTCCAGGCACTGTTCTGCAAAGGATAGCAACCTGGGGCAAATCTCGCCTTCTTCAGAGCACAGTCAGGTCTGCAAGGTGTTCCAGTGCACCAGCAATACCAGGCCTTAGGTGTGGTTGTCCATTGCACAAATACTCCTTCAGACGTGTGGAGCAGCAATGGATTGTACAGTATGTACAAGGACCAATCCTGACCACTGGAAGGGATTCAGACTTGGCACCCACAACCACCACCCCTCAGCATAATGGTCTTAGTCTGTTCAGTAGAATTCAGCTAACTGGCTTGTGAAGTATCATCAAGTATCAAGGCCGACAGCAGACAAAGGAGGCTGATGTCCCAAAACCTTATGCACAAATAGCTAAGACAGCACAAAAACTCATTGAGTAGGACCAACTGTACAATAAACCCTCAGCTGGTACAGAGGCAGGACAGGAACATTAGGATTAATGAAGCATATCTATACGTAATAGTTCGGTTAGCTTTTCTTGTTCATCTTGCTATCCCCATTTCTACTGAAAAAAATGCACAGGTACAACAAGGCAGGCACCAAAAGGGCAACCAGTTTGGATCTGCTGGGTCAGCCAGCATCTCCTCCAAACTGGCCCTGCAGAAAACTCCAAAGCAGATAAATCTCCCATTGAGTAGTTGCTATCAGCAGACAAAAATGCTACATTTCTGAACCTGGATCTAGAAATAAAAGACTTTTGACAGCTGATATATCAACATGGTACCGCATTTCAGTCAGGTTCCCCTCTTCTGGGTGCTCATGTGAGCACAGACCGTATCACTAGAGCACAAAGATACGTGTGCATACTCAGCCGGCTGGGGCGGGGGGTTGGAGGACAAGAGGGGCTATATTGGAGCCTTAGATGTTTGCACAACTCTCCTACTGATGTCAATAGGAGTTCTGCAAACAGGAAATGACCCTTGAATCCAGCACGCGGCTTAGGGGATGCAGAGGAAAGAATAAACCATATGAAGTGCCAAATTAAGCACTGTAAACACACACAGATCTTAACCCATCTCATCGCACATAAACCAAAGTAGCAAGTGACGTCCCTTTCAAGATTGCTGAACAATAAAAGTGGATGCTGTAAACCATAGCACTGAAACTGAGGTCTTCCACACTAACTCAAGAAACTCTCTAATATTCCCTCTGATAGAGGTTATTATTCACTTGGCAATTTTAAGAGAGAAGTACATTATGTCCCCACAAAATCAATACTATTGTATTAGCATAAAAATATCAGGCTCAGGTTCACAAAATCAGTTCATTGTCTAAATGGATTTACACAGCCAAGAATCTCTTGCACTTGCAATTTGCTCCCAAGCAAACATTAGGCTAATTAAACATTATGCAAAATTAGTTTAGGATTCAAGACCATGAGCTTCCAAGAGACAGCTGAATACATCTATGACTGTACTCAGATGGTGTGAAAGGACAGAGAAATGGCATGAGCTGTGCTGCAGAGGCAGGCAACGCTAGAGCCACAAGCACTTCCAGTCATTCAGCAACAATCTTGGGACTTCGCAGTTTTTTGGGACAACTTTATGCTTTGCTATATTCCTTCTCTTTGGGAAACCTGATTTGCTTACTTGCAGTTCCTAGGAGGCAGAAGAAAATAACCAGCATGAAGACATCAACCACATTCCCTTCAAACTAACATCAAGCACTCAGGAACTCCTCAGCCTGCATCTTCCAAGCACTCACATGGGACAGGAGCAATTCTGCAACCCAGCAAACAAGCAGCACCACACATCTCATTCTGACAGGAGTAATTCTGCTTGGAATGAGTTAGAAACAGATTCTGCCCACTGGTAAGAAAGAAACTGTTGTGGAGACAGAGTTAATATTGAATGGAAAGCCAAATAGGAAGTAAAATGCTTTGATGAAAGATATATGGGTCATCTGATGTAAGCCCTGGAACTTGGTTTACGCCATGAAAAGCCTCATTCAGAATGGTATTTCATGCTAACTGCTTTCCCTTTAGCATCCCAATGTTCAACTCCGGTTACAACACAGGACCGCTATCAAAACACAGCTCCCAGCTGAACTTTAAACAGTTTATTTCACTCTGTGGAACTCTGAATGAGAATTTGGTCCTAATTCTTTGTAATTCCTTCGTATAAAAATGTTCCAGTATTGATTTTGAAAAACTTATTCTCCCTATAAATTATTCCAGCAAATTTATTGCTTCATGGCTAATGTTACCTGTAATTTCTAACACCAAGCTGTTTGGGATTTTTTCATTAAAAGCACTTTCCAAACCTTCCAAACTCTATGTTTTCCCCCCCATCACTACCAGAAAAACTCTTGAAATGGCATAGTACAATGCCAGTCCTAAAACTGTAACAACTGAAGGGAAAAAACAAAAATAAATAAATAAATAAATAAATAACCACTAAAGAATCAGTGCTTGGATTCTGGAGAACAAGATTGCTTTGCAAAATCAATGGAACAAGAGTGGCCTAACCTGAAGAAAGCTGAACTCCCACTGGCACCAAAGAGGGCTTAGCAATTGCCCAAGGCTCTGGTACAGAGCTCATCTCTGAATCCTGCACTACTGACTCTCCAGCCCTAACAGGCATAGGCTAACTGTTTTCTAAATCATTGGTACTTCAGTATCTAAATCTGTAAAGAAAAATGGATGCAAGCATGACTAAAACCCCATCTTTCTGTCTTCAGTTCCAAAGAAAGACTGCAGCTGGCTAAGTTCAAAAGATGGCGAGTTCCCCTATACTGATTTTTTCCATCTGCCTCATTCATTAATACAGGTTAGACTAGATATTTCCACCTGGTGGTAAAGCTGAAGTCAGGTGCTGATGCCGAGACTTTGCAACGGTTCAACTGAACAGTCTGACCTTGAGCAGGGCAGCAGTCGGTCCTCAGCCGACAAGGGTTTGATATCCACTGGGCTCATACGGTAGGAAGAACCCTAAGAAAATGTCTGTGGGGATGGAGAGCAGTGGCGGCAGTTTCACAGCAGTCTCCCTTTACCAGAATGATATTCAGTACTGCTGAACATCTTAAACCCAGTGCTCAAGGCCAACAAGCTGCCAAAACCCTTTCCCTTCTGTGCTCTCAACGCCAGCCACAGCTGCACCACCAAAGGTTCACAGTGGCCTTAGAGCTGGTGACCTAAATGGCCTCAGGCACCTAAAGCCTGGTATCAGTGTCCTTATCACTACTTGAAATGAAGAGGGTGTTTTGAAAGCAAATCCCCAGCACAACTGATGCCACAGCAGCCTGCTGCCTGCCTGCGCGACCCGGTGCGCCTCGCGCAGAGCTTGCCACAACCCTTCTTCCCTACCTCAGGCAGGGAGCAGAATGGTAATAAATATTTGGATAACCACATTAAATTCCTGAGATGCAATTTTTCTCCTGGCTTCACTGAAAGCTTTGGGGGCACCAATAAAAACCTGGGTGGGTGATGATACAGTGTAATTTGTATTTTGAGCAGACGGTCCCTGAGCAACAGCAAATTTATGCAATCACCTCCTATGCTAGAGTTTGAGCAACTCTGCTTTACAAACACGAGTAATATCCAGCAAAGTAGTAACCACCCAGGTCCACTGCGTTCCTGCTTGGTGATTCATAAAGCAACTGCATCTATTCTAAAGAGGATTTATATAGACTGTTTATTTTCTTCACTTCTATTGTCTGGCAATTAATATACATCGAAAGCAGGTATGTCCAAGATGACAAGAGAACTGAAAGTCAACAATTTGCTGCAGCTGACAAATAATTTGGTTGATAAAAAGGAATACTTTGACATGTTCAAAAGGTACAAGACATAACAGTTTCAGACACCAGTGACTCTGGGCAGCTTCTGACCTTAAAAGATTATCCTAATTTCAAGCTCAAAAGTTACATTTTGTTCAATGATTATTTGCTACACAACCACAATATCCTGCTTTCTTTTTGTGTGTTTTGGTGTTACGTTTCAAAAGCCACTTATACTATGCATTTTGCGGTTTTCTGCACAATACATCAGTACGATACACTAATTTTCTATTAGGCAGCTGATGTTCCAGACCAGTATGACTCAAGCCTTGCTTAACCTAGCCAAGTAGTCTGCTTGTCTTTCCAGCAATTAATTAAAACCTAACCTTATACTAAGCAGTATCTGCGACAAAAGTCAGTGGACAGAAAAAAAAAAAAAAAAAAAAGGAAAGAAAGAAACTGTGAGTTCTCTTTCTCAGAACGGATCCACACAGCACTAGACAGAACCAGCCTGGAAACTGTTTGATTATTAAGCCAAGCTGACCAATAAAAATTCCATTTAGCAACTTTATATGGACATCCTAAACAGTGCACAGATAAAGGCGAAGGAATGCTGACAGTTGAATGCAGCACACAGAAGGAGGGGGGAGGAAAAGGAGAAAAAAAAAAAAAAAAACTTTTCTCCTCCCAGACCGAAGCACATCCAGCAGGCAGGAGGATCACCTTTGAAACAACCAAATGCAAGTATTCAGGGCATCAGGAAAACACAAAAGATTATTCCGACAAAAAAGATTAATGAATCCACAGAGTAAACAAGACAAGAGTGACTGAGCTGGCATCTGAGCTTGCATGCTTGATTGCCCACACCTTCTTAGCCCGACAAAAGCAGAAATAAAACTTAGCCTAAGACTTGCCAAAGTGTCCCGTGTGTGGACACTCAGCATGAGGAACAACAGCAGAATCCAGAATCCTCCCTTCCCAGGCCACAAATGGCATTGGATATTCTGCAGTTGCTTGCTGCAGCCTCCTTTGACAAGATGCTCTAGGAGATGTTTATCCAGAGGATATTGTGAATTCAGCAGCTACACAATAGGCCACCCTGAAAGCTCCCGCTACGCTAGGAGCATGGAAATCCTGCAGAGGAGGACCAACTGCGGGCCAGGCAAAGCAAAAGGAACATAAGAATCATCCCGACACACCAGATCCATCTTGTCCCACATCTCATCTTCAGCAGCAGGCAGTTATAAGGGCTATGGGCTGGAGCAAGGTGAAGGCAGCGAGCTGGCCATGACTTCCCAGTTTCTGGTATTCAGTGTCCAGTTTGTCACTGCCCATCAAGCTGCCCAGTCAGACCAATGCTCACAAACTCCTCTTTTGCATGATCTCCATCTGAACTGGGGCTATAAATATCACAATTCATATATGCCCTGCTTTAGCATTTGCAGTGTGACCCATCCCTTCACCTGCCTCCTTCCTGTTCCTCTTTACAGCAAAGCTACTGTGGCTCCACCGTGTTTCGGCACCCATGTGAGTCCAACACCAAAGATACCTGCCCTACTTGTGCCATTGCCACCAGAGCAACTTAACGGCCCAGTTCAGCAACACTTCTCCTGGTTCTACTACCACATCATAGAGCTGCATTGCCATCGTGTCTTTTCCTGGGGTTCTCCTTTTACAGCGTACCCCCAGCTCGGGTGGGGGAGGGTTCTTCATCCCCTTCTTTTCTCTTTCTGTGCCTCTTTCTTGTGGGAAAGCCCAACATATGCCTCAGAGCCGAGTTTGTTGGAGGAAAACCAGTGCTCACTTACTATATGAACATTTGGCTGAGGCCTCGTCTTCCCAGACTTTTGAAGATGGTCCATTTTACAGTGGTGACACTTCATAGCTAACAGGCATTAGAAGAAACACTCTTCATTTAGAGTGGTTTCCAAAGAGTGGGATGTATATTTAATTCCTCCAAGACTAGTCTAACTTGAATCAAGTACACAAAGCAGGCAACGAACACAGAAACACTCTGAGTTTCTAAATTCATTGTGTGTGCTTGGTCTTCTCTGACACAGACCTCACCTCCTTTGTTGGAGCTTGGCAACTCATCCCACCTAATCAAAGCCATGGTACACGTTGAGATTTTTAATAGTTACTAATGACAGACTTCTGATAGAAAATGTGGAAAAAAAGATCTGTCCTCTGAACATTTCTTCCTGTATTTCAACTTCTCTAGCATGTACCTGAAACACCCAGGACTATCTGGGTCACATCTGTCCAGCTCAGAAAACCCCAGCCCCCTCTGTGTAAGTAAAAAAGGCAGGCTTTTTCTGGTTTCAACCTGTTCTGAGTCAATTTGGACAACAGGTTTTATAGCTCTGCAAGACTAGCTTTGTGTGTAATATTTACCTGAGTCCCAGATAACTAAGAAGAAAGGTCCCAGGTGAGGGTGCAGAGGAGGGATGCAGAAGAGCTGAGTACAACTCCTGACCCCCTCCGCCAAGTCACTTCCTCCACCACATTTCTGCAGTAACAGAGAGAAAGGAAGTCCCACAGCACCTGGCTTCTCTTTGTGCCTACTGCGCAGTGGGGGAGAAGATGTGATTGAGAAATGCCCCATCACAGCAGGCTGTACCTTCGGCACGTGCCACAAATGTGACACCAAGCTAGGACAAGAGAAATCTTACTGCTCAAATACTTGCTGTACAGTTTCAGAAACATAAATGCTTGGTATGAAGCAAAGAGGAAAAAGGGTATTTTTTTTCCAGCCTCTTTAGAAACAAGGTGTCATACATATATTACTCCTATACAAACAGCTAACCACGTCAAAGCTACAGTGCTTTCTAAGTTTCTGATTGCTACATAAAATATGATCTTTTAGGACGCTGCAAGTTGAGAAAAGGTAGCTGAAAAGCTTACATATCAGCTCAGGCTGCCAAGAACATTGATACAGACATCAAATGTAGAAACTCAGGCAAGCTTCACTCTCAAAACTACAGGAATCTCAAAGTAGATATGGATAATGGAGAAAAGTAAAAAAATAAAATAAAAAAGCAACATGGAATAGTAGGAAAAAATTTTGGCTATATTCTCTGAGTTTTCACAACACTTGTAGCAACTTCTGAGCACTTCCTTCATGGATATTGAAGATTTATGGAAGCAGGAGAACAAAATGCAGTCTAGGGGCTTCCAGTAGGAGTTGTGCACAGCCTACAATCCAGCAAGTTCACAATCCCGCTTGAATTTCATCCAGATGTTAGCAACAGAAGTATTCCAGAAAGAATAGAAAACAGGCTCTTGATTAAAAGACAACTGAGATTCTAGCTTCCTAGGGACAACAGAAGTCAGATGCTCTACTTATGCAGAGGTGCCCTGTCATCTGAAGCAAGATTCATAGTGAGCTTAGGGATGGTGTGGTTTGGAGACAGGGTTGTTTATCCTGGGCTGCCAAGTGAAAATGGAGCTGCCAAGCATATGGGGAAATAGCTGCTAGCACGATTAATGGCCTCAACTGAGACATCATATTCAGAGCTGTCTTCAAAGTAAGGTAGGAGACAAATTCTTTCTTCAAAACCAAAGAGGTGCACCACAAGAACCAAAAATGCCAAATAGCCAGCCTCAGATGTGGAAAAGACAAGCTTTGTTAGCTATTTCTTGAAGCTATCTGAACCCAGAAACAGAGTGGTAAGAGCACCCCAAGCAGCAGTACAACACCCCACAAGGATCAGGGATCAAGGATGGGCAGCCACCAGGGAGCACCTCACATTCACAGCCTCAAGGACACAAAGTCATGTATGTGCCCGTGATCTCAGGCAAAGGTAAAATGTTCACATGGGACAGGCCACCAACAGCAGAGGTCCTGGAAATACCCAGGATCTGGTCAGTGGCAGCAGCAATTGATAGGAAGAGAGGCAATTCTTCAGATGGGACAAAGCAAAAATATCCCCTCAAACAGAGCTATAATTAAACCAGAAGCACACCCAGTCAGAGCTGGTCACTCAGCCTCCTCTACACTTCATTTAGGCAAATAAAGAATTGTTCCAGGAAAACTACAAACATTCAGACAGTTGTGACCCCATAAAAACTCAATTACGTATGAGTTAACGTCAATACAAAACAGCTTTTTTCATTTACTGTAAATCTCAGTATTTAAAACTGAGTTCTTTGGCTGTAGAAGATTAGACAACTGTATTTGAACTTTAGACTTTTTAAGGGAGACAAAGGTTCTCTTTTGCCTTCTGCTGTAAGCAACTTCATCTCCTACCCAAGCAACCAGCTTCCAGATGTCCTCTTCAGCTGATCACTGCCCTATGCTTTCTGCACCTTTCTTGGAAGGGAAATCAGAGAACGCCTGCAGTGAGCTGAGGCAAGACAACAGCCAGCAGATTTTAAAATACAGCACAGTTTACCAGTTAATGCACACGCATATTGAACCTGGACACATGCCCAGAGACTGATATTTGGGGCTTTCATTCATGTGTGACAGAATGCAGCTAAGCCCATCTTTAACTTTGTGAGGCATCTGTTGCTCATGCACCACTACAGCAATGCTCCCAATATCATCACAGGTCTTCTCGGATGTCAGTGGTTTTCTCTCATGGTTTGGGTTTTTGGCTTGTTTGTTTTCTGAACCGTCTAGGACTGGCAATAAAGATAACTCTTGGAACACACTGCAAAGCAGAGATGGCCAGCCTTCCTAACCCTAACCAGCTGTATGCTGAAATGCTCCCATGGCTGAGACCCACAAGTCACATACCACAGGTCTGGAGAGCCAAACGAAGCCCAGGAAAGCTTTACAGGCAGGTGATGGCTGGTTACTCTGAAAGACCACTGGGGGCCAGGGTTGGGTTTGGCACACAGCTGGGTCTTAGTGACTGCGGCCATCAGCCCGAACCACCCTCTATTTGGAGAAATTTAGATCTCTGGCTATGAGCCAACCCAGCACTGGGCATGAAACAACATCATGACTTGAGCAGCTCACAGTCCACATGTGGTTCTGGTGCTACAAGCCAGTTCCCTTGAGCAACAGTTTTTGCTTTGTGCTTTTTTTAAAATGAACAATTTTATTTCCTCACATTTATTAGCATTCAGATCTGCTGTACACAGTGCTTGTTTCCTCTGCATTCCTCCTGGTGCAGTTTCTGGAACCACCTTCATTGCTCCCATTTCTGTCCATGTTTGAAACTAGTTTCAACCAGCCCTGGTCAAACCACACCCCATATGACTGCAGACCATGGAATATGCAACTGCATCAAGACCTCTTGCTAAAGCAGTGGTTTGTAACATGGTCGCTGGTTGATTGTTTGTCTGAAAATCCTTATCCACAAGAGACACTGAAATAGTGCTGAAAGGAGGGCTAGTTCCAAAAACGTTAGGCGATGTTTGTGCTGCAGACTTCTGGACAGTGTAGCTCTGCTGACAGATGTGCTCCCTGACCAAGGGAGTGATGCCAGCAGCAGCAGCTCCTCATGCAAGGACACAGTACCTTTACCAGCTTTGTGGATCAAAAGGGTAGTGGTTTACAACACCATACCAGCACATCTATACTTCCTTTGTCGGATGAGTAATCCTCCTGTGATCCAGTAAAGATCTCTTACCTTATAAACTGCCTTCAGGATTAGCAAACTAAGATCATGTTCAGTTCAGGCTTACAGGGCTCTGGCTCCAATTTCCCAAGGAATGTGGGACGCAGGGGGGAAGAGATCAGGAAAGACAAGTGTAATGAGTCAGTCTTTGGAAACCAAGCTAAGGATTTGACTCTAGATACTTGATTTACTGGCTGGTTCTAGAGCAGCAGCCAGTGCGCATTCAAGGTTTCAAACTGGCGCAGACAAGCTGGGGAGCCTGCCACTGCTGAACGTCCCCAAGTCAACTTAACACAGCACTCCTTAATGCTTCCTCACAAATGCCCCCCAATGCCCTTGCTGAGAACAGCTTCTCCAGCTCAGGAGTCCTCTTGGATTTCTCCTTCATCTCTGTGCGAGCCCAGGACCACTGAGCATCTGTCTGGGTCCACCAAGCAAAAAGCAAGGTTCATGGGATGCCGTGCTGGTCCACAAGCCTGGAGCCCTCTCCAGTTTGCACATGAATGCAGCCACTGGGCATCCCTTCCTCCCCACCCCGTGAAACCCTTTCAAACCTTATTTAAGGTCTCTCCTCTCTCTACTATGCAACTTTACCTTCAATTTGCTGCCATTTTTTCCAGCTTTCCTCCCTCCAGTGCTCTATCAGAGCTGAGCTTTCTTCTAGCCTGTGTACAGAAATTGATATATCCTGCATTGGTCCACTCACAAACCAGCACTGAACTAGTAACTAGTTGTGCAGGGTGAGCATGGGCACATAACTGCTTCAGTGACAGAAGGTCAGCTACTGAGCGGTGAGCAGCTTCAGTCAGGAAGGAACATTTGGACAGCAGGTGGCAAGAGTCACCCAGCCAAAGCACCAGGAAGCTGAAAACCCCAACACAGTCTTCATAGTTTGGCAGTGTAACTGCACTGGATGTGAGTAGCTTTGTTGAAGCTGGGACAGCCACTGTTTCTTTGTATCTGTGCAACCAGAAGCCAGCTATAACTGCTAGAGGAACAGGTATTAATAAAGTTACGTATTTCCTCAGGTAACCTGATTCAAAACTCAGGCATACAGGAAAGAGGGGAAGTTGTGTGTAACCTGGCCAGATGCAACAGGACAAAGAGAGGGTAAATGCTTACAGGGAGCGTAAGGTGATGAGATGTAGGATAACAGTTCTGACTGCTTCATGAGATGACATGGTCACAGCACACCAGGGTCAGTCAGCTCTTCTGCCATGCCATGACCAGCAGTAGTGTAAGCCTGAGCTGCCTTGAGGTTCCCTTCTTGTACCTCCTCATGCTCACACAACACAGAACTCACAGGAACTTCAACACCCTAATAAATTAACTTACACATAGCAAGATCATTGAGATCAGCATGGCAGCACCTGTGTGGCACTCCCTGGCTTGTGTTGAATACATTTCAACCCAAACGGAGTTGTAATACTCTCCTCTGGCTTTGGAGGAGTAAGGGGAAAGAAAATGCCTATACAAAAGGTACCCACTGGGAAACTATATAGCTCATGAATCAGAAGTAGTTCCTACAGAAGAGTTTCTGTTCTGCCTCAAGCACTATAATTTTTAATTTTACACAGACATCCTATTTTTTATTCCAGAGATCAATAGACAAAGAACATGCTTTTGACACAGATGTTAAGAAAAAACACTAAATACCCTTTTATGTAGATGTTCCTGAATATAAAAACGTCTTGCAAGACAAATCCTCATTGCTTTTTAACCCCAGGCCACATCCTCACTAATACTGCACCAACAGAAGTCAGACTCCCCAGTTCTGACCACAGCTGATTGAAATGTGTGCCCAGCATCTTCTTCCCCACATGTAACCATCCTCAGTGATGACAAGCTTCTCACAGCAGGCCATATCCTCATGGGAGCAGACTCCTCTCCCTTCTTCCTAATTAGCACAGGCAAGGGATTTTGGTCTAAGGGACATACCATCAAGGTAGACTACAAGTCAGATGACTTTAGGGCCAAGGCTTGCCCTTGCCACCAGACGGGGTCAGTCCTGGGAACAGAAGTGTAGCTGCTGGTGTGGAATATGAGGCAATTTGCTGGAATAGAGTAGAATGGCTTTTAAGATAGGCACCCCGTAAGATTTCAGGAAAAAAAAAAAAACACCACATACAGAGAGCCACCACATCCATCTACATACAGACAGCCTTGACTTTCAACTGAATTTAGAGAGGATCTGAAAGAAACACAGAGGATCACAGTATAAGGATGAAGATGAATTGTCCAGGAGCTTAAAGAAATGAGATAAGGATGCTGATGAGAAGGTGGCAGGCAGTTGCGATGCTCCTGCCAAGAAGAAAAAGCAATGAGACATTCAACTCAGAACAAAGGAGTAGAGGCACCACCTTTTACAGCTAATTACCCCTAAGACCCCCTAGGAAAGCCAACAGCACAGTTCCCATACTTCTTACCCTAGCCCCTTCCCAGCTCTACCCTACTGCATGGCTCCTGCCAGCCTCATGCCTGCTTCATTCTTCCAGGCCTGTCCAGCCTCATGCTCCCAAGGACACATTCTGCAGGGGCACATCCCCACTTCCCCCCTTGGGGGATAAAAGACAGGTACAGAAGATACCTGAACTGGACTACCAAGGAAATAAGTCAGTTCTGTGTCAAGATGGAATAGGAAATAACGTTTTGCTATAATAAGCTTAGCACAACACAATCTTATCTACAAAGGCAGCAATAGTCTTAATTTCCATAGTAAAACCTGGACTGATCTAGTCACACAGGTCCATTGAAACTCACAGTATTGTGTAGAGAGTTGTGTAATTTTTGCCCTTCCAAGGTTTTTTTTTTTTTAAAAAAAAAAAAAAAGTGCTGCCTGAAATATATACTAAAGTATTTGGCAGACAACTGCTTCTCACAACAGATCTTTTACTTTGAAACTGGAAATAATTTTGTGTTTCACAGAAAGATTCATGCTCATCTTATTCTTGATATGCCCCACGCCACCTCCTGGGGTTTGCTGTATTTGGATGGGAATCTGAACTGGGAATACACAGGCACAAACCCCAAGCATCTTCTGATGTACAAGACATCTGGCTCCTTGGGTAAAGCCTACAGCACGTGGCTGATCTTTCTAGAGGGCTCCATTGATCTACCAGTGAGTAACACAGATCCAGCAGCCAGCTGCATCTCCGCTAAGAGCCCCAGGGAGGTCAGGGCTCTGTTTTGTACAAGCATTGAGAGAAATCCATCCTGAGACACTTAAGCAAGCTTCATGCTCGGTGCTGAGCTTGAAGAGCTGGGACAATATTCAGAAGAGGGAGAAGATATCAGTAACATGGGTCAGATTGCCTTCAGCTCATTGCTAGTCCAATGCTCTTGTTTACAACCTGGCAGGCAGCACAGAAAGTTTTCACATAATCTGTGCCTGGAGAGGTCTGAACCCTCTGGGACCCACACGCAGGAGGTACTGCAAAATGACAGCCAAACTCCAACCACAGATGTGTACGCACAAATTCTGCCAAATGGGAAAAAAAGGCATAGAAAAAGCATGCAGTATTTGTTTACCCAGGAGTAAAAATTGGTCTATAAGGTCATTTATGGAGGACC
This sequence comes from Oxyura jamaicensis, assembly GCF_011077185.1. Lineage (NCBI taxonomy): Eukaryota > Metazoa > Chordata > Aves > Anseriformes > Anatidae > Oxyura > Oxyura jamaicensis. The sequence continues at coordinate 25,742,426 of NC_048899.1, read as the reverse complement.
TAGCTATGGTGAACCCCAGCAATTTGTCAAGCTAGGGACTCAGCAGAGCAGAGCCATGAAAGCAGCCAGTAGGAACAACATCAAGCTCTGCCCATACCACCAAGGAGCCCACAAGTACTCGCTAGCTCATCCTCTGTGGCAATACCCTCCAGGAGCACTTGGGGACTTGCAGTGTTAAGGACCCTCCCCAGTCCAAAGCTCACCCATCTGCTAAATTCATCTGGCCTGCCAAGATGAAGGTAGGAGGCTGTATTCCAAATTGTTGAAGATCAAGCCAGTACCTGGCCACATGGAGCATGCTATAAAGCTGCTTTAAGTCAACAATTAAAATCAGCGGTACTTCATCATCTTACATCAGTTGACAATCTGGTATACAAATGTGAAAAGTTAAAGATTCCTCCTCTCCTCCATCCCCCTCCCCATATCTTTCCTTCTTTTCCCCTTCCCACTGCCCTCCCAGTGAGGCACAAGTATTGGATTCATTCTCTTTCATGAATCATTCCCAGGAAATTTGCCCTCCTTCATGTAGTACAAACCCTACCTTGGTTGAGGTAGGTCAGGGTTTCTTCATGCAGTTTCACAGCAGGTGATGTGGCTGTGCAAAGGACGTACTGAAATGGAGGCAATTTGGCTTCATTCTCAGGAGACAGCTGAGGTTCTTCCTGCTTGAAGATCGGCAGCGCAAGGACATCTCTGAAACATACAATTCACACACATTTAGTTACAAAGACTTTATGGAATATTCTACTCTCAATCTGGATTTGATTCTCATGCTCTGCAATAATGGAGATGATCTCTGGAGAAACACTGAGTTATGATGGCTAAAAAAGAAAGAATTTGGCCTGTATAATGTAACAAGGCAGCTTCTGCCTCTAGGATGTCAACACTGGACACAAAAGAACACAGCATTAGCAAAACAGTATTTCTGAAAATTAAAATGTTTTAAAAACATAAGTTAGATTTACAACACCATAACCAAGTTTAGTTAAGCAGTTTCCCCTGACAGAAGTATCAGAATGAGTCCAGAAGAGGGCCACGAAGATGATCTAATGGCTAGAGCACCTCTCCTACGAGGACAGGCTGAGGGAGTTGGGGTTGTTCAGCCTGGAGAAGAAAAGGTTCCAGGGAGCCTTCCAGTACCTAAAGGGGACCTGCAGGAAAGCTGGGGAGGGACTCTTTGTCAGAGTGTAGGGATAGAACAAGGGATGATGGCTTTAAACTAAAAGAGGGGAGATTTATATTAGGTATAAGGAAGAAATTCTTTATTAGAAAGGTGGTGAGGCACTGGCACAGGTTGCCCAGAGAAGCCATGGATGCCCCATCCCTGGAGGTGTTCAAGGCCAGGCTGGATGTGGCTTTGGGCAGCCTGGGCTGGTGAGAAGTGTCTGTGCCAATGGCAGGGGCACTGGAATTAGATGGTCCTTACGGTCCCTTCCAGCGCAAACCATTCTGTGATCCTGTGAACCCACCTCTCTGATAAACAGAAGTCTATCAGAAGAAAAAAAGCAAGAAAGGACACTATTTTGTCAGCTAAATGTCAGCTTCATAAAAGTTCTGCAAGTATCAGCAAATGGCCAGAAGCACACAAAGGCCTGTTGTAAAAGAAGAGCTGTGCACGTACCTGTCACGGACTGCTGGATTACTCAACTCCTAGCATCTCCTCACACCTTAAGAAGTCTGGTCCTGAGAAATAGCATAGCCCTTCAGACAGACTACCCTCACGAAAGCAAACAGGTGCTCAGCAGCAGCTTCACAAGGAGCTGTGCAGTCCCAGTTCTCCCTCCCTTACAAGATGTTCGTGCTGACTTACATACAGCACGAACCCAGCTCGCGCTAATCCCCAAGCAGAGCGGATGTCAGCAAGGCTGACAGCACAACAGAATGATTAGCACAAAAAGATGCCAGGAATAAGCATCCTCATCTCAGCATGTCTAATGCTGGAGAGCCACATTAGCCTTTGCTGCACCTTTAACATTTCAGATCACTGTATCTACCTACTTAAGACATTAATACCCTTCCAAATTAGGAGGATTATATTGAACACAGAGTTCAGAATACGTAATCAGGTTTCTTTTCCTCTGCTTCCTCCAAGTGTTTGAAGACTCAAAATTCCCATCACATAGGCTGCAGGTCTGCTCCTTTCAGTAATCCCCACACACCCAAAGCTTTCAGAAAAACTGCTCAGGAGAATGCCAGTGCATATAGGCATGCTGCCTATGGAAAGAGCGTTAAGAATTTTTCCTTGCCTGTTCAGTTAATGATCCACCTCGCATTCACTTATAACACCCACGACCTTGAAGGCTACCCAGGTCATCAGTGAAATGGTGCAGCAGTTTATAGCAAACTGCTGAAGGGCCTGCTTCAGGTATTTCTGTTTATGGAGAAATAAAGCCAGAGAGCAAACCGTGCCGCTTCAGGAGAAAAGAAACACCCATCTGTTTCCATTCCCTCTCCCAACTGCACCCCCTCCGTATTACGACCAACTTGAAAGCACCCAGCCCCATTCGCTTACTGGCATTACTGACATAACCACCGCTCTTACCCAACTGCGACCATAGAGAGGTTTCTTTCCCTTAGTGATGATTTACTACAGTAATGAAGTGACAGAAATGCCTCCAGTAGATTTCTGAAATAGATACCATTGCTCCACACACATGCAGGATCTGATACTGCTCCAGCCGTCTCGCTCACCCTGGATGCCAACGTTTGCTCTCAACGCACTCCTCTGCGCAGCGCTAGAGGAATGCACGCTGCCTCACAGATGAGAGCAGACCAAAAACCAAAAACTCTCAAGTCTGAGAGGTTCTGCAGCTCTGCAAAAAGAAAGAGCATGCAAAATTTGGCCTAGGATTATCAGTTAGGGGTATCAATTCCTCCCCTTCTGCTGAAACAGCTGAGAAGTTTAGGCAAGGGGAAGGCGAAATTCAAAACACTGTATTTCACGTCAGAATCTTAACACCCCTACACTTGCCAGAACAGCTGTCTGACAGTTGATGACCATAAGCACTGACAGATACATGATTTAGTTTCTGGAAAGCTTAACCATACCAAAGCACTAATGAAGCCACACAGATCAGTCACCTTCTTATTCCTGTAGCACTTCAGCCAGTGGTATCCCTAACTTTGGGCCAAACCCTCATGAAACATTTCACCTTCCTAGAACCGTTTGGAACATAGAATATGTGAACAATAGGTCAAGGGTTAAAAGGATTTCTAATGTGTAAGTATAAGACACCAATATTTGTTCAACTCCCTCCACAAGAGCTACAAATCAAGTTTTGGAAAGAGCAATTTTTTGTTTTAAACAACATCTGAAGAATCCTTTAAGAAGAGGGCAGGGAGAAGGAGGGGAACCTTAAAACTCCCAAATTTCATCTTGATGCTAAAGCTTTAGTGTTCTCGTCTTCACTAAAGGTTGGTCCACTTACCTGGGGAAAGGGAGAAAGTTTGCAAGATAGACAGCTCAGCCAGCTGGCAGAGCAGAGATCGAAATACATGTTTCTATGAAAATGAAGGAAGACTTGCAAGGATTTATCTGTAGTATTGTCTTGCTACAATTACAAATACCCACTGCAACCGCATCACACTGAGGCATGCCAGAGTTTACACAGATGTCTCAGATATGCACAAAGCCTTTGATCCTTACAAAATTATAATCCATACAAACTTTTCCCACAGCTACCTCAAGGACTGTACTAGTTCAGCTTCCCCTGCACAGTCTCAACCAGAGGATACTGACAGCCCTCACAAAGTTACAGCCCGAAACAGTGTCCCTCTCTAGAAACGCATGTCTTGATGTCCCATCAGTTAGTCAGAATTAGAGGTCTCCACACACAAAAAAAAAAAAAGTGTTTTATTCAATTGACCTTCCCTGAAATGCCTGAGGCTATTGCTTAATGCTGCCATAAATCTGGTTTTAGGGCTTTTAGTCCCATGGTCACAGTGGCAAATACTCACTAAAGGCGACACTTGTTGCTGGAGCACTGGCAGGTTACCTGCACACCAGCAGCCTTCCTGCCAGACCACGAACCCCACAACTGCTAGCATCAACCAGCCGAAATAATCAGGTGTGTTTGCTGGCCAGTTCAAAGGAATCTGAACCGTGGGCTCGAGCCTGACCCAGACTCGATGATCTCATAGCACTCTGATGCTATGAACCCATAGTGTTGGATCAACCTGAGTAGCATAAGAGCTATCAGCAACTGTAGGCACAAGATGCAAGGCTGAGGTTTGCCTGGTACTGCTGCTCTCACTGTCCTCAGCAGCTCTGCAAGCAGAGAGCACAAGACTTGACCCCAAGTACATTGGTAAAAATATTTACTGGGGTAGAGGAAGGAGGCGAAGCACCCAGTATGAAGAAGCGAGGAAGGCTGCTGGCAAGCAAGAATCTCACACTACTGTATCATTTGATAACGGGAAGTGATTATTCAGTTGAAAAATTCCTTTGCAAATACTGATAAGGAGCAGCAATTGTTACAATTGCATGTCGTTGAAAGAGCAGACTTATCGGCATGTGAGGTGCTTCTCCGGACAAACTGGCCGTCTCTCGGGAGCAGCTACTTGGGGTGCATTTGGAAAGCACGGCTGTTGGGCCACCGCCAGAGCCTCCACTGCTGCCCGTCAGCGAAATCGGGCTCCAGCGGAGCAGCAGCAATCGACACCAGCTGAGAGCCCGGCCTTATACATTCAGCGAAAAATAATTCATAAGCACCCAGCAGAAAGGAAACTCCCAAAGTTGCCTGCTTTGTTGTCTTCTGGAGGGAGGAAATACGAGTTTGCGCTAACACATGTTGCGGACTATTGTTCAGCAGCCCTTGTGCTTAAATTAGGCACATTTAATTAAACGCGCCTGTGTGGAGGCAGGAAAAAGCTGGTTTAGACAAGTTCAGAAAGTGAAATTAAGAGTTTTTCACTCCTTGTCCCAAAAAGAAGAGGCAGAAAGCCCGTCCTGAGCAAACCGGGCTCCCTCCGAGCCCTTCTCCAGGCTCCCCCTCGGAGTCCAGCCAAAGCCCCAGGGGAGCAGGGAGCCGGCGGGGGCACGGGGCGAAACTCCCGGCAGGTCGTCTGTGGCGGCGGTAACGTGGGAGGGAGAAAGGAGCAAGAGGAAGCCCACACCTCCCAGAAAGAGGGGTTTCTGCGGGCGAAGCCGCGCTCACGCCGGGACTCACCGCAGGTAGCTGCCGGTGGAGTGCTGGTTGTAGTGCTCCGGCTGCGTGTGCCAAAACAGCATCTTGGGCGGGGAGGGGGCCCGCTGCTGGCGCTGGGGGAAGGCGGCGAAGGGTGGGGGCCAGCCGGGCTGCCCACCCCGAGATACCCCGGGCACCGCTCCCGCCAGCTCCAGCCGCAGCCCCGGCGGCTCCCGGCGCTTTTATGGCCCGGCCCCGGCCGGCGCGGGTTGGCTGCGCTCGGCGCTGGAGGGCGGCCGAGCCCTCCCCCGGCCCGCCCCGCTCCGCCTCGCCCGGCCGCAGGTGGCTGAGGGCGGCCCCGGGGCGGCGGCACCGCCACCGGGAGCGGGAGCAGAGGCGAAGGCGGCCGTGAGGAAGGCGCTGCCCGGCCGGGGAGAGCGGCAATGGGGTCCCGGGGCAGCCCGCTGACGGACGGGGGAGAGCTCGCAGCTCTGTCGCGACATGGCAGCTCTCATCCCTGCTCTGTCACAGCAACCACGGCAATGTCCCCACCACCCCGGTTGGCGTCAGTGAGGCCAGGCGTGAAGTTGAGGCCCCTGAAAGTCCCTGTGCTTTAAATTAAGGACAGATGATTGGTTTCACTCTGTGCTGCCTCATACACCGGCCTTCACCTCGTGTTAACGTGAACGTTTCTTCAGGGGGCAAAGCGCTGGTGGAGGACCAGCCTCATGGCTATAGGACCAGCCTCAGGGCCCAAGGCCCAAGCTGTGTGGCAGCATGGCCCCAGCCTCCCATACCCATCACGTCCCTAACTCACGGTGCCCCCTCATCACACCTTCCTGTCCCACCGATCCTTCGATTGTTGGGACAGGGGGAGCCAGAGGGTGGATTGGGGTTCCCATTTGGCCATGCCCTATTGCCTATCCACCAGCAGAAATGGAAAATAAACTCTTAATTACTCCAAGTCATTAAACATCTTCTGATCTGTTTCGTAGAAGGCTTCCTGGTCAAGTTTCAACTGAGAAAAAGGCAGCTGACGCACATAACTTGCTGCTTGCAGCAATTTCCCAAGGTAGCTGTCAGCATATATCATTATGGACTGCCATGCTTCACAGCCGAGCTAGCAGCATTTCATTGTCAGGTGGAATTTGTATTATCCTGCCATGATTAGAATACCTATATTGTCACAGCACCCATAGGTCATCATTAGGTCCAGCCCCAGAAAGTTAAATACGTTGTACCTATAGGCATGGGCAACTGATAACCACAAGCATCACAAGAAGAACAAGGTAACCTGAAGGGTAACCAAGCAGTTTCACAGAGGTGCTATGAGTCTTCAAGCATTTAAGAGATATTATTTAAATCTGCCAATCTCTGTTAGTATCAGACTGAGAAATAGCAGAAATAAACATACCTTTAAGGTAGTTTCTCTTTCCGCTGCTACTATACAGCCAGAGACACACCTGCTTCTTTCAAAGCAAAATGGCTCAAGTTATGTTGTAACTATCTTATACTCTTTAAAATACTTCCCTCTGCTAACACAACATCTGAGCAGGAACAGCTGTTCGGACCTCAATCGAGCAAAGTGTCTAAATATAGCTCCTGGACAGAGAAGCAAGACAAAGTTTGTGGAGGTGTCCAAGGACTCTCTAAACAATAAATATTCTTCCACAGTTCTGAGCATTTTGCTGTGCCGACTGGAGAAATATGTAGTCCAACTGAAGAATAAATGACCGTACTGTTCCAAATGAAGGATCCCATCAAGTCTGGCACGTCAATATTTTCTTTGCTCTCTTTCTAGAAAGTAAATGTGTTGGAAGGAAAATGGCATTAAAATGGCTTTGTTTCCTCTCTGGTCTGTGCTGAATGTAGAAAATAAGGTTAGGTCTGCTAATTAATTTTACATAGTCTCCACCAGCACCCCTGTCTTTGAAATCTTCCTGTAAGGACAAATCTGTTGATAAAAATACATCTTTGTTCTTTGTGTACCTCTTCTGAAATAAATATCAGCCCCCTGCTTTCTGCTTTCTGAGCAGAAAGCACCTATGCCCTTCATCTGCTTCACTGGACAGTCAAGAGGTTTAGATCAGTTTCTTGGCACTTTGAGCCAAGCCAGTAGGCTTTGTGCTGAACTGACTGAGATACAGCCACGTATTCTTCTTTTTCCCTCTAGGAAGGAAAAAAAAAAAAAAAAAAAAAAAAAAAAGGTGGGGGGAATCCTTTAGCCAAGAGGCTAAAGGGAGGTGAGCACAGGAGCATGATAACACTGCGGAGTTGGTAAGTAAAAGCTCAGATTGGCAAAAGTAATTAGGCACTTAACTGCCACCAAATTCGAAGGAAACAAAGCATCCAAATACCTTTGTGGATCCCACCACAATTATTTAAATTCCTTCTGAAAAATCCAACATGAGCTACTACCTCAGGTAAGCAATTTTGTATTCAGGAAGCCCAAAATAAACTGAGCTGAAGGATCAAGGTTAAACATCACACTGTATTGAAGAGCTTCCAAAAGCTTCCATTAGCTTATTATGGCATTAGTCAAGGTTATTCAGGGATTACTCCAACTCTCTCCTTATGCATGGGCCAAACTGTCTGCTTCTGCATGGGCCCATATGCTCAAATATAATCTTGTATGTGAAGAGGAAGAGCATTCCCTCTCTGCTCACTGTCCTCAGGATCTCTGTATGACCGACTCTTTGTTTGCCAAATACATCCTTAATAGCTTTGTCCCTGGCAAAGAGCCTGTACAAGCAGAGAAGCTCCCTGCCTGTAGGCAATGCGGTGCAGGCGAGGACAGATACAGGACTGCTACGGTGTGAGGCAAAGAGTTAATCCAGGCCAGTGTCTGCCAAGGGAAACCAAAAAGGAAAATGTGGCCCTGTTCTGCTTGCCCACCTCTGAGCCACCAGGCCCAGACCTTAGAGCTGGAAACTGTCTGGATGAACTGCAGGGATCCGAGATGATCCGCAGAGACTTGGGAAGGTGTTCTGGGTGGCCACCCAAGCACTGAATGTGCTTGAAGGAAAAAGTAGCGTGGTGCCTTTTGTGTTGTGTGTAGTTTAGCTCACAGGTGTCCAGCCTCTGCTCTGGGGATCCTTGGGGGAACTATGCACTGTATCTAAGTAGGCTCTGCAAGATAACCAAAAAAAGTGTCCCTGCTGTGACTGGTTTATTTGCTCTACTTTTCCTGGAAAACATTGAAGGCACCAGAATCTAGAACAGATTGAAAACCCATCATTCTAATCAGCTTTGATGTGTAGTCATTGCAAGGAGCAAACTAGAGAACAAGAAGTCATTTCCCTACCCTCTGCAGAAAGGTAAGGATTATGGCACTATGCCCTGAGAAAGGAACAGCTTTTATATGGCCGGTCTTCCAAAAGCTGGCAAATCATTGCTATGCCTTTGACTGGGTTTGGGACATCTTCCAGTGGCAAGTGCTGACTCTCACAGGTAGCCCAACGTACCCCAAGGTCTCCTCATCCAGCATGGGCTGATCCATGTTTCAGATGGAGAGCAGCCCAGGTGGTATGGATGTAGACTTGGTGTTACAACCCAGAAGGAAATTGGTCAAGTTTTCTGATGAAAAACTGAGAATGACTAAGGTCTTGAAAATGTGAAAGAGACAAGGAGCTCAGTTCGGTTTTCTCTGGCCAAAGATTAACAGGTGACCCAATCATCATCTGTAAATACTCAGATGGGAAATTAACATTTCATAACTAATGCTTCTAAACCTCACAGAAAAGACTCAAAAGCCACAGAATAAACATTAGAGATTAATAAACCGGGGCTAAGACCAGACTGCACAATCTAGCACGGAAGGTAATCAAACGTGTGAGCAACTTTGCCAAAGTCTGGGGTTAGCCCCCTTTCTCCATCCCCATTTTCTAGATGTATTAAGACTAGACTTTTCTCCCTAAAAAAATATGTTCTGGCCTGAACTGCAAGGAATTCATTTAAGTCCTGTGGCCTATGTGACAGAGGAGAAGAAAGATGCTCACTAGGATCCTTTCTATCTTTATGATCTCTGACGTTGCCTCACCGAAGGCTTCCAAACTACTTCCTATTACAATAACCTCCCTCTTCTACCTTGTGTGTCTAAGGCGATGTATCTCCTTCCCAGACAGCCAAACACCCAGAAATGCTCATATGCCATGATGCTTTGTCAACACAAACGTCATGACACAATGAAAACTGCATTAACTGGACTTAATAGCAAAACAAATATCAGAAAGAATACTACACAAGAGTGACTTATTTATTTCCTTATTCAAATAGTTCATTAAAACTCTCACCATTTTCTTGCTTATCAGAGGTCACCATCAAATTTCCAGTTGCCACTGAATTTCCAGGCACAATCAAGCACTGATGAATCCATGAGGATATTTTTTTTCCACTGAAATTAAGCCTCATTTTCAAGCTTTCATCAATGTCACATTAATCATTTTGACTGTCCTGATTTTATCAGCAGAATCAATTTTTTTTTTCTTCCTGGTGAACATTTCTTTTAAAGTCATTTTGTTGTGGAAACAGAAATATATACACAATGAGGATGATAGATGATTGGATAACAAAATAAGAGCTTTTTTAAATGCTCAATATACATCTACTGGCATTGGCTTTCTCATTGTGAGCTACAGGCTGCAATTACCAGGCCGGGCACTCTCCGTATGAGCAGACACAGTAGCTGTGTGTACGTTGCAGCGAGAGGTGAGCGAGGACTTCAGAACTGCCAGCCCTGGTAGGAAAGCAGCACATGTCTTAAAAGAGAAAAGAAAACAACAATGGCTAAAGAAGAAGCCACTTTTTGGCCAGCAGCAGACCCTGACTCTGCAAACAGCTGTTCCCAGCACGGCTCTCTGGGGTTAGTTATGATCCCGCTGCTTGAGGTCGCTGCGTGGAGCCTCCTGCGGCTGCATGGGCTGTGCGTGAGTGTTTGCTGTCTGCTTCCTGCAAAGGCAGCCGTCTTGGCATGCATGACCTAACTGCATGGGGTGCTCACACACCCGTGGTGGCACAGTGAGGGCATGTCACTGCCCGGTACTGTGCGGGGAGCAGAGGTGGGAGGCGAAGCATCTTCACCTAGAGCCGAAAGCAGCCCAGCTCTGCTTACTGCCAGAGGCATTTTGCTTCACAGCGGAAAAATGTGTAGCTGGGACAAAAATATCTGTGACGGCTGCGTGCATCCCACATCCGCCCACCAATCTGGTTTGCCAGCCTGCCCCCAAACAGCTGTGTCAGCACAAGTGGGAAGGGAAACGGGAGGGAAGGAGCGGCCAGGGGCCAGGCTGCATCAGGGACTGCTTAAACCAGCTTTGCCAGAGAGAAGCGTGTGTGAAAGCACAGAAAAAGATGCCAGAAGATGTCTTGTCTTAGATCCCACACACCAATGCCATGTCCACTCCTCATGAAGACAGAGTCCTAAAAGCCCAAGCAAGAGATGGAAAGCACCCCCCGCAAATATGCAGACAGCACTGGATTAGGTGGTTGGTGAGGTAAGCATCAGCACTTCAACGGGGCAGGACCTTGGAAAACCTCAGGCCAATAGAAGGAGCACGAAGCTGAGCAGAGACATGGGAAGTACTGCACTGGATTGAAATAACCCCATGTGCCAGTTCAGGCTTAAAAGCAACTGGCTGAGGAGCAGCCCTACAGAGATGGACCCATGTGTTACCTTGAAAGCCAGCTTAAATAGCAGACAACACAACAGATGAGGCAAACGACTCCTGGTAAAGCAGGAGATCAAGGGAAGTTGTTGTCTGCTTCACTGTGCAGTGATGAGCCTCCAGTTCCAGAAGGATGTGGAGAAGCTGGACAGGATCCAGCAGGTGAGCTGCAAGAACATGCAGGACCTAGAGCACTACTTTTGGAGAGATTGAGGGCATTGGGCTTGCTGAGGCTGATTAAGTTGAGTCAGGACCTAATAGCAGCCCACAAACTATGCAAAGACAGTTAAAAAGATGATGGAGCCAACTATCAGCAGCAGCAGTGACCGACACAATGACCACAAGCTGTGGTTTCTGGGGATAGATTGAACACTAGGAAAAACTTCAGTAGGAGTAAGTGCAACACTGGAACATGTTACCAGACGGGCTGGGGCATCTCCATTTGTGGAGTTATTCTAGATTCAACCAGACAGAGCCATGGTTGACTTCCCAATGTAGACTCCAGCCCTCTTTCGAGGTGGAGGATGGATTAGAGACATCCAGAGGTCCCTTCCCGCCAACATTTCAGTAAGTCTGTGAAATGTTGGTGGGAAGGGATACTATGGTCCTGACAGGTTTTACTGTACATGTCCCACCGTACTGCTCCTGCCCAAAGCCATATCCAGGTCTCACCACAAAGGGAATGTGCGCTAGGTGACCCTGCTCTGCAGGGGGGTTGGACTAGGTGATCTCCAGAGGTCCCTTCCAACCTCAACCATTCTGTGATTCTGTAATGCCCAGGCACATGGGATTGATTCCCACAGCTTCTGAAGAGACTCACAGTGAAAAGTCTACATGCTGCTCTATTGCATGCGCTCTCCTGCCCTGTTGAGACTTCTAAGCAGAAAACATCTGAAAAGTTTTTGTTGTTGTTGTTGTTTTTTGTTTTAACTCTGGAGAAAAGACATTACTATAATTTCAACCTGGCAAAGCAAAGCAACAAGCAGACACATCCTCTCCAAAGTAAACTCCTCAAATGCGAACTGATTCCAGGACAATAATTAGACACAGTTGAGCATGTAGAAGGATCTGAAATGCTCCAGCCCAGGGCATTTATCTGTTGTAGGACAGCATTAAGCCTGAAAAATTACATCACAGAGCCTTTCATCTCCCCTTAAACACTTTAGAGACAGTTTAAATTCCTTGAAAGGAAAACATTTTAAGACCCTTCATGTACTCAAATGTCTTTCAATAGCTCCTCAGAGAACCCTTTGTACCTTAATAGTATCACAGTTGACAGCTCACACGACTACTAGTCCTTCACAAATACTACAACTTGTAAAAACTCAAAATATGAGAAAACAATGAGCATTATTATTGTGACATTTAGTTTTTCTTCAAAGCGTTCTTCCATCAAATGATGTTTTCCATATAGAAATGCTCTAATTAGATGATTCACAAAACAAATTCATAACGAAGAAGAAGATAAACTGGAAAAGGAAGTGTGGTTTGTGCTATTAGCTACATATAGTCTGACTGTAATTATTCTCAACTGGAATATCCATATATAAATGCGAGTTACAATGACAGTAATTTGTACAATTATTCTAATAACATGTTATTCCCTTAATTTTTATAAACCCAGGTTAGGACTCTTTTTTTATTTTGTTTGCACAGTGATTCCTAAGGCTGAGTAATGACACCTCCCAAGTCCCCTGCAAGGCAAGGAAAGGCGAGTAGAGACTGATCTCTACCCACAAATCCATTTATTTCCTCAATATTCCTTGCTCTTGCTGGTGCAAGGTGTCACCTCTCATCTCTACAGGTCCTGTGGGGAAAATTAATCTATTTGTATTAACTTCATGTGGTGGTGCACAGTGTGGATCTTGTCTATACAATAACCTTGATGAGATGTGTAGAAATTTGCTTGACTAAGGTTTGACAAATTTAACTAATTCCCACACAAACCGCAGCAGGCATCCTTGCGGTTGTTTAAGACACAGTTTTTTCCAAATCTTTTAAGATAAAACAGCACCTATTTCAAGTCACTTTAACACACAAATCACCTGATTGCCGAGGTTTCCTTCTAGTGTTTGTAAAATTTCCAGGAGCAGGATGGGGTGGCAGTTTGAGGGCATGAACCACAATGAGTCTCCTCAGATAAGATGATCTAAGCAATCAAAGCTCAGAACTATCCCAAACCAAGGCTTGCTGGTTTGTTTTGATAGTGAAAAAACTAACCTCACTGCAAAATCCTCCTGGGCACCAGTGCTCTAGCTTTTCACATGATGTAGTTAGGCAGGGTCAGCAGCAGTTCAGATGCACAGTATTCAGTACTGGTAACTCAATCGTGGCAAAAGCTACCTGCTTCTTGTCTCCTTTAGGCTTGTTGCAGAACAGCTGATGGACTAGTGACACACTGCACACTGAGGATGTAGCCAAGGCACGGTGTGCTAAGCAGAAACTGTTGTGTTGGTAGGACTTCATCTCAGGCCTGAAGTGCTCCCTTATTTCATAGTAAAGGCAAGCCTCAGACTTTCAGGGGAAGATTTCCTTTGTTCTATGTTAATCAGTATCAATTAATCAACATTTAGCTTCAGCTGAAGAAAATAATAATTGTGTCCTGAGACAGACATCCCACCAGCTTCTCCAGATCCTATTAATCACCTCAGATAAACTGGCGATCAATTAACTGAGATTAAAAAGAGAAACATCTAACACATAGACCATCTTCTTTACAACATTCTTTACTCCCATCTCTGCAGCACAGACAACAAAATTACTATCCAGCCTCCTCCGTGTATAAATGCAATATTACTTTTTCCATAAACCAATTTTAGTGGTTCATCCCAGGACATGGGTTCCTCTGACCCTAGAATACACCATGGACTTGTTCCAGGCTGTGCCTAACCAAGGAACAGAATAAGATACTTCTTAGGTGTCTGTTCATATGGCATCAGCTAAATATTTGTTTTATCACAATAAAGTTCAATCAAGTGTGCTATAGGTTCAGGTTGCCCATTGTAAAAGAAATGTGCAATCCTGAAGACAGGCTATTTTAGATGGACTAAATAATCAAAGATGTAAAAAATATGAATACTAGTGTGAAATAGGAGGATAAGCTTGTCTCACCTAGTTTTAGACGTTTGCAAGGTGTAGGTCTGCCTTTCTTACTTGACCTAATGTAAAAATCTATTTAGGCTTGGATACAGCATCCTAGACTCCCTGGACTGTGCTAGTGAGATCACACTGCCTATAAACATTAGAGATTAATCAGGTGAATCCTGCCAAACATCTGCTTTCATTTATCAAAACAAGGTTAAGAAACTTGATCACAGTTTATAAACATCTCTTGGGGAAGGGACTCACCATAACACAAACTGAACTGGGAGCTGACCCCAGTCCGCAGAGGGTCCAGTTCATAACATCTGGTGCGAGCAGTAGCAATCACAGAGACTATTGCGTGAGATAACACCATCATCTTTCATATGAATAAATAGAATAAACCTAAAGAGACAGTATATATTTGGCAGTGTCAAAGAGTCAGATTTATATCTAATTTTCATAGCTGCATTTCAATGTTCTCCGTTTATTTGGAGTGCCTCACATTTTGATTTTGTCTTTATATATATAACAGGCACTTTTTTCTTCAAATGCATAAAAAATAATAAAATTATTATTATTATTATTAAAAAAGAAAATTAAAAAAAAAAAAGTTTTGGCTGTAAGTTTCCTGTTTGGGCTTTTCTAACACTAGCAGAGAGTAAGATAACACCTTTTTAATCCAGCAAATCCTACGACTGACTGCATTGATGAACAGTCTGTAACACCGGTGGAAAAAAAAATAAAAAAAAAATAAAAATAAAAGTGTGTTCTAATACTGCCAAGCAGGATGACAGGAGACGCATAGGGGCAGAGAACATCAGCCACACTCATGGGGCTATCTGCAGAGGAGGTCATAGGAAATGTTCGGTAATGATAATACAGTAAATCTCAAGATGAGACTTTGAAGGATGAGAAGGGTTTTTTATTTTAAAAACAACCCTGCTTTCATTCACCCTCTTGTACCCACATACTCACAACCAGTAAAGGTATCCATTATCCAGGCACCGTGACATGTGAGTCCAGGGTCTGCTCAGAATCCCTTGCAATGACACAGCACAAGGTCCTCAGCCTGGCTCCTTCTGTGGCTGGTGGTCACTTGCTGCTTTGGGACGTGCTTTGTGAATGCTGAGGCTGACAACAACTGCCCCCTTTCTTCTCTCCATCCTGCCCCACCTCTGTTGGCCAACAGAGTGATCTTGACAACGTGCTGATGGAGGGTGCCATTAAGCCGTGCCTGCCTTTCTTCTGCCCCTGATGCTTCACAACCAGACACTCCCATCCAAACCAGCGGTGACCCTCCTGTTGCAGATCTCTGCCAACAGGGAGTTACCAGGAACACCCCCCTAATGGCCCAAATGGAGCTGTGAGCCTTTCCTCAGGTCCTCCTGCCTCTGTCACAGGTGCCACTGCCAGCTCCAGCTCTGGTCTGACTGGATAAATGTGACCAGAGCTGTTACCAGGTCACCTATGGTGATTTAGGCACAGCAATTACAGCTACAATCCCCTGCCTTCTGGATGGGTGCTCAAGCTGCAGGAGAGGACCCAGAGACCTGCAAGGGCCCAGGCTGCTCCACAGGCGTCTGTGGAAAGTGACTGCACTGAGACAGCCAGCTGGCTATAGATCTGACTTTTTGGGGATCCCCATCTCTACTGGAAATAATAATAATAATTTAAAAAAAAGTTGAAAACCATAGAACTAGATAATGCAAGAGTCTTCCAGTGGCCTTGAATGTGCTATTCATTGAGGTCGGAAGCTGCTATGGAATTTTTCAATGCATAATTTAATCTCCACAGCCTCAGCTCCAGAAGCAGGGAAGGAGACCAGGAGCCAGCAACAGCCAGGCCCTGGGGCTAGGAAAGGGAGCAGTTCAGTGGCATTTGGTGGAGGCATAGGCCAAGTCACACACGTTACAACATCTCACTGGCAGCGTTGTACGGCTGGAAACGCAGCACCAGGTGAGCTGCCTGAAAGGGTAAAACCGTTCCCTGTAGTGTGCTTGTGTTTGGCCAGCGTTCTGCCCCTCAAATGCCAGCAGCCTTTTGGTGGGGGCCTTTCACTTTAGAGACTCGCTAGCCCACATATTTAGAGTTTGCACTCAAAAATACAGAACTGTTGTCAAAGCAGAGGGCTCCATGCCATGTCCCATGGCTGTGGTGGTCCTGCCGGTGGGACGGGACCAGGCCTCTGTGCCATTACATGGGAGCCACCTCAGCGCAAGGAAGGCATCACACACGGGCCTGAGCATTGTTAGAAAATAACCCCTATGACAAACAGAGCTGAAGGGAAGGCGGAAAATCATTTAATCATGCCTTAGCAGCAGGGGAAGGCCACGTCTGAATGTGTGCTCTATCTCCCTGCAGATACAGCATCGCTGCAGAGGGCCCTGAGAGCACAAGGAAACAAGAGGGCCTTGCCACCCTCTTGGTGATGGGGTGGCCTCGAAGGAGGACACGTGTCGTGTCCCCAAATACCTCTGGGCACCATAGTGGGGCTCCACATGGCCATGCAGGTGCCTGCACTGAGCACAGGGCCACGGCCGTGGGGAGTGGAGCATGCCACAGGGATGGCTGGGGTGACACCATGTCCCCCACGGGTGCTCTACATGCTGCCTCTGCTCCCTGTGCTGCAGTGTCAGAGCTGTGCTGTCACGTCTCTCACCTGCAGGCAGTTTCAAAAATTTATAATCTTTCAATCAAAAGTTTTTGTGGCAGTGAATTGTTTTGCCCTTGCTAACTTTGTCATTTTGGGTGCAGCTTGCTTGCATCCATGGGCAAGGCACATGTGGCCTTCTCCAGAGAAGCACCTGGCCCGGCCCCATCCTTTGCCTCTGTTTCCCCATCTGCACGGCCAGGGAGCTGGGCTGTCCCCACAGGAGTGCAAGGATGATAGATTGGTTAATATTTGCTTACTGCTCTGGAGATAGCACTATATAAATGTAATTACATTTTGTACCCTCGTGCGATAAGGATGTCATCTTGGATTAGAGGGGATTAGATGTTAATGACATTCCTGTACACACTGGTCCCCTCCAGGGCTTTGATTTCTACTGAGAAGGTTTTTCACCCTGTGTTCAAATCAGCAAGCTCCTACTGATTACACTAATCATGGAAATCAAGTTTTTTTTGGTGGCTTAAAACAGTGCTCAGCAGATACCTGTGTATGTCTCAGCCGCCTGCAGGCAGGATCTGGGAGCGCTGGATGACTGTGGGACTGTGTTGCCTGTGCTTCAGCAACCCTAAACCTGGCTGGGGGATGCAGGCTGAGTGCGTCCCCTGCCTGTGTGCTGGGCTTCACAATGTCACGTTAGTAAGTGCAAATCTCAGTTAATATTTAGCATTCACAGAAAACATGCAGATTACAAATTCCAAGGAAAATGAAGTGAAAAAACACATGCAATCATTGGGGAAAATCCTATAGAAATGACATCCTAGCAACTCCCCCAGCATGTCTCTAACCTGCAGCAATATTCCAAAGCAACGACAGAGAATCTGGCTCCCAGGCTGCATGGTGAGAGGAAAGTGAGTAACAGGGACTTTAATTTTCTAAGCCCATCCTGCACAGCATCCACCCATACCCCGCAATGGCCCCAACTTCTCTGGGGTCCAAGCCCCTCTCCCCCAGCAGGAAGGGAGCTGAGCTGCCCCCAGGGATGTCTCCCAGTGCTCCCAGCATTGGCTTACCCCTAACGTGAGCTGGATTTCAGCCACCCACTTGGAAAGAAAGGGGGTGCTCTGTCTCCTCCTTTTGCCAGCACGGGTTTGACCCAACGGAAGCCCTGGACCTGTCACCTATTGCTGAATATCCCAGATTATCCAGGAGAGTGAGGCAGGCTGCTATCAGCAGAAGGAAAAGAAAGGGAAAAAGGAAAAGGGAAAAGGATAAAGTAAAGAGAAGAGGAAAAGGAAGAAATGGAAAGAAAGAGAAGAGGAAAGGGAAGAAATGGAAAGAAAGAGAAGAGGAAAGGAAAGAAATGGAAAGAAAGAGAAAGGAAAGGATGCCACTTGCCTCCAGCTGATGGAGCAACTTTGGCTCACCAACATTGAGAAGAAGCTCGGGAAAGAAAAACCTACAGGGACATCTTAAGCTACACTGAACTTCCAGAAACATAGGCCAGGGGGATCCTTTTGTGGGGAACCTCTGAGCCAGATATAAAACAGGAACCTGCAACAAAAAGTGGTCAGAACAGGTCAGCAAGGAGCTCTGCATAACAGCAAAGGTCTTGCAAATGTCCCTAAAGTGTGAAATTGGTATTCACCTAGGCTGAACGCTTATGGCTGGGCAAGCCTACCAACACGTTGACGAGACTGATGGATTGAAGAACTTGCCAAAATACTGGGAGGAGATGGTCTTCCCTGAAGTTAAAGCTGGGAGTAGAGGCTCATAGACTTGCCATGGCATGGCAGCAGCAGCACCCATCTGAGTGGAAAGATGGCCCCAGAGAGCAAGGTGAACTACATCATATCAGAAACTGGAGATAATCAGAAGGGCTTTTGGAGCATGCTCTATATCAGGGAGCTGAGGCCACAACACTGAGAGAGAGGAGAGCACTGAGGAGAGCACTGGTGAAGAAAATGAGCTTGTGTGTACTGCATGTGCTGTGACGAGATGCCTGGTCCAAGCAGGCATTAGCAGTCACAGGATTTTTCCTCACTGAGGAACCCAGGTGCCATGGTTTGAAGCTTTCACAGGGACGTTGGAGGACAATTAAATGCCTAATTGGGCATCTCAGAGATGAGGAGGCAGCTTCACTGTGTCTGCTGCCATCACTCCAGGCTCAGTGCTCCCTCTCCTTCCAGGGCAAGAGGAGCTGGAGCACAGCCGGAGGCCTCCAGCACAACGTACTCAGCTTGGGCCACTCCTGCAGGGCAGAGCTGAAGCGGGCCAGGAGACTGAATTTTCACTCAAATAAAATAAAATAAAATAAAAAATCAAGACTTTGAGGGAAAAAAAAGGTTAGATCAGCATCTGAAACAAGCCACGTTCCCTGGAAGCTGACCCCTGGCACAGCCAGCACTGCGGATGCCGCCAGGGTGCACAGCCCATGCAGAGCCACGAGCATCGTGCTCCTTGGCTGCCGAGCCCAACCTCCTTCCCAGCTACTTCGGAGACGCTCCTCCAAATGCAGGGCATGGTGCCAAGCCGTCAGAGAAGCCGGCAGGGTCCCATTAGCAATTTTTATCAAACTCGATGCTTTTTGGCAGAACATTTCCCTTTGGGTGAGTCAGCAGCCTTGGAAAGCTGCTGTTGGCTGCAGCAGAGCTCGAGCCAGGCGTGTGGGGGAACGCTGCTGGGACACACACCTAACCCAGCACATGGTGCTCAGGGGGAGCCTCGCAGCGAGCCGCCTGCCCCAAGCCCCAGCTTTCTGCCCTCATCTCTGTTCCTCTCCCTCAGCCCCACATCCTCGCAGGGGGCAGCCTGGCAGAGCTCCTCCAGCTGTTTTCAGATTAGGTGGAACAAGGTTCCTCAGGTGTGCTGATGACTTAAGGATGCACTCACGGGCTAAGTCATCCTGTAAGAACTACCTCCCTTTCAGCATGCTCGATCACATCGTAGCTTTGTCAAAATCAGCCCTGGAGATGAGGCAACAAAACTTTCATCACCCCTAGGAGGGTTTTGCCCTACCTCAGCCCAAAGCCCTACAGGAATGGAGTTTTCCCCCTTCCACACAGTTCTTCCCAGCACTTTACTACTCCACCAGCAAGTTTTCCTCTCAGGCACCCCGCCAGCGCTGTGTTTGGTCTCCCTCCCCTATTTCTGGATATATATTTTTTCAATGAGAATTGGCTATGGGGAGGCTGAGTCCTGTGCATGCGCCTCTCCTGCAGCGCTAAGGGAGCGGCGGGGCCGACAGCTGCCCGGGGCTGCAGGCACCTCCCCACAGGAAAAAGCAGGAAAAAACTGGCAGGGAGTGGAAAGCAGTGGCAAGCAGATTAGAAAGCCAGCTCCTATTTATAGACCGGCAGCAAGAAACTGCCCCGGCGGCGGGGCCACGGGTGTAACCCTTCCAGCCCCGAGCACCAGCCCCAAGCGAGCCCTGCCAGTGCTGCACTGGGGCTGGGGGAGCAGGGGAGACCCCACACAGAGCTGGGGCTGGAGGCTGCACTTTATGGGGGTCCTCCAAGGTGAGACCGTGATGGCCAAGGGCTGCGTTTCTCCAGGGACAGAGGTGGGACACGGGGCAGCTCCTGGAAAGGACCGTCCAAGTGTCTTGCTACAAGGTGGCCAGAGCAAACCAAAAATGTTTCCTCTAAGGAAGAGGCAATGAGGTTTTGGGGGCAATGCCAACTTTTCTAGCCTTGTTTGTGACCCCTGAGCTCTAGCAGGGTTGAAGGTAACGGGTGCTGAGGCTTTGAGGGCCACCACATTTGCATCGCCTGCAAGTGGCCACTGAGGCTCCACCCCAGGGGAGCTGCTGCAGCCCCGACCCCACACTGCTGCCCGCCGCTGTCACCCCAGAGCTTAAGGATGAGCTGAGAGCCAGAAGTTGTCACCAGCTTCTTGCCGAATTCACAGTGTCAGAGGGCTTTCTGGAACAAGGCTTCTCCACTTTTCACACAGGAGCCTCCTCCAAGCTTCTCTTCCTGCAGAACATGGAGTGATTTTTTTGTTGTTTGTTTTGGTTTGGGTCAAATCTATTAATGTTCCCAAGGAGAGGTCACACAAACGCCAAAACCCACAGAATTCAGATCACAAGTGCCCTGCATGCCCAAAGGCTGGGAGCGGGAGCTGAGCAGAGCAAACGGTGAGTCCCAGCAAGAACTGGTCAGCACATCTGTAGGAGCACACCAGTACCGTCCTCCCAAAGCTCTGCTTTCACTGCTACACTACCTGCTGTCATTGGTGTGTGCCTTCATGCCATAAATCATCATTAAATATACAGATTGAGCATTGCCAGCTTGCTCAGCACTCTGCTTTCCCAGGCCTGGATTTCTCTAGATGCTGTGGCAAGCAGAGGCACGTCTGGGGAGGGAGAAGCTCCCCAGGCCAGTCTCACCGTGCAAAAGCCCCAGTGTCGGCCCTGGGGCACCCCAAACAGAACGAAAGAGCTGCTCAGCTCTGCCAAACTCTGTTAGACCTCAGCACAGCCCAGTTTATCTGCATGAGAAGGCAAAGGGCTGAAAAAGGCATCAAAAAGGCATCAGAGCTGCTCGAAGCTGCCGCGTGCCCCCAGCATGCAGACAGCAGGGGCTCGGGCAGGCTGCACCACAACTCCCCGTCCTGTAAGAACCAACACGTCCCCTGCCCCCCCAGCTATAGGTCTCAACCAGTTGCTGCCTCCTTCCCAACAAGATTTTCCAGCTATTCTCTCACTAGCTTGTGTCAATAGCTATTTTTTACAAGATTTCTTTTCTTAATTGATCTAAATCCTTTCCCTTGGCTTTCTTGTTAAAGGTGGATTTAAAGAGGAGCTCATTATCTCAGCCATTTTTGAGTCATTATTAATTCCATCCCTCTGCTCATTAATTACTCATTACCCCTCACGCTGGCAGGCTGCTTTGTCCCCGATGCGCTGGCGAGCAGCCTCCCCAGCACCCTGTAATCCCCCCGGCCCCGCGTTAGCTCGTTCTGGTTTCCGCTGCCTTTGCTTTCCCTCGCCTGCTCCCTGTCTCCTCTGCTCCCAGGCGAGGCTTTTCCTTTTGACTGTGCCCGAGTGGCCGCGTCCTGCTGACCCTCCTGGAGCTCCCGGCACAAGGAGAGGCACCTGCCCCTGGCCAGGGGCTTGGCACTCACCCTTGGGTAGGGCCCTGGGTCTCTTGGGCTGACATTTACCAAGCCTTTGGCTGCAGTCCGATCCCCAAGGAGGACCTGCCATCAGGCTAGCTTCCATGCCTGTGGTGCCCCAGCAGCTCACCAAAAGCCTCACAGGACATTTCTTCCCTTTGCAGCAGGGAGACGGAGATTTACAGCCCCTGAGGTGAGCCCAACATGCATTTATTTCCACGCTGAGCCGCCTCCACACACGGGGGCATGCCAGGCAGGGCCCTTTCCAGGCTTCATTGATGCACGCGAAAAGGCGAAGCAGGAAAAATGTGTTGGGCTGGTAAAGGGGAGAGAGGGGGGTGTGGTGTCTGCCTGGGGAGGCTGAACGAGGAGGGTTGCACAAGCAAGTCGTCGGGTTGCACAACCAAAAGCAGCCGAATGGCTTTAACTGGAGTTACCACTGATCAGCTGAGTTGCACTTTCCCGGGGGGTTTAAGCTGAAAAGTCTTATTCTTTAACTGGAGGAAATTAAGATAAGGTAACTGGCCCAGAAGCGCGACTCTGGGCTTGTGCTAAGCTGCCCCTTGGTGCATCCCTCAGCGGGAGGGAGCTGGCTGCAAAGTGCTGGGCTACTGAGAAATCGGCAGCAGTTGGGACCCTCCGGGACAGAGAAACAAACTGAGAACTGAGCGGCGAGCGCTCAGAGCAAGGAAAGTGCCAGCAAAGTGCTAACTACCTTTAATTGCTGGCATCAACTCCCTTCCTCCACTGGGGGAGAGCCCAGCGAAAGCATCCAAGCCAGCAACATTCCTCACTTTCCATCTGTGAAGCAATGGAGTAGTTTGGGACTGCAGGGGACTTCACGACAAAAGAGCTGCAAGGACAGACGCTCTGAGACGGTTCAGCAAACGCCTCCTTGTCAGCATGCAGCAGCCTCCTCCTGAAGGACGTGCTGCAGCACGTGCAGGAATTGGGGACGGGAGCCAAAGACTGAGATTATTCTCTTCTGCTCCTGTATTTCATTTGGAGGAACTGTTCCAGGATGCTCCTGTTGGACTTTCCCCTTGCTGCAGTTGCAACACCCCAAACCATTACCTCTGCCACGCTGCTCCTGTAGCACAGAGGGGAGGCCCGTGCTGGTACCCCTGGAAATGAAAGTCTCTGCACTGAAGTCCGTCTGTTTCTGACAAGGAGATCAGCAGAGGGCCAGACTAGGGCAGCAAGCGCCTGCAGGCCCAAGCCAGAGCTGGGAGAAAACTTCTGGGAGAGCAGCTCTCTGTTCTGCCATGGCTGGGGACGAGCCAGCAGCTGCAGCTCCATCTTGGCATTTGTTCTGCATAACGTGCAACAGAGAAGGGAGGGGGTAAAAGCCAGTTGCAGAGTACGGAGGGATGCTCTCTGGTGATGGAGTAGGCAAACACCCGGCCTCCTCCAGTCCAACCCTTGCTGCCTGGTGCTCTGAAGGAGACCTCCAGCCTTGCAAGCAGCCCCGTGTGGGTCTTGCACAAACTGCCAGCGGGATCTATTTCTGCATCTGCAGGATGTCCCTCTCCTCAGCCCCCACAAAAGGGTTTTGCGAGGACTGACCATTTTAAGCACGTGTCAGTGAAATCCAGCTCCCTGTCTTGGCTTGTCTAATAACACATTTGCAATGCCTCAGACTTCAGAGCTTTTCCCAAGTCCCCAGGGCTCTAAGGCTAATTTAAGCCAGCATCTGGAGTTTTACAAGGCACAGAGAAGATAGCGGTCTATTCATTCTCTCTTCCCTTTCTAATAACCACAGGTACCTGGCACTGCTTGAGAAAAACCACGTGGGAGGTGCTCTGGGAAGAAGCTGGGGTCACGGGGCATGGGTGGACCTTCCCTTGTACCGCTCTGGTCCGTAGCAGAGTCAAAAAAAGCCCCTGCCACCACAGGGGGGAGATGGCCCATCTGCAGCAGGGAGACCAACCACTGCTCCTCATCCCAGAAGGGCCCAGACCCCAAATTCTTCATGGGTGGCATCCCACATGGCAAAGCCCTGCGGCTCCTCCCTGGGTCAGGCCCTATGCCCTCCTTAGGAGGAGAGAAGGCATGATGCCAGAGCTGGCTCCTGCCCCGGCTCCTGCCGAGGCACCGCGTCAGGCAGGTGAGCGGCTCTGTTCCCAGCAGCGGGTCCTGCCAGGGCCGACCGCGAGCTGAGCTTCAGAGACGTGGGACAGGGCAGCTGTCTGGAGCTGAAGGATGGCAGGAAACATAATGGGGAGGCAACAAGATGCTTGCATCAGGACAGAGCTGCTTCTCCAAAATGCGCTGAGCCCTTGCTTTCATAGCCTTGCATCCAGTGCCCCCGAGAGATTCGCTCCTCTGTGAGTTTTCCCCTTGTTCCTCTGCACGCCATGGGCAGGGGCACTTCCACGTTCCCAAGGCAGCAGCAGCCACTGCCGCAACCAGACTGTCCTCGCACCAAAAGGCACGCCGTGTCCTCAGCAGAGAGCAAGCCCCCGTTCTGCTGGACTGAGACGCGTTAGATAATTGCATCCATTTTCATATTTCTCCCCTGAAAAAAACAAAACCACACAACTTCCACTTTTTCTAGGGCAAACTCAAAAGGTTTTATTTTAATTTTTTTTTTTAGCAAATTCTATCACGTAAATGTTAACAAAAAACATCTGTACAATTGCCATGATACACTCAAAAGTGAAACAAAAGATATAAATACAGATATGGATGTAACATGACAAAAGCGGAAAAAATA
Organism: Oxyura jamaicensis; assembly: GCF_011077185.1. Taxonomy (NCBI): domain Eukaryota; kingdom Metazoa; phylum Chordata; class Aves; order Anseriformes; family Anatidae; genus Oxyura; species Oxyura jamaicensis. The sequence goes on along the minus strand of NC_048899.1, from coordinate 25,718,111 downwards.
GAAAAAAATCCATGCGCATGAACACGGTGCCAACAAAGTCATTTCTCACGGCTGGCATTTTTCAGAGCATTTTTTCACTTCCCATTTAAAACATTGTTAGCAACGTCCTGCTGTATTCTACAAAGGTCTATTTTTCTGTCCCTTAATATGCAATATTATGCTTGATAAATAAAGGGGTGGGGAGAAAAAGGTTTCGATGACAAAGATGTGAGTTAGGTTACTTATACAGGTTATCGGTAAGCTAGTAGTAAGCAATAAAAAAAGACAGTCTCGTATTGTATTGTAATCCAGGCAAGCACACATAGTGTACCTTAAGAAAGCCACATGCCTCGATAATTCTGCACTACATGAGAACTACAGTACGTAGACCTGCGGGGCAGATGGATCCGGTATTCGCCCATGCCCATGGAGCACTGGTGCAGCCAATGGCAGAAAAACACATCCACATCTGAGGTTTTCGGCAACCTTACAGCCAGGAGCCGCTGTCTGCTGAGAGATTTCTCCCATGCAGACTTTTAAAGCATGGTGGGCAAAAAAAAACAAAAACAAAAAATTTTTTTTCCTTTTTTTTTTTTTTTTTTTTTTTTTTTTTTTTTTTTTTCAAAGGTATGAAAAATTGAAGCCCTGCATAAGGGGCTGCAAGGAAAAAAAAGAAAAGGCAGCTGCAGTAGATGGCTACTGCTGGGAGAACGTGAACACAAGCTTCACCGGTGCGGTGAGGCACTGCCAGCATGCAGATCTTTCTCTGCAAACGTGCGTGGACACTGTGATTTGTAGCCAGAGAGACCTTTATGCTTGCTGAAGAGAAAACAAAATGATTGTACAGCTTTTTAAAGTCAGAACGCTGGAGATCAGAGAGGTGACATTCAGAGCTAGCCCTTTGAGTACTTCAAAGGAAAAAAAAGAGGGATCAGGTCATGTTCAACATACTAAACAACCCTACTATGTACAGTATACGCAATGTTTTATAAATACCTACGCAGAATGCTCCCTACTGTATACAGGTATAACATACGTCTAGAGTACTCAAAGGATGAACAGTCCGCGACCGACTCACATAACAAAAGGAAGGAACACCTTAATGAGCATCTGTTGAAAAACAGGAACAGAATCTGATTAAGAAAGTAAGGCCTGGTTCTACCATTTTGCAGCCCCAAGTGTGCCAATAGTATCTGAAAAATAGGTGCTCGTCTCTGTAGCCTCAGATCAGCAGCGGATTTCACACCTATTGCCCAAGGACGAGCTGTTAACTCCTACTGTAGTGTCAGCGCACGCGCTGGGGCCAGCTCGGGGACGTTACAGTGCGTTCACTCTCAGTGCATACTAACAGGATTTTATAAAATATATAAAATCGTTTGAGAAGGAATTCAATTCCTGGAGGTTTGCTACAGTGTGCCATTCAAAAGGAAAAAAAAAAATAATAAGCAAAGAGTGATGGACCAAGCTCCATCACAGCCGGGAGGGACTAAATGCCACCCGGTCAGCTATGCTGACCTCTGAACCCCAGAACTGGAACAGAAGATGCTGAACTGAGATGGGGAGAAAAAGAGGCATAAATACTAAGCAGAATAAAAATAAAAATTAAAAAAAAAAAAAACTACTAAAAATTCAAACAAGACAGCTAACTGCTGCCAACAAGTCGGCTGAATATTTCCTCAAAAGGGAAAATAAATTCATGTTAAACTAAAATAATTTGAATCATTCAAAAAATTAAAACAAGAGTATTGTAACAAGTGTACTGAAAGATGCTGAAAAGGAATGGTCCACGGAAAGGGAGACACCAACCATGGAGCAGTCAATCCTCTCTCTAGCGAGGAGAGCCCGGAGGAATCCCACCACCAGGATCACAGGGCTCCTCCTGCCACAGCATTATCCACTGGGGAGCATGAGGGAAACCAGCCCTGCAGCCAGCAAAAGCCTGGACACATCCTCGGGAGCAGGTCACCTTCTCTGCTCCCACATCAGCCAGGAAAGAGGCCAGGAAGCTCTGAGTCCAGTCCCGCACAGCCCTCACACGCCTCAGCCCCTCCTGAGCTGGGGACTCGGAGCAGAGCCAGCTCCCAACACAGCTCCCGAGGCTGGGCCACACGAGCATGGACTGATGGAAAGGGAGGACAACAAGACCTCGTCCTCCCTGCTGCAGTTCTGGCAGCTCTCATGTTCCCAGTGTGCTGCCGAGGTGTCCCTTCAGCTCCTCCAAGGGGAAACAAAGGAGGCTGGAGAGAGCCTGAGGCACTGAGAGAAGCCAGGGAGCACACATCTATCGACACAGCTGCAGGCCACCATCCTCCTGCATCACTGGGGGCAAAATCCCAGTTCTGATCCGTGGCAGGTGTGGGGCAGGCCTGCCCACCAGCCAGGATCCAGCTTCAGGCTGAACACAGCGCTGGCATCCTGCTGCTTCCCCTGTCACGGGCAGAGCCAACAGGACGGGGAGCTCGCCCTCTGCGCCCAGAAGGTCTCCCTTTGGTGCAGGATGGTGCCATCGGGTATCTGACTGCTGCTGGTGTGGCTCTGACTCTGTGTCAACAGCTTGCAAAAGGATTTGCCCCATGGCGCCCTCAGCCAGCACAGCACCCTGAGCACCCCCCAAATGCAAAGCCCCCAGCAGGGCTGTGCCTGGGCTGGCTGGGAAGGAGGAGGAGGTTTCTGAAGGCAGCAAACAGCACTGCAGGCTCTTCAGGCACAGGAGGGGAACCGCAGCAGGTGCCCAGCACTACCCCAGCCAGCTCAGCTTCTGCGGGGTCATTTTGTCCAGTTTCAGATTCCCTTTCTGTCCTCTGGGATGAACAGTTTGCCCAAAGCGCACAGGATTTGTAGGGAGAAAGCAAGCTTTTTTTTTTTTTTTAAAAAAAAAAAAAAAAAAAAATCGACCGGCCCGGTCAGAGCGGCAGGTCAGCCCTTTGGCACTATGGGCCTGGGTAAAAATACATCCAGCCTCGCAGGGCAGCGCTGCGACACTGCCCTGCCAGCTCCGAGTGCCCACCTGGGGACACGCTCGAGCCTGATCCAACACCCACCGAGTGCCTGAACACGGGCATCAGTCCCAGAACTGTGACTCAGGTTCCCTTTGGGGAGTAACAAGTAACCTGAAGAGTCTTTTTTAGCGCATGAAAGAGCCAAATGGGTTGGGAGAGGGGAAATATTTACACGGTCAATGAAAGGAGCGACAGCCCAGCTGCTCTACACAGCACAGTTGGCTGGAGAGCAGTTACAGAGAAATCAGCCCATCGGAGGTCTGTCAGAAGAACTATATACAAAAACTCAGATATTTAAAAAGAACCAACTTTTTCATTACTCACTTGATATCTCATTATTAAAGCATCAAAGGCTGGAACCACAGCCACGTTGGCAAAGATCTCCTCGTGGAGAACCCTGCAAATTAGGCAAGCTGCGATGGGAAGTACAAAACAAGACCACGAGACTCGTAAGAGGAGAACCTAGCCAGAAGGGCTGCGGCCGCAGGGAGAGAGCAGGTAACTAGAGCACAGAAAGCAAAACTGGGCATGAACTAAAACAAGATTTGTTTGACCTTTACGCACGTCCAGCTTTTCGGACTCTGTTTTGGAACGCTAACCTAAACATATTTCCGAGATTTCAGCAGGCTATACAAATATGTTTAAGTATGGCTTTCTGTTGTTCACTTTTAATGAAGACTGCAACACAGACCTTGCTTCCTTTACATTCAATTACCAGTAAGATTCTACATAAAAGCTTTAAGGGACTAAAATACTGATTGCAATAAATATCTGCATGGCCTCCTTTAGCTGATGGAGCGCGCCAGTGAAGAGTAGCAGAAAGGTCTCTGAGAGGCACCGTTGATTGCTTCTAAGTCTACACATGTCCACACATCTCCATTAACTGTGCGTTGAAACATCTGAAGAGGAACTGCTGTTGCTGTTGGTGGTCTGGGCCCTCTTTATGTACAAGTTTAGTAGTTTCATCTGAAAGAGACAACAAATATTAGGAGAAGATGCCAGGAAAAACAGACAGGCTGCAAGCCTTAAACACAGACTCTGCAGTGAACTCTGTTTTGGGCAAGCTGGCACCAGGCTCTCCAGAGGAAAAGCAGAAGCAAAGCCGAGCACATTTCAGAACATGCAGAAATAGGAGGGGAGGCCTGGTCCCACTGAAGTTACAACCAGATTTAATGAGATTTAAAAAAACATTTGTTTCACTTCAGCAGCTGTCAGTTCAGGCCTCAGTCCCAGTCTGCTCGAGGTTAGCAGGATTCCAACAGAGGTCAGTGGGGCCGCAGGTAGGCCCTGAATTCACTCACACCCCAGTAATCCAAGAGCCATGGTCCCTCCTAGGAAACACCTGAACTCTCCATGCTTAGGGAGTAAAAGCGGGATGGGTTTTGTTCTTTACAAGACGTTCATTTTCAATGACATTTAACTATCTTAATTAACTTGGGCCATCTAGTGAAACTGCAGCTGTTATGATTATACACTTCCTTTGCATGGGTTTGTTTTCTTATTCTGCCTTACCACCTTAGCTCCAGATCCTGCAGTGACTCACGCACACACTTAACTTTAAACATGCAGGCAGTCTGCGTAAACTCGGAAGAATTACTCACATGTTTATAGTTAGTTATGTGGTGGAGTAAGTCCATGGCACCTAGGATACTGGATAATAAAGTCCCCACAACATTTTATAGGGGAATTTCCCAACTGCCTGAATATAAATGAGGTAAATCTCAGCACCCATAGCTCTTTTTTTTTCCAGAGAAAATGGGAGGTGCAAGTAATTTAAGGACAAATCAACTCAATTCAGAAATAAAATCTAAGTCCTCAGTCTCAGATTCTGTTTTGGCCTACACCACACTTCCTACCCATGGAAGAAACCATTGCTTCAAAACACCCAGATGAACTAACTCTGAACTAAGTAGCTATTCACATTCAGAAATATATTTCAGAGAAAACAATGCAGAATTCATCTTAAAATTGCAAAGAAATCTCAGGTGTTATGACTTCAAACAAGAAGAGTCTTGTAACAGCTTCCTGAATGCCAGTTGTTGTCTGAAGGACAAGGCTGAATTAAAGACCTGAATTCATTTGCAGCATCAGGTCATAACTTGAGTTTTGGTTCTCACGTGAGCCCAGGACACAAAGGCTTCTGAAAGATCACTCAGACTTGCTGGTGTCCCAGGAGGAAAGGGACACATCTGCCAAGATATTAAGAGCAAAGCTCTACCTGCATTTCTAGCAGCCCTCATCATGACCTGCTGCTGAAAGAAGAGGTGCTGCTCTCCTACGCATCCAAACCACCCATTCCCATCAATCTGCATTAGGTTAACGTCTCAGCAGACTGAAAAACAAATCATTTTGTATTTCAGATTTGTTTCTCAGCCGGAGAAGCCAGCTGATCCAATTCACTGCACTGTCACCCCCTCGATGCAGTGCAGAAGGACCAAGGTAACCATGGCCGTAGTGGGAAGGACCCGCTCAGAAGCAGCTCGCAGTTACACAGCATCAAATGCAGCATGAAATCAAACCCTGAACCCCATTCAAAATTTTCTCTGCAGGGTATGAAATGCTCACGCTGCTGAAAAGGTGTTGCCTTGTTCTAGTGGTGTTTGGCATGGTCAGATAGTCTAACTCATTTGGAGTTAACAGAGTACAGGGAACTTGACCCAGAGCTACCATTGCTCTTACTCCTATTAGTAGCTGGCTGTTACCAAAATACCAGAGGCATTACTCCCATACCTTGCTTCCTGTGAGTTGTGCGAGATGAGGTTTCAGTTCTTCTCCAATTACTGAATAAATTGCCACTAGGCAAAATACACTAGCTTTACGGACGCTGCTCTCTGTGTTATCATAACCCTAGGAAACAAGAAAACATGGTCTGAAATCAAACAGCACTTAGTAACATCCTTACAGGTCAATATACTAAAAAGCTGATTAACTTTTTGCAAGTGTGGCTACCAACCTAACAAATCAATAGAAAGGCCTTGCTGAAGGTAACAGTTTGCAATATGAATGCTCAAAGAGCAAGAAAATACAAACATCCAGCACATCCTATTTGTTTCTTATGTTATTACTGTAAGTTAATAATATCTTGAGTTTTTGTGTCATTAAGCAGGAACACAGATTCTCAGCATAGGGTTCTGCCAGATATACACATCCCCATGTCCAGTTCAGATGACCACATGCTGCATGGGATGACTAGGACTTCTTTGAGTGGAAGACCAGTGTTCCCAGCTTGCCTGCAGACATGTCCTTCCTGAGCCAAATCTAACTGAAAGTAAATCAGTTCTACCCCTGAGCAAAGTTACGGATTGAAATGATTTTTTTTTCTGTTTTAGAAAAGTGGCCTAATATTTATATCACTCAGAATATGAAATCCAGAATGTTTAGTGAATAGATATTCCACCCAAGTAGGTATTTGCATAGGACAGCTCTATCTAGGCATTAGAAGATGCAAAAATCATTGTCATGGATTCTTTTCCAACCCTTTAAGAGCACTGGGCTTAAACGCTGAATAGATCAGTGCTACACACGTGCCAGTCCATTAAATTAAATGCCTTCTGTAACCAATTATTAATAATTTTTATTACCTATTAGGTAGGAAACACCATAAAAAAAAACATGTTGAGAGACCCCTGTGGGTGTGCTGATCTCTGGCAGCTTCTGCAGCTCAAATGAGCCATTGGAGCACTCAGCAGCTTGTGCCATCAGTCCCGTACTCAGGCCGTGACCTATCACTAAGCAGCGACCCCGTAAGAAACCACACACATCTCCTCGGTGCGCGGGACGCTGGCTGCCCCAGACACAGGGTGACCTCTGCCAGGAACGCCATGAGGAGGGATGGCACGTGGCTGGGGCTGCCAGGCTGCCCGCCAGCAGGGCCGATGTTCTGGCTGCAAGGCCCAAAATACAGTCTGAAATGACTGTTTAAAATCCCAAAGAATACTGAATCCCAAAGAGCAGGAGACCTGGGTAAGCGCAGATAAATATTAAGCTATGGTGCTCTCTGCACAAAGCCCTTCAGCCAGAAGGATCCCCAAATACTTTCCAAACATGAGTAGATTCTGCTGATCTCTGTGACTTCCTAAGGTGAAGAACTATCACTGGCTGCTCCAGGATGAAAAGTCGTAAACTAGGCTCCAAAATAAGATTTGGTTTAAGACATTAAAGCAATCTAATAAAATAAATATAACTTTGTTTTTAAAGGCATGCTGCTCCCAAACTTTTCTGGTGTGAAGCTACGCTGTCCAGATTGTTGCCACCAACAATGAGGGCTAAGAACTTTCCACAACAAAAGTTTACATCAATACAGAACTGCCCGATTCCCAGAGGTTGAAATATAAGAAAACAATTGCGAGAAGTGACACGACAAAGTTTGGACAAATGCTGGGATGTACAAGGGAAATTTCTGACTTTGCTCTTGTCCATCCACTCTTTATGCTTCACAATGAGGCAGCTTCTTTATCCCAGTTCTCTACTTCAGTCTTACCAGCCGAACACATCTGCCCTTTCACACTGACTGATTTGCTCCTGTCACAACCCCTCCCCAGTAAACACCCACGTTCTCTCCCCTCCATTGCTGCTACCTCCCCTTATTTCCATCGTGCTTTCAGTCTCATCCCAGTTGCCAGTACTGCCAGCTGCTTGTACGAGGGAACTGAATACAGCCCCACTACAGCCAGCACCGAGAGAGAAATTCTCTATGTAAGACCAAGTCTCAGCACTGGCAAAAACACAGCTCCCCACCCAGCTTGAGAGGGTTATGAAAGAGGCTTAATGAAGCCACTGAGCAGTTCGGTCCTGATTTCAGAGAGAAAATAAGGACCATCCTGCCTGCTGGGCTTCAAATTAAAGTGCAAAGTACACCCAAAGTGCACAACAGTTCAATGACGGTTTGCACTCAGGAGCATTTATGACAGGGGATTCTGTACCTGTAACAATCCAGGAATGATATCAGGAAGGAGTTGATGCAACGATTCCTTGGAAATCCTCTCAATAACTTTTGTCTGCATTTTGATGGCAGCTAAATTGATTGGATAATCTGCAGTCTGAATGATGGGGCAAAGCACCTTGATGCACTGCTCAGGGTGGATGGAGCTTGCCAGGGTGGAAGCAGCTTCCTCAGCAGCTCTGACGACCTGCAATGAAAGCAGAGCAAAACCTTACATTAACGAGGTCACACTTCACAGACAAAACCACCCTTGTGTTCTAGGAATAAATGCCAGGAAATACTTAGGAATGTTTATTAACAGATCTGCAGGAGGCTCTTCTGAGAGGCAATCATGCGTTCTTCACCTCCAGTGACATTTGTTCCGACCAGACAGCGGTACGCAGCTTGTACTGCCTGAAGGAACTGTGTCAAAGATGTGGCTAGTTTGAAAGAGTTGATTAAGGAAAACAACAACAACAAAAAAAAGAGTATCTTTGTCACCCAGTAAGGATAGGCATTGCTATCCTAGGAAAACCAAGAGGAAGGTACCTCCCTAGCCACTGACAAGGAACCTAAATCCACCAGCTTACACTTCAATGCTAAATGTATCTCCTTCAACATTATACTGCCACACACTGCATAGACACTGTCATACTTTTTAATATGCACCTGCCCTGCTGGGTGCTTGGGTGCCCAAGCTGAGATGACCGTGCCTGCACAGATGTGTCCTGCCATGTCCCAGCTAAGCACTGCTGCACTCAAGCCCAGGCTGTGGAGCCAGGCAAGCTTCGGGATAATCCATGACCAGGCAGGAATGCTCTGAGCACATCTAACGCATTAAGGCAGCGCTGGAACACTATAAAACATGGGAGGAAGAACAAGTGAAAACAGGGGTAGCATCTACCTTTTGTTTCTGTAACTAGCCCACACTGTAAAGCAGTCACACAGAATGAAGGATCCTAAACCCAGTTCTACTCTTCAGCTAAGGGAAAGTGAATCCACATCTTTCACACTTCTCCCCAGCAGGCAGGACAGCAAGCTGGAAGAGGAAAGACCTGATTCTCTCCTCCCGTGAGAGTTTATTCATTTCACACTCCACAGTAATTGGATAAAAAAACAGGATGGGAAGCAGGTTTTCTTTTTTCATGTGTCTGTGCTAACTGCCAGGCAACAAACTGAGGTTCTCCCTTGGCTGCACTCTTCCTGGCCGCAAACCACACGCTCCATACTCCCCATGTCCTGTTTCGGTACACAAGATGAAGGATGCCTTTGCCCACCACATTCCCTCTCTTCTCTTTTCACTGTTCACCTTTAAGGGAGGGTAAATCCTGCGTGAACAGGGATGCCCTAGTGGACAGACCTAAACCACAGACCTCAGCTCTAAGAGAGAAGCATTCACAACAAATAAATTGATCAACAAGTCTCCCCTCACTTAGACTCAAGCCATGGTTGCTGGATTCTCTTAATTCCCCTCTTCCACACACTATCGTGGTATCAAACTCAGGGATTTGTTTGACTAAAGCAACCCATGGACAGCTCTATCTGCAAGGAACTAATGTGGACAACACGTGTACCAGGAGTACTTGGAGATTTAACCCAGTCCTTACTAGGACAAGAATATCGCCCTGCCTTGGCTATGAATTATTTTCCAGAAAAGACAAATTGATTTCAAGGCAGAAGCCGTGAAGAGTGAGCAGCTCAGGCAGACTACTGATGTAACAGAAGAGATCACCCCCTACCTACACGGCCTGCTTCACCCACGGTCTGTTAGCTCATCACGGCTACGACACCGGCACTAACCTTGCGCTCATGCTGACAGCTGCCTCCCTCAAACAGGAATGGCCAAAGGCTGCTCATACAGCCCTGAAGTAACAAAACTCATCCACTTGTTCTGGGCATCCCCTTCAGCAAAGCCAACAATGAAAGGGATCTCAGATACTTCAGCAGAATAAACACTGAGCTCAGCAAGGCACTGGCAAGGTTCTGTAGCTGACCTGAGATCTTGATGACTTCTGTATCGGTACCCTATTTACTGAAGCTGTCCAACTGTTCCATCTACCTCAGGCCTTGCTCAGCAATTAAACACAGTGTTAAAACATATTCCAAAAAGGAATGTGGTCAGTGTTCAAAAGATTTCATCCTGAAAGCTCTGTGAATGAGTAACGAAGCAGAACAGAGCGCTTGTTTAGATCTTCCAGTTATTTCTTGGCTAATTCCTTCTCAATTTCACACATGAGAAGCATGAATGTTTCCATGTCAGCCACCTTCAGAGGATGTACTATGCGACTTTTTGGGAAAAGGAGAGAAGCATCCAAGTACTCAAGGAAACCTAATGCCATGGTTTGGAACCATGGCACTGAATTGCTGGAACAGATGAAGTCAGGAGCTCCCAGGAGGTCTCCATTGAATCTGAGGAGGTTTCCTGCAAAGGAATTCACTGCTTGGCACTGCAGCTTCTGACGTTGTTGTTACTGGTGCTGAAACACTGCTAGCATCAAGCTATCCACAAACAACGTGGTGGATAACAGAGGGTGCAGGTTATCTTGTCATCAACTTAATGTTTGCATGCAAATCACTTTATATTAATATGAGGCTTTTTTAAAAAAGCTTCATAACTGTTTGGACACGGGCCATTTGAGGATTTTGCTTTTTTGGCAGCTCCAAATACGTTTAGTAAATGTTATCAGACATTATGAGAAAGAAAAGCTTGGACTTGTATCACAGTTTCCTAAAAAATTATTTATTTTTAACCCCCATGGTATCTTATCATAAAAAGGCAGTAATATTTTAGTATGCACCTGGAGACACGCTGATCTTAAAAATACTACGGTAAATTTGGGAGTAGGTAAGAATTTCAACAATTCCTTTTGCATTTAAGCTCCACATGCTGTTTGCATAGTTTACCATGCACATTAAGTTGCAGATACGAGGCTAGCATGAGACAAAACCTTTATTTTAAAAGCCTATTACCATTTCCAAGCACCAGGGATTAAAACACAGCTGTAATTCTTCACAAAATGATCCAGGATTCAAATCGCAACAAAGGTCATAATATATTTTGCACACCCTAAGGTCAGCAAGAAAAGTTATAAAGGTACAAGATTATTTATGCCCATGCAAGTCCTTCTCTTCCAGCGAAGCTGCCCATTTCTAGCCAGGATCTGGCAGCATTTGCACAGCAGTTGGGTATTTCACATCGCTGCATTTCCTCTGAATACAGAAGGGCACATTGCACACATCCAGTAGGGTTCCTGCTGACCCTAGCTAGTAAATGTGACAACACCAGGGAGATTTCCATGTCTTCCAAGAGCACATCTGGCAGACAGCATCTGCATCCAAGCCACACTTCAGCAACCCCCTTAAGAGTATGTTTAGCTTTAATAACGTGCTTAAATCTCACTGACGTCAATGGGATTCAAACATGTGCTTACATGCTTGCTTGAATCAGAGCCTCGGCAGGTAACTCGCTGCCTTGGAAAGGAGCAGTGGGGACAGGCTGTAGACAAAGGGGCAGGCCGGGTAGTACCAGCTGGGAGCAAGCCAAAAGGACAAGCTCTTCCCTCATTTGTGTCCACTGGCACAGTAAGCCAAAATGCCACCGCTCTGCAATGCAAGTAACAGCCTTGCCCAAAAGGTCTTTCCTTCTGGCTTTGACAGAATAAAGCATTTCACCACCCAGACCTGCATCCCATGAGGGAAAGCTTCTCTCTGAATACTTGCACAGCACTGTCAGTCACATTCACCTGGTACCACCCAAGGAAATCAGCAGCATTCCTGCAGAGAGGGAAGTGCATTATCGAAAGATATGAACTGCCAGGTCGTTTGGCAACGAGGGCACACAATTATAGCTGAGTTTAGTGAAGATATTTTGCCCTGAGGCACAACACCCATGTCTTGTAAATTATACATACCGTACAGTATCAAAAAAAATCAAAAATCTTTTTTTTTTTTTTTTAAATCAGGGCTTTAACCTGACCAACAGAGTGAAACAACCTTAAAAGGAGTGGGAGAAACAAGCAAACATCCAGCAACAGCTCTTCCACCCATCTTTGGAGGGAGGACTGGCAGATACACACTGGGAAGCAACAGGAGCCGCTCCATTAGGCTCAGACTAACAGCAGACACTACAAGAAGTGGTGGCTACGAAATGCATCTTTTAAATTTGAGAAGAAGAGTGCTGTTCACTACAAGCTCAGACTGAGGAGGCTGTTGTCACGAAAGGATGCAGATACTAAACAGAACAAGAAACAGACAAGTTTACTGAAGAAAAAAGAAAGGCCAGTAAACACGAAGGCAGACAGAACTTTTAGTATGGGGAAGCTTCAGACAGCAGTAAGAAGGGAGGATGTCCTCAGTGAAGCATCGCTGCATGCTTCCTCGTTGTTGTCTGAAGCAGCGTATGAAGTGAAGCAAAGTTTTTATTTAACCTGGTACAGTTCCACTCAATTATCTCAGAAACATGAAAGAAAACGAGCAGTCTTCAAACAATGATACCAGCTGGAAGAAGCAAGTTAAAAGGGTGCCTCTGAAACAAGATCTGCAAGACTGGAGAGCCTGCAGTGCTTTAAAAGTACTGACACTAAGCTGTGTGTAAGGTATGTCCCAAACACAATTTTACCTCCTAGTGAAAGCTTAGAGCAAACCACGGCTGGAAATGGAGAGTTTGATGCCATTCAGCACAAGGCAGGTAGCCCAGGAATGCAGATCTAAAAGATAGCACTCTGCCTTACAGAAGCAGGTTTTTCTCCTTTCCAAAGCCTTACCTTATGCTCTACACGCTGCGGACTAGATTCAGCCTGACTTCGGCTGGCATAACATACGCTGCGCTTTCTGGTGGGCTGGCTCCTTGAAAGACATCTGCAGCACGTTGAGACCTTTCTAGTGAGCTCTCCCATGAAAGAGAAATAGTTATAATTCCACCCGGTTTGCTCGAACAAAGTGGGTGCATCATCAAGCCACACAGATGTAGCGGAGGTGAAGAGCGGACCTGCGTAGCAATGTCTGCCTTACTGCAATATACGAAGGAGCACCCTTTGAAGTAACCGGTCTGACAGTCCCAGGAATACGTGCATGAAATGCTTTCTGATTTCAATGGGAGGGGACATGCTGAAGTGCAGTGTTAGGAACAGCCACCTGTCACAGATCCCTTTCTTCTAGCAGAAAAGCATTTTGGCATCACTGACGTAACAAAAGTTGCTGGGCAAAATTCAAACGATTCCCACCGGCTTCCCTGGCTCACAACGCACCGCAGCCTTTGGGTGCTGTTCACTTAAGACAGACAAAACCAAGAAACCAGAACTGCATCCCTTCAGCACCATTTCTTCTGCTCATCTACTACCTTCATCGCGTTACAGATGTTGCTCACCGCCCACTGCTGCAACAAGCAGCCTGCCTCTGGTAATCCGCTCTTGGCTTTGGTCAATACACAGCAGCTTTCTAAAGGGTTTTGATGCTTTCATTTCTGCTTTTAAATGACACATACTGGGCAAATAAGGAAAGAAAGATATATGCCCTGATTGCTCTAAGGCAGAACGTGCCAGCTGCATAGGCTGTGCAGGGATCAGCGCAGCGTGCTGGGATCTGAGCAGAGCAGTGCTTGCGAACCTAGGCGAGAGTTGTAGGGACTGTGTATGAGACCACAAGCTGCAGTACTTCACCACAAATGCTAGCGGCATGGTCTCTGCAGAAAGTTGTAGGGAATTAATTATTGTAAAAAACCCAACCAACAAACAACAACAAAAACCACAAAAAACTCGGAGGCTTTTTTATTCCAGTGTGAAATATGCAGAGCCCCAGAAGTTTACTAAGCAGAAAACAAGGTTTTGCTTTGGGGCTTACAAGGCACACAGCTATGTTTTTGAAGCAAGCATTGCTATTTAGAGGTAGTTACTTAAAGCCTGCATAATTTAGGCTGGAGGGAATGGAGGCTTACCAGCACCTAGCCAGGCAAACTCCCATCCCTGAAGGGTATACAGTCTGCTCCAGACAGGAACAAAGAACTAAGCACTATGTTTCAAAGCAGGAAGTGGACTCAGCAATGGGGAGTGCTAAGCAGATGAAAAAAAAATGATTTTTTTTTTTTAAGGGATTCAGAGGAGATGAAGTAGATTAGGTTGCTTCTCCTGTGTACTAAATATTTCAAATGTGTTGGGAATTTCAGAAAGCACAAACGCATACTACAAAACATCAACAACTGCCAAGCTGGAGCACCTGACAGCTTCCAGCACAGACTATGCATCAATTAACCTTAAAGACTGATCATTTGGTGTTTTTCTTTAGGAAACTACATTTTGCAGAACCAGATACAGGCTGTACTATAAGCATTGGAGAACGGTTGCAAATCATCTTATAAACGTCAGCGTCAATCTAAAAACACCTCAACAAGACAGTAACAAGTATTAAAGTTAATGGATAGCTGTGATTTGTTCTTCTTCACCTTCTCTTGGAGGGTTACAACAGGGAATGTTACATCCCAATTATGCTTATGGGTTTCCTGGATAGTGAAAGACCAAAATTAGGAATTTAAGACATGGGGCAATATCCTTTCCTCACCCAAAGCACTAACCGGTTAGGTCTATAGGCTTAGTTGCACAGAAAAACAGAGCTGCAGAGAAAAAGCAAGGAATTTGCTATCCAATGATTTTCACTGGTAAAGATGTTCAGCACCAATTTCCCAAGATAACAATTTCTGTTTTACCACAATCAGTAAGAACAAACTCATTTTGCTGGTATGAATCTGAAGCAATGCCTTATCAATGGCATTGGGTCAGCAGGCAGCATCTCTCCTTAGTAACGGGTGAGTAACTACACTGGAACAAATGAGTTAATATTAACTAATTGGCAACAGAAGGATGTTTCTCTTCCAAAAAACTCCAAACAAAGAGTGATAAAAATCAACAAGATTTAATACCGGCCACAACTCCATTTATGTTCTAATAATCCAAAAGTAAGTGAAAGGCATTTACATGTCAACCCCCCTAAACATTTACAGTTATTACTGCGGCAGGCTTGACTCTTCACATCACCCCATTCAAACAGCAGCACTGACTAAACTGTTATAATACAAATAGCATAAAAACAAGCTAAAGTTAAAAAGTGCAAACTGAACATGGATCCCAACCCAGAGTCTTGCCTGTAGCCCAGGGTTACAGGAATTCTGAACCCACGCTGAGGTCAGAGCTTTGCCGATCGCCTGTGTTGGCACCCACAGGACATTACACTCAGCATTCAACTGGGTTTTCCTCCCTGGCATCCCTGTGAAGGAGTGGGGCTCTCAGCTGTGCTGCTTCACTGATCCTACACCTTACCTTCAGCAACAAAAGGCAGAGTACTTCTAGCCGTAGCAAGGATCCAACCAGCAAAAGGCTTCTGCTTGGACTTGGGAAAACATCCGATTATCCAGGCATCCCAAGATATCAAACTATGCTAACACTACGCTTTGATGCTTCCAATCGTATCATCTGGGAGCAGGAAGAGAATAAAACCTCTTTCATTTTTGTTTCAGACTAAATCTTTTAACTACATATTGGCACTGAAATGGAGGAAGGGATGGTATTTGTCCGGTCATGAATATGGCGATTACAATTTGTTACTTGAACATTCCTGGCCATGCTGAACAGAAGCAATACTGGAATCTGGGAAGCCAAATTAACCTTCCTGTTCACTTCCGAAGAACTGTCACAATGACTTCTTGGAGACAGTGCCTGAGGTTAACGGTTCTGTACTGTGCTTATTTTCAAACTCCTCCTTCTTCGCTTGGTCACTTTACACTGATTGTCCATGGGCTCATACTTAACAGAAAATGGGAGCAATAACTTAGGGGCAATTAGCAGTCCCTGTGCTAAAGGGGAAACTCAAGTGGGTAAGAGCAAAGCAGATACAGATCGCTCAAAACCATCATTTTCTTCTGATTTATGCAGCCCGTTTCAGAGGATCTCAAACTACAAACCGGGGTCACTCCTGTCTTACCACAAGGCAAAAGCAGACCTGAAGCAAACCCTGAAGTGACATCCTACCAGGGCATTACTGGCACAAGAATTAACGCTTTTCTAACCCTATTACAGCAGCTTTCCTCAAAATAGTTTTTATAGTATAAAGGAAGATCTTATTTACTCTAAAGACAGTATAACCACTGCCTTTAATATTACCTGGTTTTGGCAAAGAAGAAGGCTGTAAGGCAGACCACTGCCATCTTCCCATTGCCCCCTCCAGCTATTCTTTTAAAACACCCTTCAGTCACAGACCTGTGAACCTCCACCTCACCTCTCACTGCGTGGGATGAAGTCAAAGGGCAACTCCTCCGCAGCCACCTGCAGGTAGAGCAGTGCCGCAAGTCAGTGCTGACGGGGAGCTGGAGGGCCACCAACGGATGGGAATTTGTGACCTCCTGGCCCAGGGCTATGAGTTTGACCAACTGAGCCATACCCAAACGGACCCAGTTAGTTTTTCACAGACTTAACAGAATCAGCAAGCCCCAGCTAAAGGTAAAAATACCTGAAGCGTTTTCCCGCGTATATCTTTAGCCTAGCTCACGTAGAGACCCAAGTGCAGACTGGGAAGCTTTTCTTGACTTCAGGAATGCTGATATGCTCAAATTACTGACAGACACAACTTTCATGGGTTGCATTATGGTTCTGAGTCCCATTTACACAGGTATCAGAAAACAGATACATAGAATGAAAAATCCCACGTCCCAGGGCAACACCTTGAATAAGCTCTGCAGATAAAGATTATTTTTTAAATATTAACACAGGAAACTTAGTACACGCTTCCTTCAGCATACAGTGGGGAAGACCAAACACCCATGGCTGCAGATTGCTCACTCCTATTGCAGCACCAGTGTCACTGCTTACTACAGCTGTGCAAACAACTTAAAAGCAACAGGCAGCAAAACGGGACTACACCTGCAGCATCCTGCTACGACAGCTGTCACCCAAAGGTCTCACCGCAGCAGTAAATCTCATATTTTTTACTGACAAAGATGCTTTGCAGAACCATTGACAAATCAAAGGAATGCCACGTGTAGCACAGCAGCTACTTGCTGAGAGCAATACAGCTCTGGCTTACTCTTCTGTAAAGAAGTGCCAGAGCTCTCATCTCTTCATTCCTGGCCTGAGCTTTGCTTTCTGTTACAAAGACTTATTCTTCTTTGCTTTTCCTCAGGAGGCATCTCACATGCAAATCCTGAGGAACCTTTCCATACTACAAGCATGAAGAACATGGTGTGGGGAGTACAGAAGCATAGAATGTCATGTTTTCAGCATTACATCTAATTTCTGAAAAATGTGCCAGTCACTCAAGCGAGCACTGAAAGAAAAGGTATTAAAAACAATGTCAGAGACCACCTGGAAAGGTGCTGCAGCTTTGGAGGACTTTCAGAAAAAAACACAGAGGGCACTGAGTCAAGGTGAGCTGAGAAGTATGTAACCAGGAAAACCTGCCAATAAAAGGCACTCCTTCAGAACACAATGTTTTGTCTGACTGCTTTATCAGGAAATCAATTTACAACTGCTTATTACTCTGAACTGAAAATGACAGGAGTGCAAAGGCTCTAAATCGAGGAGAGGAGGATAGGCAGCTCACAGCAGACTTCATTCACTAAAGGATTAAACATCTTCTACTTTTGCATTGTAGAGATATATCCAGCCTGTTAGGTTCTTTCTTCCCTGGGGGCGTTTTTTGTTTTGTTTTGATTTTTAAACAGTACAGTTTTGCTATGCACAGGTAAAGTAACCTTGTGTCAGTTATGCAATGCCCTGGAACAGCCTGATCTATACAATGATCTTTTTCATGGCCAAAAAAGCTCTCCACAGAGATACCTAAAATTGCGACTTTAGGACAAGCCTTTTGCAGAGAAGACTAAGAGTTTTAGATTCCAAAGGAAGGAATCTGTTACCAAAGCTATCACAGAAATGCACAAAAATGTGCAGAAATTCATGTGGTATTTACCATGGCTCAGTTCAAACTTGCAACATGCACAAGGTGGAAAAGAAGATCCAGCTTGGAAGTCAATCTGCAAAGATTGACCTTTAATGTAATTTTATCTACTTCGTAGGTAACTATCACGTCCCCAAATTTTTTAGTCTAGAAATTTCATTTCAGTTTTGCATATGAGTTCTTTCACATTAGGAAAATGCAATTCACCTTTCCCTCGGCTTCCTCCTCTATGCCCCAAGCTTCTTTTCAGCAGCATGCCCTCTTTGTCTACTTTCTGCTGTTATTCACCAGTTCTGAGTACTTCATCATGGCCCAGTTTCATTGTTTTCACACACAGCTCTGTTTGACATGGCCTTTGAGTTCATCAGTACATTTCCTACCCTTCCCTGCACAGATGGAGAGACCACTCTGCCATAGGGCTTCATTCTGCCCCAGAACGAACAACCAAATCCCGGAAAACTGATAAACAATGGCCTACAGCTCCAGATAGCTGCAAACACTTGTCCAGCTCTGTCAGTTCCACATTTCTTCTTCCTCCTTCATCAAGTATAAACCCACCCCCTTAGTACTTGTGAGACTTACTATCAAATTGTTCTTCTGTCAAGATGAGTCAACGTGCTTGCTTGTTAAATCTCCCAGCTCTTCAATATTGCTTTCCTAGCAGTAACACTGAAAGGCTCGCTCACCTCCTTGTGGGAATCCTTATGGGCTTCCAGTGTTTTCATGATGGTCAGCTCCGCGTAGTTTTTAAACCTTGCTGGCTGATTCCGTAAGATCTCTCTAAGGACTCGCAGTGCCAGGGCTCTTATTGAATGCTGTGTCAAGAGAAATAAACGTTAGAAAAAGTCATTTCTCATCTAAATTATATTTTGAAGTAAATTCTCAAAGCTCCCTATGCCATCAGAAGTGTTATATAGCTCTACCAGCTCCAGTAGAACGAGCAGTGTGCTCAGTAACTAAAACCAGAATCGGTCTCCTTGCTTTCTTCTGTACAAAAATTCACATGACTGTTCTGACTAACAGAAACAGAACTTTTTTTTTTTTTTTAAATTCCATACTCTCTTGGCAATGAAGAACAAATTTGTACCCAAAAGAGCACGTTTCATGTTTTGCTCTTCCTCTTCTGCTTAGCTTTGCAGATATCAAACTGGGTTCCATCCAAGCAGCAAAGCTGTTTCTCGTGTACTGATGCAGTAAATCAATGCTGTTCCTGTAACTCCTATGGAAATCACTTTCAAGAACAGGCAGTCATTGTAGTCACTACTGACCTATGTGTTAATCCTTTATATCCAAAGACCATTAGCAGAAGGGATTTATAACACCTGCTTCACTTTCACAACTGTTAAATTAAGTTTTTGGCCTGCAGCCATTACAAATAGATTCTATCATTTCAGCAGAGGAATATTTAACACAACCTTTAAAGCATGCCCTCTGCTATTCATCTGCAAAACTCAGATTAGCACAATTTATTTGTATTTAAAGCCACCAAATCTTCATACATGTATGATGCTGCTACGATTAAACATGTAGGACTACAGTAGTTCATGCTAATGCTAAGGAAGATTGTGAGAATACACCATTTACACTGCCTTAGAATCAAGATTTTATTTCTACAACAGCACCACATCCTTTATAAACAGTATACAAAATACAATTGATTTTGAATCAGATTAATCAGAGAAGATCTGGGAGTGCTTTTACGCCTACATGCTATAACATTTAGATGGAGCATGTCTCTGATTTGAAAGCACAGCCAGGGTGCTGAGCCTTTATCAAAATGTCACAGTGCTGCAAGCTGAACAAACAGCCCCATCTGGAAAAAGTAAAAGCCTCGCCTGTAAAACACCACTTTGATCAACTACCAAAGATAAAGCTGTGATAGTAATGCAGCATGAGTTCCTCCTGTCTACATCTGTAACTTCTTTTATTACTTTAGAACAAGACCCCCTGTAAAAGCAGTTTGCTCTGGATGAAATCCATCCTCTAAGATCTAATAGCCCGGATCTTTAACCTACACAGAGAAAAAAAAATAAATGTTCATCTAGGCTGCCTTTACTCTCCCTTTCTGGGGAAGGGTGCAATATGGCTAAGAGTTATTATTATGCAATAATGTGTATGCAGTACTCTGTATACATATTAGGTAATAGCATTCATTATTATAGTATGTATTATGTGCCACATGATATGTATTATGTAATGATATTATGTAATTTCATCCTAATTTGGAAGTGAACAACATTTTAAATCTTAATTCTTACAAAATTAGAAAATCGCTTCCTTTCCAATTCTAGTTCAATTTCCTAGTTATTTGCTACTAAACACTCAGAAGGGAAGGGGAAAAACTGGGACACTTCAGAGCAGCTTGAAATTCATCACTGAGCACACTGAGAATGAAAGCAGAGTCAACAGCCTTCAAAGGAAAAAAAGAGCAGTGCAGCATCACTGAAGAGTTGCAATATAAATGCAACAAATTTGATTTAATCTAATTTGTAGAACCTATCACCCTAGATAAATGCAAAAGGGTTGGAAAGAGTTGAGATAAAAATCTACATCTCACATCTTTGTCTCCAAGTGTTTCCAGCAGCAGGAGCAGAATGGTTTTGAAATGTTCCTCCCAAACTCCAAGGTTATCTTCCCTTGTGATCTTTAGAAGTTCCAGGAGAGCTCCTTTTCGCTCCTCCACCCGTTCATTGTGGTTAGAGAGCTCTTTCAGAAGGTCAGCCACCAAATCTGAATGGTCAATGGGTACTTCTAGGACAAAGGGCAGCAAATCATTTGGGGAATGTGGAAGAGATCAAAGATGCCCATATTATTAATCCTCTACAGAACAAAGCGCATATAACAAGCCTCCCCCCACCCCTCCCTACCCCAGCCATCAAATCGCAGGTGGCCTCAGTCAAGCAGGAAAGAGGATCTGACTAGCCCAAAACTTCAGTGAAGTTCATAATACTGTTCATGAGTCTGCACACAGCTTCTAACAAACGAAGAGATGACGACTGGATTTCATCCAGTTCCATTAATTACTTCTACAAGACGAGAACCGCCAGAGTTTGTCCTAGACACTCACACCCAAAACCAGTGATCACATGTATGACATTTAGATCAAAGTACAGTGAGTCATCAGTACACTGCAAAGGGATAAAGCAAAGGTGCAGCATCCTTTAAATGAAGTGGAACACTCAATAACAGCGAGCTAATGAGTCATTTCGGTTTTAGAGTAGGAGGTCCCCAGAGTAATGTCCCTTATAGATACACTTAATTTAGACTCTTAAGGGACTAGTTTGAGACAAACTCCAGGAGGAAGAGAAAAAAACAAAACCCACATTCAAACTGCAGTTTAACATTTTCTTCATCAGGTTCTGCTGTTACATAAGAACACAGAATATTTCATGCCAAGCCTTGACTCAGGTACAAAATAATACTCAACATATACATTGACAGGCATGTACCCGAGAGCACTGCATGCATACAAATACCAGGAACAGAACACGCTGCCTGCAGTTTTACAAGATAAGCTAATACAAACCATCCCGAAGCTGATCCATGTCATCATCAAACACTGCTTCCTTGAGGGCAGTCTTGTCGTAAGTGTTAATTGTGTCGGAATAAGGATAGGGGTTATACTCTCGAGCACGTGGCCCTGAAAAGGCGCGGGGAGGCTGGGTGTTCAGTAAGGAGGTTTTGTTATCTAGCGCCATCCTTCCTCCTTCTACAATGTCACTACTTCCACGGACATCACTAGTAGGTACCGCAAGGCCACCATCTCGAGACACCTGGGGATCCAATACAAAAAAGTCATGAGACTCCTCAAAATCTGTAGAAACTGTAAGCCTTTTTGAATCCACTCACCATAGGATCATGCATCAATTAATTTTGTATAGAATCCTTTACATCTGCATAATTCTCAAATAAAACTTAGATTACCACCTCTTTCCCTAGCTTACGTAACAGAAATATCTTATGATCACAGGGCAAAAAGCTATGCTAACAGTCCTGAATATAAATCAGTATTATAAAACTACAAGCTTGCAAAAATCAGACAAGCTCTGGGACAGGACTAACTTGCTAAGGAAAAGAAAATTAAGAAAATCAGTATCTTTCTTATGAAACCTCCTGACCGACTGACAGAGTAGGTTAGATGATTGCCATAGAGGAGATTAGATGATTGCCAAGGGAGATTAAAGGTTGGACTAGATGATCTTAGAGGTCTTTTCCAATCCTATGATGCTTAGCAAGCTAATGTGAAATGGACAATACAAGAGTCCCAAAGAAAAAAATATCAGACCACCAACAAATTTTTTTGCTTTGAAGGCTAACAATCTACTAACCTAAACTTGTTTGCCCAGAGAAGAAGCAAAAATACCATTTAAAATTGACGCAAATTTTGAATTCCCTATATTTTATTAAAACAAATGGTATCTCATGTAGTAGGTAATTCTGTAAGCAGTGATGAAGCATAAGGCACCTCACGAGTTGGGCACTCAGAGAGATTTCTTCATACATGAGACTTCCACAGTAATCCAGTAAGCATATTTCACAGGAGGTTAAACAGAGTTCTAAGGGAGCAAGGGACTACATTACTGGTACCCCAAAACTTAGGGATAGGAAGTTAGTAACCAGAGAGACTAACATGTGAAGGATAAAACAGACCAAGAATAATTGGATTTTGTACACTAGCTAGCAACCAAAGCCAGGTTTGAAAACAACGTTGTGAAACTTCACCTATCTCCAGATGTTAATCAATACAAATACTTACAATGTCACAGTCTTTCTTTCCATCACGTTTGATTGGTTCATTCAGATCCTCTTGACTACGGAAACTAAATTTTTCAATCGCTTCTGTGACTCCACGAAGAGAGCTGTAGATTTCATCAGAATTTAGGTTCTCCGTGTCATAATCCAGCATACTAAAGACCAAACGTATATGAAATGTTACATATGAAATTGGAAACAACTTTTCACTTAATCAATAAATGCCAAGTTGGAGACAGATGATTTGGTGTACCATTTCCAACAGTGATTTGTAACAAAACATGAATGGAATCAAAGCAGACTTCAGGTCTGAGTCTCCCCTCAAACTGAGCTAAATCTAGGAGAAGCTCAGTTGAAATCAGTGGTATTATATTGCTATGATTGAGGGGGAATCAGATGCAGTGTTTGTCACATTCCACAGCAGTGAGTGTGCTAGCTTCTATAAACCAAAAACCTAGCGCCATCATGGTAATGGTGTTATTTAAAAAGAAAAATAAAAAACAACCACTATGAGAACTCAAAGGGTTGTGACAGCTGGTAGAAATTAAATCAACGAGCTAAGTTTTATGACATAACATATTCTGTCAATGGATTCAAATGCAATAGATTTAAATGGAAATAGAAATGTACATTGACATAAAAGCTTAATCTAACATATTCCAGTTTTCACTTATAGAGTAGAAAAAACAGAACTACTTTCAAGATGCCTTGATAAGAACAACTGAAATATTGAGCCTAAATTTGAGAATTATCTCACTCAAATAGAATACTTCCTTGCAGCCAGCTTCTCAGAAATTCCTCATCAGCATAAAGCCACACGAGTTTTGGGATTCTTTCAAGAGTTACCCAAAATTAAGTACCATGAAAAAAAATGCCTAGCAAGCGAGGGCAGATGATACAAAAACAGACATGACTAGGAAGAGAAGCTCCTACATGCTTGGAAGAAATTACAAAGCAATGTTGGCAGGGCTTTGCTATATTCAGGGAGAAGTTGAGTTTGCATGACAATCAGTTTTCCAAGAGAGACTTTATGAAGAGACCCACTAACTGAGAACAATTTCTCTGGGGAAGTCTCAGATCTTAATAGAGCCAGAAGCAAAGAAACCAAAAAAATTTAAGACATTTACATCAAGTTGTTTGTCAGTAAGTGGCAAGAAGTAGCTCCCTACAGGGGTGAATTACTATTTCTTAGCATTTTGGGAAGGATCACAGGATGGGCTTGGAGAAAGATGGCTGAACAAAGAGCCGTGCTCCTTTCTGATAAAGAAAGATGCCCTGTGAGGTGGTGGGAAAAAGTATCACAAATAAAAAATCACTTTTGAATCATGACTATGCAGCCATTATTTTCTATAGAACTGAAAGTAGGATGTTAATTATCTAGAACTACTACTATTTTTTCTGGAAAAAACTCGAGAACTTTAGACAAAGGATAAAATTGGTGTTGCCAATTCCTTTGGGATTAACACACTGAAAATAGCCATAATCCCTGGCTCCCAAGCAACGCGCTCGCTCTACAGTCACTCAAACCCCAGCACAATGTATTCTGGCAGAGAAACCAAAGAACAACTCCCTGACTTTAAATACTGCCTGTCAGGCCAGGCCTGGCTAGGAAGAAAGAGAAGCCACTTGAACAACAAATCAAGATCAGGAAACAAAAGCTGTTTATAAACCTACAGAAGTCAGAGTATTTAGGGCCTTTCAGATAACTGAATGAAACTAATGCACCGTCATTGCTTTCCAGACAAAAAAAAAAAAAAAAAAAAAAAAAAAAGTGGATGCAGATTTTTGATTCTTTGTAAGTATCAGTCAGGGCTAGGAAAACATTTGCTTCATACCATCTTGAAAATATTAATTTTACACTTAAACATGTTTAATTCATAGATCTTAAAGGGTTCTTCATTGCTCACTTAGGTGAGCAATGGAACGGCCATTATTGAAGGTATAAATATGATTGTAACTGTGTATCCACGCCAAGAGATGAAATGACGTAGCAAAGGCCACACAATTAAATCCATGGAGAAAAATAGAGAAATAATCACAGATGTACTGACATTAAATCTTCTGCTAAAGTCACTGCTGCTTTCCTCAGGAATGAATTTTGCCCTACACTGCTCCTAAAGAACAGATCAAAGCACATATTCTGCAATGCTAAATGACTACAGAAGTTTCTGAATGAAAAACCACCAGATCTAATGAGTTTTCCAAAACCACCCTAAACCACCTTTTAATAAAATCCGAAGAACCCAGTGATTTCGTATGTCAAGAATAAGCATGTGTAAGAGATCACATTATGGCTGTGTTTTATACAGAATCACTCTACATGTAAACACACGTCTACTGACAGCATGCATGCTGGAATACTTCACAGACAACATGATGGGGGAATAAAAAAAATAAAAAATGGAGCTACACCACCTGCCAGGGGTGAAAAAGGCAAAAAACAAAAGAGTGATGCAGAAAACTAGAAGAAAGTCACAGGATGAATAAGAAGTGAGTAGAGATGAGTAGTCTTTAGGGATGTCACAACATTATTTTCCATGTTCTGCTGCACTAAAACAGGCAGCGCTCTACAAGTTTATCAAGATACAGTTTTGAAGTTTTCCAGTCTGACATGAAACATTTTACTTCCATAAACTATTATTCAGCTCTCAATCCAAACAACGTGTAAGAAATCAACAGTTTAGGATCCTGCAGCAGTACACAGTAACCCACTTTCTTGCACTTTCAGGCTTTGGGCTGGAATATGTATCAAATTATTCCAAACCTGCCAGCTAATGAAATGAAGAAAAAATTATTCTGGACTAGTTTAACACGAAAAATCAACATGGATCTCTTCCACAGATTTTTCAGTATTCTAGAACAGAGTCATAACATAGATTTGATGTTTTAAATCTGCTGGTGTTCATAGAATCCCATATTCTGTATCTCCATATTCTTTCTCAGTTGTCACTGACTCCCAGATTTTCAGTCCTCCAAGAGCTATTTGTTTGGTTTTGTTTCAGTAGTTTCCATTTAGGAACAGAGAGACTGCTGCCAGGGTATAAACTTAAAAAATAACATCCAAGAGGTCTGAAATTAAATTTGGATTCAGATTGTTTTTTCATTAAAACAGTATATAGCTTTAGTCTAGTATACTGAATAAATACCTGTCTCCTCTGCACAAGAGGAGGAATAGATGTTAAAATTAGCTGTCAATAACCTCCAAACCTTGTGGCAAGGACACAGGATTACAATTCTAATTGCAATACTACCCATTTCCAAGATGTTCCACAATCGCTGTGCAAGCAGCTGGTGAAATCCCACACGTCCCCCTCACTGTCCTATAGACGTTCACTACTGCAGTTTGAACGTGCTCGTGTGCCACTTGCACAGTGAACTGAACGAAGTTGCCTGCACTGTCACAACGCAACAAGTGCCTGCAGAAAGTGCTCAACAACTGTGTTCTGCGTCGGAGTCTAACTGTGAAACCTACACCTAATTCAGGAAATCCAGCAGGGAGAAGTCATCTGGAAAAAGTCACTTGGAGTTTTTCCACTCCTGTGCCGCATCTTCCCAACTGAGTGAAGAGGCGACTGACTGCCCTCTCCCCGCTCTGAGAACTAACATCAGCCCATTTGCTTTTTTGACCAAATCATCTGGAAATCGTTTCCCACGTTTGAACAAATCCTGTGGTATGAAAGGTAAATAATGCTGTGACATCTCAGACAAGTTGGTTTAACAGGTAGCTTGTTACCTGGGAGAATAAGAGCGCCTGAAAGTCTTGTGGGAAGGAGCGGTGGGGATGGAGTTAGGCTGAGAAAGGGGAGGGGGGTGCTTCGACAGCCCGTCTGCACTCCAACCCCAGAACCGACTGCAGTGATCAGAGGAGAAACGAAAGAGAAAAAACAGAGAAAGGAGAGGGAGGAAAAAAAAAAAAAAGAGAGACTATAATCTGAGTGGCTTAGTGCTGTCATGCTGCCTTGGAAAGAGAAAAAAATTAATAGAAACAAAATTAAACAAGAATACTCCATTGAGCCCTTTAAGTCATTGCTTTGGCCTTTATTTCTCAGGTCCACTTTTTTTTTTCCCTCTAAAATAAGGATACGGCTCACACAAAAATAGTCCCTGGTAAATTGCATAAATGGATAGTCTCTCTATAAACAGCACTTGAAATGCTCTAAGTGAACAATCCCTGACCATGCACCTGTATCCAAACGCTACACATATTTGCAATCAACAGTTTCCTGGAAGAAAGGAAACCTGGAGCTGGACTTAATGAGTAAATGAAAATCAGTCTGGGGTGTTAATGTATCATGTACACTGGGGGCTTGGCCCTGGTCTTCACAGACAAACCTGGGAAGACTGAGTTAAACCCAGCCTCCAAGTCAGTTCAAATTTATTTTCCAACTTCTGCAGGGACCTTTGGGTTACCAAACGATACTGTGCCTTTGGGTCAAGGCATCTGTGTGAATTTGTTTAACCTTTGCTTTTGTCCTGTTCCCTTTACACCACAGGGATTTTCAAAATCATCATCTAAGCAACAATATAGATGCTGGAGACGGTGGAATATTCAGGATACCACTTTGTTTCTATTAAGTACACTTATCTCAGAAAGTCACATTTGTGTACACACAAGTGAAAGACACGAGGAGAGTAGAAGCGGCAAACAAGCCAAGAATTGCTCCAGAGCAAATAGCAGCAATGCCAGCTGAAAACCCATCTGAAGCGTGGTGTCAAGAAATGCAGTTGTTAACCAGAAATAAAAACCAGCTATTACAATCAACTATTAGAGAAACACACATGAAAACCAGACTGCTCCCACAGCTCAGATCTCACCTACCTGCAAACAGGCCACTGAACAATGCAGGCTTGTCCTTATTGTGTAAGGTGGGTGGCTTATTTTAGTTCTTTTTCCATACCCTGCCTTGCTCAACTTAATACGGAACCCATTAAAGTTTACTTTTAATAGTATTTTCAATTAAAAAACAAGCATGTAAACTTTTAAAGCCAAATAATATTACGTAGTTTTTTGAAAAAAAATAAGCACAATCATATGTAACCAAGTTTTCATCCTTTTATTTTGATATATTTCCTCTTGGAAGAATGAAATATGTTCTTTTAGTAATTGCAGCTATGCACAGGTTTCTGAGCTACTAATGAAGGCAAACTTATTTATTGTTATTACTTCAAATATTCCTAATGAATTATAAGTGAAAATTCACAACCTGCATGTGACATCTTGGCTCAGAAGATCATTTGCTAGTCAGAAGGGCATTCATACATAGGAGCAGTTCACAGCCTAGTATTTTCCTTTTTGTCATACTGTGCCACTTACTAAATCTAAGAAGATTCTCTCCATCCAACACAAACTCAAATCCATTCATCTGAGCATTACCCAGGAAACAGTCTGTCTTCTTAGTCAATAATGTTTTTTTCCCCTATTGTTTTCAGTCTCCCCAAGTGCCCTCCCCTGATCTTCTTCTGAAAACACCTCCTTCCTCTACGGCTCCTCTCCCCTGGAACTATCAGGACAACAAAAGCAGGTACAAATGCAGAAGCAACTCACAGATGCAGTGCGTATGTCCTAGTGACCATGAAAGCAGAACAGTATGGAGCAAATGCAAGCAGAAAGAAGGGCTTTGTCCAAGGCCCTGAGAGCAAGTAATCCTTCTGAAGACACTAACAGCAGGGACTACACGATGCGTGGTGCACACATGATCATCTCGGTCAGCAGTTTAGCTGGTGGTATCAGCAAAGTCCACTTCAATCAGAACATTCACTATCCAGGCAGTTCAAATACATGTAATGTACGCACAAAACTAAGTCACTAGGAATTCATTTGGGATGGCAATAATACATGAGAAGTAATGTGACCTGAGGGCAGTGGCAGACATACTTGCTATAGATAGTATCAATAAAGCTTTGCTGATTCATACTGAGAACATGGCCCACAAACCATTAATTATATGGGACAGCAGCTATGCTCAGCAGCTTTTTTTTTTTTTTTTTTTTAATAAGCCTGCAAAACCCAAACTATCCTTTCTACATGGAAGGCTAGATACCCCAGCCCCCAAAACATACTCATCTTTATACATCACTCCTCCAATCTGTGTATCACAAGAAAGTTCAAAGGAAAATGTAATCCTCAAAATAATGCTGGCATTCAGAACTGGATATAATCTTTTCAATCAACTGCTCTTGAGCTGCCTGTACAAGGCATAGGCATGGACAAGGTAAGCAGAGCCTGCACACGGAATACCCTAACAGGCAATAGGAAGATACTCAGACAACCTCCCTACAACCCTTTGGGAATGGTTTGCCATAAGAGGTATGGCAAACCTGGTTTCAAAGAATGGCTATACAGAGAAACAGCAGTAACATTTATCCTTTTACACTGCTACCAGAATGACCTGGAACAACCTGGAACAGCTCATTTTTCAGGTTTGTAGAAAGAAAAGTCATGTTCTGCATCACAAGATGAATTGCAAACCACAAGCATTTCCAATGGGAAGATGACATGCAAGCACCTATACCATCATCATCTGCAGTACACCCTGCCTCCCAAAGTCTATTAACACATCTTCCAAAGCCTTTTTTCTTAAAGGACTGCACATAGTCTTCAAAACAGAACTAAGTTCTCCTTTGTTCTTTAAGTCGAGACCATGCTCAGACCGCACTACACAACACACCTTCAGGAGGGATGCAATCCTGCAGAATATCAGAAGCGACTGCCCCTGATTTGCAATACTTGTCATTGCTGTTTCTGCAAGTGGTTAAAATATAAGCAGTAACAGCAGCTGCAGATGTTACTCACAAAAATGGTGGAAGTCCTCCCCTCGATATTTTAAATAGCAGCTTATTCCTTCACTTATCATCGAACAGTAATTTTTACATGCCAGTTTTGATTAACTAAATCCAGCAAGGAAGTAGGACACACTAATAGAAAAGATACATAAAATTTTGCATCAACATCTCCAAGAACTCCCTGCCTCACCCCAAAACTGAAGGAATGATTGCTTCTGAAAGGCAATTCCTGGACCACTACACCAGTGACAATTTTGGTCTTTGCAGCTTAATGACAGAATGCTCTAGGTTTACATGCCCTCTCTAACTATTCCTCGAGAACATATTACGTGGGAAAAAATCCTTCTGTTCCTAAACTCCAAATTCTAAAAACAACAATAGCAAGCTATTGAGTGAATGATGAAAGCTATCAGAATTTTGATACATATATTCTGACATCAGGAGGTGATAAGAATGTAAAGACAAACTGAAGAGCAGCAAGTGAAGTGGCAAAAATGAGTTGTGTCACAATGGCAGAACTCAGAATGTACTGTAAAAGGCGGTGAATTTATGAAACGTGCCACATACAAACATGGCCAAAAACTCAACCATTGGGAAACATATCTCAGTTTGTAATTCCCATGACAAACACCAATCAGCACGGCAACAATACTCAAACTAGCAGAAGAAGAAGCAACATTGTTGGAACCATTCCCCTGAAACTCTCCCACTTCATTTCTTAATGAAACCTTTGTTGAAAAGCGTCATAATAGGCAACTCAACCTTGGCTTGCAACCTGTCAGACTAGTTTTGAAATTACAGCAAATTTAGGGTCAAAGATGTATTTAGATATCCAAAATTTCCTCAGGAACTGTGTCTTCCTCATATGCTGCTGGAATTAGTCTAACTGCTGCATTAAAGGCTAACAACCAGTGTTTTAACTGACATGTGGAACTCAAATGCCTAGGCATCACTGCAGACAAGGTTTAGCAAGTCACAACAGGGCCGATCAAGAGATTTCAGCACCAATTACTATACAGGATTATGAACTGCAGCCCTTGCCCAGCATGTTTCCTTCTGTCTCTCCTTATGACTTAGTGAAGTGATGAGGCAGGGCAGGCAGACAACAGCAGCAGCTTTGAAGCGTCCTCCAATATTTCTGTGGTCCCAGAGCACACTGTTTATATCCATTATCTTCTCTGCTCTTAAGTTTTTCTGTAACCCTAAAATGTACATTCCCAACATTCAAGAGCCCGTGTTTACTCAGCACAAAGTTTTGGAGTGCATTAATATATTCTAGCACAGCATCTGCAGCTTCAGCAAGACACCTAATTACAACAGGCACACTGCCCAAAGGGTCAGGACACTACTCTGCTAGTGAGCAACCAGGAGGGTGATTTGCAATTTGTTCAGCCATAAAATACCATCTCTGCTTGTTCTGCATCCTCAAAAAGCACAAGAGGGGCAGAGGGGAGACAGCATTTCTCTCAGCAGCACAAGAACTGCACTAGAGAGATGAATTACTGATCACAAGGGTACACCTAAAAAACAGACTCCCAAAACCCCTGACCTGAAAGCTTTCATGTACTTTGTGGTATCTGCAGCC
This sequence comes from Oxyura jamaicensis, assembly GCF_011077185.1. Classification (NCBI taxonomy): domain Eukaryota; kingdom Metazoa; phylum Chordata; class Aves; order Anseriformes; family Anatidae; genus Oxyura; species Oxyura jamaicensis. The sequence continues at coordinate 25,687,156 of NC_048899.1, read as the reverse complement.
TAAACAAGACCTCATTTCTAATGCCACCATTCAACATTACCTTTATTAAATCCACAAATGTGATTCTGGAGAAGGCCTAGCTATGAAAGAAAATGAATATAAGAACAGACTTTAAGGTAACACAGATCAACACGAGGACTCAAACACTGAAGGCAATCACCAACCACGTATTACCGTGTTCAAAGCCTGTTCCTTTGGAGCAATTTACTGTAAACTTTTGGTGTCTCATTTGTTTTCAAATGAGTCATATTTTGAAAATGCATGCTCAGTGTTGAAATCCTTTAATATTTTGTAAGTGGTTTAATTAACCTGCCACATTACCTTGGAGACAGCCCACCATGGGAACAGTTGGTAGGTGAAGTTAAGGGGCTGGTTCTGCTGCTGGAGTGCCGGGAAGGAGTCCGACCAAGGGTATTGCTGGGAGAACCCTGGCACAGAAGCAGGAAGACAGGGATTAGCAGTGTGTTGCAAGACACGGAGGAGTACACAACAACAGCAACAGGTCCAAATATTGCCTTTGTTTGCACTAGACAGGCTCAGAGGAGTTTTGGTTCTTGCTCCTAACCTAAAAATCTGCAACCATGGCTCATGTAATCAGAAATACATTCTTGAACATACTGCTAGAGGATCAAGAAGCACATACACACTTTTCTGCAATCCAAAGAAACTGTAATTTTAATTCTGCAGCATGTATGCAAACATAGCCAAAAGAATGGTTTAGCAATCCACCAAGCTACCCAGGTTCTCAGACACTATTTTCCAGGCTCCAAAGTATGCAGACCATTACCCTGGCAATTTAACAATTTAATTATGCAGCTATTTTACGCATTGTCTAACGCATTCAGATTGTGCTTGTTATGAGCATAAACAAGCAATCTAACTTATCATTTTTCCACTGGCCTGCACGACAATTTATACTGCAGCAAAATGAGTAGAAACCGTTCCCAATTCTGACTCAATTCACACAAGAGGAAATTAAACGAGGTAGAAGGGACTAGAGAATCCAGTCCTTTCTCCTGGAAGCCTAATGCTGTAATTCTAGCTAACACAAAGGTCTATTTGTCTTTATGGAAGGTCAAAGATGGGAGGGTTCAAATTCCAGCAAATTTCACAAGATTTCCACATGAAAAAGGCAAGAAAAAATCCTAATCCTTCCTGCTCTGAGGGGAAAAAAGGTTTAAAAGCACAATTTAATTTCCTATTAACATATTCTCAGATAAATTAAAATATGTAAGCACTCTATATCAAATCAAAACAGAAGGTAATAGTTGTCAACTGAGGAGACCTGGTAGGTCAAATTAAAGGTGCTGAGAGCTTTTGTATGGACAATATATCATCAATTAAACTGATTTTAATAGTATCAGTACACCCAGTAAGTCTGAGGGATCAGGGTCTCTGCTTTAGCCAAAAGGTCATTACTGGCAGAATTTTCAAAAGCAGCACTGACTTGAAAGCACAAACCCAACAAACTTTTATGTGATTCTCAGTATTTTTTTTAAAATCTACACTTGTTATGACTCTATTAAACTTAAAAATAACTGAATTATTAATTTTAACAGTCCCTAGTAAAGCAACATCAAAAAGAAGCATCTGCTGTCATATTGCTTCAAGACAACAGCTACGGATAGTTTATACTACTGAACATCTGCAGCAGCTTATCAGGGAGCTGCCGCCTTAGTGCTCTGCTGTTTGCAATAACACGGGCTCTCACCACACTGGTGTTACTGGAGTTCTTGAGGTGGTTGTGCAGGAGCTTGGTAGCACCGTCCTGGAATGTTTTTGGCAAGGCACCAAGTAACATGGTAAACTCAGGGGTGTTCAGTTCGAAGAGGGAAATCAGGACTATTTGCGCTGCCTAAAAAGAAGAAAAGAAAAGATCACCGGTTTTTATTCTGAGCATGCATTCTGTTGCCAACAATCCTTATGGTAAATACGTTTCATTAAGAAGATTCCCATACTGAACTTCTGACGTATTCCTCGTCATGTGCTGCAAGGAATTACTGCTATCATTACCTTTTGAGTTCTTTGAGCTTACAATACACTTTGGCCTTTACATCATTAATTTATAACAGTAATTTCTACGATGTGCACAGTGTACTCCGTCCGGTGTGTACTAGCTCACAGCTAGCGAGAAAAATCTTACTCTCCTGTCCAGCACATATTTTCATTGAAAAGTCACTGCAAAAATGTTCAGATAAGCATGAAGAATCTAGAACTACAACTTGTCATTCCCATACTATTTATTCTAAGTGCAAAAGGGACTTGAGTTCTCTTCCCACCGCATTTCTCTTCCTAAGGATCCAACAAATTTGTTGCATCAATCCCTGCTCCTGTTTTCCCACCATTCCTTGCCTCACCATTGAGGCTGTTTCAGCAGCAGAAGTCTAGCCCAAGTGGAAGATCTAGCAGGAGAGGGAGAAAAGCCTTTCCTCTTCTCTAGACAGGCTAAAACCCCACCAAATTTAAGGAGCGTAACCAGTATACCACCAAAACAACTGGCAATTTCACCATTACTTTCACTGTAAAGGGTTTTGCCGTATCTGTCTGGAAAAGCTGCTGGCAGAACAGGATCTCCACTAACTCCTTAAGTAAACATAAAGCTCTGCACGTCCTGAACTAAGACAATGGGATAAAATAGGAATGAAAGTAGAATAAATCACCGAATGCAGATCTACAAGAGTAATTAATATCACGTGTTCCTAACTAGATTTCCCCAGCAACATATAACCCATGTGGATTGCACCAATCCTGCTTCCTTCTTCCCCTGCCTTGAGAATATATGAAGATAAAATATAAAAAAGTGATTATAAAAACAGTAAAAATAAGGCCGTGGTGGAGGACATCTGCAGTACCACCTTCTCCAGCTGTGGTCTAGCCATTGACAAACCAATGTCCAGAACATATATCTGGATACAAAGCAGTGCCGTAAGCTACCAGGGTAAGAAGTGAGGCTACTTGTGCTTTTATTTTGGAACAGCATACAAACAGGCTTAGGAAGAGGAGACACTTGTGTCTTACCCGTTGGGAACTTTCCAAAATTTCCTAAAAATGAAAAATAACTTTAAAGAGAGCAAAAATATAATTCACTATTGTGGAGATAACTGTACATTCATTATTCTCATCAACTCAAAGGAGAAGGAACTTTTAGTAAATAACGCGTTTGTAAAGTTGTGATAATTAAGTGTATCTGCAGTTCCCTGTGAAGTGGAATCTGTTAGCAGATGATGAACTTGGGTACACAGAAACCCTTTCATAGTGGAGGAGCATCAAAGCACCTCATTGTTTCAGTATACAAATTGCAGTTCAAGCTACACTGATCCTTCTGCTCATCTGGTCAATTTGCAGCAACACAGCTTTGTGTATAAAAACATTTTCTTGTCTGTAGATCGCAAAGTTTAACAAGTAACATCCTTTCCATATAGCCAACAAAGAAACTGAGGCACACAACACTCGATTGGCTTCCACAGACTGCAACAAACAGGTCTTCAGACTCTTCATTTCAGATAGATCATGATCCCTCCTGCCAGAACTCCCCGACTTGAACAGAAACACAGCACATCATTATTCACTTTGCACTAAGATCTGCAGATGAGAAGCAGGGAGGTAATTTTTCCCTGTGGCTTTCTTAACTCCAGGCTCTACCATCATCTGGCCTGAGTTTTGGGCAGCTCTGTCAGGAAGCTTGCATGGTATCCAACAGGCACGTGTATTTCTGTCAGTCGTGATCAAAGAACTTTAAAGTTTTCACCAGCACACTATTTTCTGTAATAAAAATATTACTGTGAACAAGATCTCAAGATCAGCATGTTGAACTGAATGCAAAATGACAAATCATGCCAACATACAGTCATGTTCGTGAACACCATGCACATCCTGAACTGTTAGGAAATGGACATGCAGATCTTGTGTCAGAACAAGCAGATCTCATGTACATGAGGATAAAAAAAAAAAAAAAAAAAGGAAAATTGATCAAGAAGGTTCCCAGGTTTAAAGTTTGCTCGAAGACTAGAATACCTGGAGATATTCTAGCAGTCAGGTGCTGCACAGGGCACTGCAAGGCAGGAAAAGATTTAAGACACCTTTATTCCACACATCACATCAATGGGTTAAAAATAGGTTGAACCTTGGAAAACTCCTGTCTAAAAAAGGCGCAAGAGCATGTGCTCTCTGTAACACAGTATTCTGGAAGTATCTTTCTTGTGCTGTGCCAGAGGGGTCCAAAAAGGCATCTCACAGATCTCTGAGCAAGAATTTCACCAGAGCTCCAGGGACTCTGATCCTGTGGCTTCATGTTATTGAAGCAGAGGGTTACCTAACTGGTACAGGTTAACCCTGACACACCGACACCAACAGCACCAACGCTGCACTACTGGAATCACTGAAAACTTTCAGCTCCCATAAATCAATTCTGTTTTGTTTCACTTCTTTGTCTTGGCTGTAATGAAAACAGAACTGTGTCCACCCTCCCTCTTTGCACAGACCACAGCTTGTTTTTAGCAATGTCTGCCAGGCTGCCAGTATTTTGTGTACACTGTGCTCTTCGGTAGCTTTGTTACTGCCTGCAAGTAGGTCACTGGGCTTTGAATGGGGGGCTGCACAGTGGCTCACAACGCGTATACTCTTATGCAGCCTCAAAGCAAGCAGACCTATGGTCTATACTGTTTGAAATAAAGCCAAGGACTACTACAGCCTGAGAGTGGTGCTCCAGTAAAGCTCTCAAAAGCAACAGTGGAGCTATGTGGGTTACTCTTGGCTGTGTTGTTTTTAAATAGTCCTCATTTAGTATGCATTATCTAGTTGAAGGGCTTTTTTTCCCCCTTAAAACAGCCCTTTGAGCTTTCAAATCTGTGATTTCTCAGCCTGTGACCGATTAGAGAACATTTTCTTAATCATTGCTCATTTCTGAAAATCTTGGTCCTTGTTTCACTAGATTACTGAAGGAGCAGATTAAAACAAACCAGTAACAAAAATCTTACTTCTGTATGCAACGTACAAACATTCTCCATGCAACACTCATGCTTGATGACATATAATTTGAAGAGAGCCATACCTGAATTTCCCTTTGCCCTCGCATTCCCATACCATTACCATGGAACACTAATCCATCTCCTTTCAGCAAGAAATAATGTAGACCCTATAGATTATCTAATCTTAACGAGGCAGTTCTCTGCTGGCTCGAGCTAGAGAAACCCCAGTAAATAGCCTGCCTGTGCTAGTGAGGGGGTCTGGCTCCATGTCAGGTTGTTGAATCATTTGCAAAGGATTGCTTATGCAACTTCATTATTTTCCTTATAACAATGCAGCAAGAGATCAGGTTCCACAAGCTGGCAGCAGCTCCCAAAGTTTCATATTTATGCCAATGCAAAAGTCATGCTGTCTAGCTGCCAGCTGCTGAAGGGACACAAGTGCTTTTGCAACTTGGAAGGTTTTGTTGCTGTTGTTGTTTTGCCTTTTAAAAAAAATATTATTTTATTAGAATCCAGTAACCTCTGCAAGTTAGTTAAAATATATTAAAGACTTTTTGAAGCATCTTGGGCTCATTATGCATAACGATCAGACTAACTGGAAAAATGTTAAGGGGTAATGCTGTCAGTGGCTAAAGTTTAATACAAGCACGTTATGGTTGCTACTGCAGCTGGTCCAGTAACAACCGAGCGGAATAAGCAGCTACTTGCCTGAACTATTTGAAAACAGTTTTCAAGTTACTCAAACCTGTATCAGTGATGGGCTCACTACATTATCAGCCCCATAAAAGGGGAGGACCCCAAACTGTTGAGACAAAAATTAACAGAAAAGCACAAAGCCAAAAATTACTTGACACACAGACACACTTTCTTCAAGCTCCTAGTCAAGGTCTCTTTACACAGCTAGACCACTGAGACTGCAAACTAGATTAGTGTGATTAGTACACATAGCTTTTTGTCTACCTGTTTACATTTTTCTTCCAAGTTTCCTTCACCGGGCCCTGAGGAAGCTGCAGTTGTCCTAGCTGGCAAATCCTCACCTACCCAACTATGCATGGTCTGGGTTTGACAAACAGGAAAGTCGATATTATTTAAAGAAGGCATTTCAACTAAGTCATCTAAACAGTACACATGCTATCTTTTTGCAGAAGAGTTATCAGTTGCTTGCTTAATCTCGAGAAACAAAAAGCATTAATATTTGATTTAACTACAGGAGCATTCCTTTCAGCAGAGGGCAGCAGCGACTGAAAGTTATATTCAGCTACAACTCTCACGTTTACTGATCATCCATCCCTCAGAGCTCCTAAAAGGTGTTATTTTGGCAGCTTCCTGACAATCTCCATAACTGCTTGAGAAGCCCTGCTGAGGTGCAGAGCCTCGGTGCTGCTCTGAGATGGCACCAGGGCATCCCGGGAACAGGAGCTCGCATCTGCCCGTGCCTCTCCTTGCAGATGGGTCTCAGAGAGTTCAGAGGAAGAGAGAGTTGAGAACTTGCAAACTCCTGACTCCAGCCTGGATGTCAGTCTAATAGACCAATGCTGTCTACAGACACCTTCTGTAATGTGATTAGTCTGAAGAAGCTGCACGTCTACTCACTTTTGAAAAATATACTCTGTATGCTTTATTCATTCCACCATCCAGCCTAGGGTTACTGTGGTTTTGGTAATGTAAGGCATACTGGAACAGAGAGACACTCTCATGTCCCTTGGACTTACACTAAACTGCAGATCAAATATAGATCCACAAAGATCAGGAGGCAACAGAGACACATTAGGCAGATTGTATTAGCACACATTGGCATATGGCAATGCTTCGATCCTCTGATGAGCGCAGCTGATATTAAGCAAATTAATTCACTTCCACTGAGAGTGTTTAGAGGCTTAAACAAGCATTATTGAGGTGTATTTTCCAGTAGACAATTCACTGTGATTGGGCACTAAGCTGAAAAAAATGGCTGCCAAACAAGACCGCCTCTTTGTTCCCTTTTTGGGTCTATAATAGACAATACATGACAACAGACATCTACATTACTGATATGGTAACATGAAACATCTTCATCAGTTCATACATAACTCAAGCACGTTGGCTTGATTTCCAGTTTTTAAATACACAAATCCCCAAAAGATTTGTATTAGAACATGCTGTTTACACCCATATCCTGAAAAGGAAGAAATTGTTTTTAAACGGATTTACATATAGAATTAATATACAGATTAAATCCACACTGTTTTATACAGCACACAATATATCATGAAAGGTTTTTACAAGTCCCAGATGGTTGCATTACATGTGTCAAAGGCATCTCAAACAAGTGCCAACTAGACCTATGCAGCACTGAATCACCACATTCTCATTACAGCTCTGGGATGGATTAAGACTCCTTATGCATCTTGTTCTTTTGTCACCTGGTCACAGCAAAGACTTGTAAAAATGTTCAAATTACTTCAGGAGAGACAGATGTTATCCCAGAAGTCAAGCTGACGAAGGCCTACACTGTGAATAACTGCTTGTTATGAAATGGCATGTGAAGTAAAAACAGGTTGGAGGAACTGGCATGATGTAGGTCTGAGTTCTGAGGGGGTGATTCCCACATGTAAGCTAAGGAGGAAGAAAAGTTTCTGAAGATGGTTTGTAACAAAAACAGGCCCTTTAAACTGCAAGGAGTTTCAAATCCTGATTTTCAAAATAGACCGGTCACTTATACCTACATAAGGTGTGCATATATTTTTCTATAGATGGCACGTCCACAAAAGTAGTATGCCCATGCACATAATAGAAGCATGAGTATTCACACTCTATGAAGCAATTTCTTATCTCATAACATCAAGCACTTCCAGCTTGAAGCAAACTGAGAAAAGGTAACTACTTTTACTAAAAGCTTATCATCAGAGGATCTTATAAGGCTGTACAAATCCAAGAGGTTGACTTTAAGAAAATCTAGCCCTGAGACTGTTTCCAACAAGCATGCAATGATTTTCTTGCAACTAATGCTGGGAAAATCAATTTGCCTTACAGTGCGTACACTACAAATATTTGGGCTCTCATAGCTCTCTAGCATCAAATTCAAAACAAACAGAAAATGAGGACTACTGTTTTGGAAACATAGTTAGGACACCAAGATCCTTTTTGTTCTAACAGCATTAAATCAAGAAAACACCGAAGTCCACCAAGTGTCAGTTTTGATACATTACACTATTTTCCCCCTAACACCAACTAAGTTAAAATGCCTGGAAGGAGCTGTTCTCTGCATTTAGACCTTGTCTGCCTTGTTTAGGAATCTCCTTTGACTAAAAGGCTGGTCTCAGAAGTATGGACACAGTCCGTAAGCCTGAGATAAAACCCTCAGGCCTGGTTCTCTGGTAACTTGATCCTTAACGGAGTCAATGAGACACGCAAGTTGTAGGCATATTGCAAAAATGCTGGAGAGCCCTCCAAGCCAGAGAGGAGAGGCCCTGCCTACTGGGGAATATTAAAACGATTTGCCATTCAAAAGCATTTGTGTAAATGCCCTCTCCACCACTGCTACTGTAACAGGCCATGGTCAGCACTATTCATTGCCCAACGCTTAAGGATGAATGATGCCATGTCAGCTCACCAGGAGTCTTTGGGCGTGCTTTTACAGTGAAATTTCTGTCACAGAATTGCTCGACTCAGCCTGACACTAAATAGAAAATTTGAGCTCCAGCAGAGATTTTAGAGGTTTCGTGACATCAAGCTGCAAAGGAGTCCAGTTTCATTTCCTTAGTAGTGTTTGCTTTTCTGTCTGTCGCTAGTCCTATTATAGACGCTGAAACACTATTTTGCCCAAAGTTTCTTCAGGTTTTACGTATCGTCTCCTTTTCAAAGTGACAATATTCAATATTTCTTAAGAAACAACATCTGGGACTACTAGTTGAAGAATTATCTGTTGGTTGTTTGAGCATATGAAGAATTTGTTGCTGCAGCTTTCTTTGAAATCTTCCTCATCTTCTAGATTAACTTCATGAAAATCCAAGTAATATAAGCACTCCACTGAGCTTTTTGATTCACTACAACACGTCTAGTTTCTTACCTAGTCCCATGCACCATCTGTACTCAAGGGCAGGCCAGCCAAACCCAGTTACAAGGGTGACAGTTGGGGAAAAAAAAAGTTTCCCCAGTTACGTAAGTGGAAGGCAGAACACGATGTGCACATGACACGAGGCTGCCCATAACGTGTAAAAATAAAATCAGGCTTGTAAAATAAAACTACCATATGAATGTTTCATCAACAGAGAAGCGAGGCAGGATACCTGGCACAAAGGACAATTTCTTCTTCCCTGAGATTTGTAGCCCAAATCACAATCATGCAAAACAGATCTTGTCATTTATCGTTAAGAGCAGGCTGATTGCCAGTACAGTGGGCAGTGGCACTGGCCCTTCACCATGGAGGCCTTGTTCCCCTTCAACCTGTGCCAAGTGCAAACACCAAGACCCTGCATGCCCTCGCAGACACCCCACCCCTCTGCAACACTGAGTGCTCATGTTTAATAAAAACTTCCATTCACCCGAGCCTTGGACATGAGGCTTCCTTAGGCTTTGGCCTGAGTCAAATTAGAAGCCCTCATTTTGATTTCCACTCCTAAACTGATGCCTCCTTTCCAAAATCAAAGTATTTTCTCACGCAGAGCCCAATCCTGTAATCCAAATTCAGTAAGAATTTTACGTTTATAAGGATTGCAAAATAACTTTGCTAGCAGTATTAGTGATAGCACGGTGCAGTCACTGACCACGTCCTCAGACTGGTCATTAACTGGGTTACCATTTTGTGCTATTTTTCTGGGTGGTAATTAACTGGCTTTTGTAGAATGATTTCACCAAATCCTATATATATATATATATATATATATATGTTATTTTAGTTTAGTTTTTTAAGCAATTTAAGATAATTAACACCCTGTTAATAGAGAGGAAAACAAAATGCAGACACGTTTAGACACTAGTATTTAGTGTCATGTAGATCTATGCCCTGCCCAATGACATGTTCTGCTTAGGGAAAAAGCAGGATTCAGCTGCATGTGCAGAAGTTATCAACAGGTGCTCTCACTGCATCCGAGGGCAACATTTGAACCCCATCTTAGTTTGTCATGCAATGTAGCACAATCTGTTTCTACCTAATAGCTTCTGTTCAGTATAAAGGACAAATGTCTTTCACCTTTCTTCTACTACTGTTTGCAGGAAGTGAACCTTAACTTAAATGCATGGTAAACACACAGAAGTATTAACAATCTTTAAACCAAGACAAATATTTACCCCTAACACATTGCAGATCACCTTATTTACAACTTAACGCCTGACAATAATTTTGGCCATACGTAATTCATTGCTATTTTCAACAGCTGAAATGGTTTCTGCCCTAAGAGGGAATCATGCCATTTTGTCAGTACCAACTCTATGTTCAGAGTACTTTTTTTTTTTTTTTTGGTACATTTAGCTAGACAGACATTATTTAATATGAGAACATAAAGCACAACAGCATTTCCTTTGACTAAGTTTCTTTCTGATTTCCACTAGCTATAAAACATGACCCATAGTCCAAGTCAGACGTCAGACAGGTTAATCGTGCCCAGTAAGTGTGCTTAAGCAGTCATCATAAGAATATGCAAAGGTTATTAATAATAACATATTGTTCGGTTTGAAAAAGGTCTTTAGACCAGATGCCACTTTTTTTTTCTATTTTCCTCCAGTGTTAATACACTATAGGGGGCTGGGATCTCCATGACCATCACATACAAAACAGTGATGGACACCTAGTATCACTAGTAGAAGGATAATCCTAGTATTGGCTGATAATACAACCCATTTCTTGAACAGCTTCCTTGATTGCTACCATAGGATAAAATCTGCATGACAAATTGCAATGTGCACGCAATAGGCACACGTTTTACTGACAGCAATCTTTTGTATATTTTGCTACTAGCATGTGCAACCTTGTTTTACCACCTCTACTAAGGGAAAATCCAGACAGGATAGTATGGCCACCACACACTCAGATGCTGCTAGCATTAAGATAGCATTCTGTAATTTCAACCTAGGTAAGAACCACAGTGCCTGTGTGACAACGTTGCTGGTAGAAAGAGTTGCTGCCTCCACAAGCAGTTGAGCACTGTTCTATCATCAGTTGCAGTGGTATACAAGGATTAGACTACGACAGCGAAAACTCCTCTGTACCAAAAATAAAGTTGACTCCTGTCTTTATAGGAGCTGTGTCAATCGCACGGATTATCTCAAATCCGGATTCTATTGAAAAAGTATCTTATTTTATAGTTGTTACAGGCCCCCTGTAGTACCTGAAACTTTGTAGTCTTAGTTGGTTCTCCTTCTACCCATGTTTAGACTATGACAATGCTTGCAATCGCATGGCCTGCTCTGTACATAGAGAACCTCAGACCTTGAAGGTTATCTGCAGTTATCCCTTCCACGACAATGAATCTTCTTGACATAAAAAGCAGTACTTTTTTCCAGGTTGTAGCCTCCAAAAATGAAGGACCATTTTAATTGTGTTCTTCAGAACATTTCACCTGTCTGGGTTAGCCCATGTAATCCTGTTCGTTACTGCATAATGAATTTATTAGTCTGTTAACTATAGTCCTGACAGAGATTATGGCCAATGATTGCTTATAAATCCTTTGTAGCAGTGTTTCTTCTAAAGCCTGTAGTTTGTACTATGCTCTTAATAAAATCATAGTACAGCAACTGTATGTTGGAATAGAGATCACCTGGGCATTCATTTTTAGTATCCTAAATTAGCCTAACTGTGCAATAATTTGAAAGCTACAGGCATCAGAGGCAAATCCAAGTCATGTGCAGATTAAATAAAGAGAATTTGGATTCAGTAATCTCTTATCAGCCCCCCAAAGCCCTTGCCCAGGTACTGCTCAGGTGGAGCTTGCTAGAAGTTTTTATCAGAGCTCTGCAAATCTTTGAGACAGACAGACACTGCACTGTGTACACACACTTCCCACACCATGACTTCACAGCTAACAGCCACATTTTCAGCTGCTGCAGAGATACCGTTCACTCAACTTTGCATGCAGCAATGACGACCTCTAATGGTGGAATATTTCTTCTGCTGAGCAACACACAGAAGTTTTGCTATTTGCTTTTCAATGTATTACTCTAGTTAAATTAATTTACAACTCCCTCTTGCCTGCCACTACCAGAGTAAACTGCTAGGGGGTTTACTTGAACTGTAAAAGGGAAGAAACTGCTCTTTTGTTATTTAATTCTTTCTGACTTTGTATATGAAAATATCAAAAGGAAAATGCACATTCCAGAATTAATCCTAGGAGTTAAGTTACTCTTTTAGGACTCTCTGAGACTACCTTGTAGAAACAAATTGCAGTCATGCTAGTGCAAATAACCCCTGGAGAAAGTTTTCTAAAAAATAGATGAGACTTTTCTCTAGATCCAACCAAATGTATGCCAGAAAGCAAAAAGCATGCACATAAAAAGCTTCTTTGAAGTCTTACCAGCTATCAGATAATGAATATTGAATATCCTATATATTGAATTCATATATATTCACATATATTGAATAATGAGGTGTGGTATCTTTGATATCCAATGATCAATTCATCAGAATAAAAAAAATAAAATAAATTCTAAAGTTATAAAATAATACTATGCTATTATAGTATTAATTCAATTCTAAGTGTAGGTAGAGCATAAAAATTTCACATTATTTGTATATTCTGATATGACTTTTTCTCTTTTATTTATTTATTATTATTTTGGGGAAATTGGGGGTAATTTTAAGTTGCTACAGATGCCAGGTACATCAAATATAGCCTAATTTTTCTCTTGGGAGAGATGAGTATCACTACATGCTCCATTTTAGCTTACCTGGCACTTGCATCTACAGCAAAGAAAAAAAAAAGAACAAGTTAACTGTATTATCTAGGACTGACCTAAATGTGTCAATTTTTTCCAGGTTGAGATAAACAGTTTTTAAAAGAAAAGAGTTGAGAACCCTTGGCAGCTTACTGTTTAGTAAGTTTAGTTTCTTTTAACAATATTGCAATGCAGAAGTGGTGCTAGATTTCATTTCAGTCTACAAAGCACCTATGTAAACAAAAATCTATATATATTTCCAGACTACTCAATAAAAAGCACATTTTTAAACTGTGACCCCCTTTGTGTGGTAATAGTAGTTAAAGTTAGACAGCTGAGTACCTAACTAGATAAAAATATCTATGAAGAGATGCTTCAGAAATGTTTTTACTGAATAGGCAATTTGGTTTGGAAGGCAAGGTATGTATGACTCAAACCACTGAATTTTTAATCACTTTTTTTTAAATGACTTTTTTTTTTTTTTAAATCTTCTCTTTTTAGAAAGAATCATTACTGCCAATACTTCGTCATTCTGACTTACCTTTCTCACATCTGAGCTCTTTGGTTCTGTTGTCCAAGTTATAATTCTAGATACAGCAAGTCTTGTCTCACTAGAGTTTACAAAGTCTGTTGGATCCATCTGTCTTGCCAAGGACTCAATATACTTCAGGATAGCAACTTTCACCTGAGAAGTGAAGACATATTTGTTTATCCCATGAGCTGGCAAAAATATAATTATCCTGTAATAAACAGACATTGCTGCAGATTGACAAGACTTATGTCTTACTTGGGAAAAAACATCCCTGTGCTATGTCTCCATGTCACATTTCAAAACCAAAAGCAACTTTCTACTCAGGAAAAGTTTTGTGTAGTGAGTCTGGAATGGCATATCAGAACTGGCTTGAAATATGTCCATTTGTGTAAGCAAATCAACACGTTGTTTCCACCCATATCAAATATTTTAAAGTTCTGCGGGGTGCCTTATGCCGATGGTTACTGTTCCAGGTGCTTCTCATGAGGCTGGAGCCTCAAAAGATTTAAACTTTGGGACATGGGAGAAAGAGCACTAGTCATTTGGCATCCTGTATAGTCCTGTCTCTGAAATAATTATGTATCATTTCCAGAGTTTACAGTGTACCTATAGCCTTGGAACGGCAGCCTCCTGAAAAACAATCTGCACAACAGTATGCCGTTAAGAATATTCAGTAACAGTAAGCTCTGTTTCTTCCCCAAACCCTACATGCATTATGTATGTTCTGTGCAACCAACACTTGTTAAGGTGTGCTTACGGTCTCAGCTCTGTAGCTGTCCAGACTGAGTCTGGTCCCTGCTGTCCTGCAGGGACAGGTTTCTTCCACTTTAATTATACCTGCCATGGCAAACTAAAATAACCACATTTATGCTTCAGCGAAAAGGCCTGATACTGACCTTGAGGTTTGGTGTTTGGGTCTGATCCACAATAAACCTCATCAAAATGTTAAATTGTTGATCAAATGGAAAAGAATCCCTGTCCAAAGAAAACAAAGGCAAAAATGTAATGCTACACACAGTTCCAGGGCTAAATTAACTCAATACATAAAAACTTACATAACAGAGTTCAGCACCTATCATGCTTTTCTTCTTAAGTTTACCTTCAACCATTCAGAGAAACTCAAGTTTAAGGGTCACCTGATTATTCTATTAATACTGGCAAAACACTGCTAAATCAATACCTTTATATGCTGTTACTCTAACTGACTTTTGTACACTTAATCCTGTCTTTGGCACACCTGCCCATCCCCTCTTCATTTCAGGCTGTGCTTTCTTCCTCTATCTCTAGTAGCAGACTGGTTTCTCTTTCCCTCAGAGCTCCTACCTGTTTTTCATTTCTCTCTTCTTCCTTTTTTCTTTTCTATCTTGTTTCCTCCTGGATAACTAACTATTCCTACTACTAGGATCTCCTCCTCCTACTACTAATTCATTTATTATCTCTTTTCCAGGACAAGCTGAACTTAGTTGTAACTATGTCCTGTGCCGGACATCCTTAGAAGAGGGCACGGACTACAGAACTAACTGGTGTGCAAAAAGCAGTAGCTTTCAAAGTCTTATCCTGACGTTAACATTATTGTTTGAACACATGTAAGATACTCTGTGTTAAAGCACTGTTCATATTGTGAACACTGCAAACAATTATTTTCAATCAGTCAAAAAGAAAACTGATATCCAAACACAGGCACACAAAAAAAAAACCACCCGCAGACTAACAAATAAAATCAGTTACACATTTTAAGTGTCATGCTTCCTTAGGATTGTCATGCTTCCTTAGTGTCATGTTCCTGAGGATTGAGACCTCAAAATATATGGTACTGCTGGCTTTCTAAAACGTTCATCAGATGCCCTTCTGTAGTCCTGTAAAAAGCTACACAGCATTTGCCACCTGAGTACTCTACCTGGTAACATCCAGAGCTTTTTGAACTTTTGCCTGCACAGACCCCAGCAAATCTGCTCCCATTTTCTTTAGCAACTGTGTCAGAAGAACAAAAAGCCAATCCTGCAAGTCATCTTTATGAATGATGATGAAATCAACCAGGGTTTCCAGAAACATGCTGAAGACCTATAAACAAAACAACTGTCACAAAAAGGAAGGCTGTGCTTTAAATAGAAAATAATCAAAGGAGAGGGATTTAAAATACAAGTTGCAGAATGATTGTTATAGACAGTTTCATGAATGAATGATTTTAGTGACTACATTTTTCTGAAAAAAAGAGACAATACACATCTAGAATGTGCTGTATTAAAATACCACATGAAACAAATGAAGGAAGAGGTAGAATACACTTACTCTCTGTTGTGAATTCCACGGCAAAGCAGGCCATGCAACAAAACAAACCACTCGTTAGCACGCAGTGATCAAACACGATTGTTCAGATGCAATTTGTCAACATAAAAGATGCATTCATTGAGAGTTCACATTTTCTTAATACAAAATACCTTCTGAGTTATTTAAAACATTATATACCTTGGATCAAATCCAGTTTCCTCTCATGAAAAGCAATGCCTTTAAAGTCAACTAGTCAGGAGAACTTGGTGGCTTTGTACAGTTGTATACCCTTCTCCAATCTTTACCAAGTCCTTTTCCACTTCCCAGTTTATTCTGACTTTCAAGACTCCAGTCCCACATGTCATCCCAAATACAGAGTTCAGAAAGGACAGTGGGCAGAAACGAACCCTGAATTTACAGCAAAGGACCAAACTCTGACTTCAGTTATATTGACATACTGGCATAACTACGGATCTGAACAAGCTTACAGGCCCACCTTCTCCATTCTCTAACCTGCTTCTTTCTAAGAAATGCCTGTAAATTCTGGGAACAGCTTTCAACTTCAAAGGACAATGTTAGAAAGAAGGCAGTGTGTATATTGTTGTTGTTTTAAAATAAATAAAACATATCCAAAACAACATCTTGATGAGAATCCATACTGTTCTCAGGTATATACAAAACCCAGAGGACAAGATGCTTAACTATGGTTTATTACTCTTTAGACCTCACTCTATTGCATATCACCAAGAAAATCCCTAGAGAAGTACAGATAAAACTGAACCTCTCAGTTAAGGAGCTGACACCCAAAAGGCATTAAGTTTTTTGGGAAGCATGGAGTAATATCTTCTTTGCAACAGGAGACAGATTGAGACAATTGCCTTCAGAGTAAAACAGATCACAACTGAAATTTATAAATGCCAGTTTTCCCCAGCAGATGGCAGGGGTAGAAATAAAGAATATTCATCTTGGAACGACGTAAAACATACACACATGCTAATTCAAGAGAATGAGCCAGCCTTTGTGATCTTACCTTGCTGTGAGGGTCAGCAAACATGCGAGTAAATATTTCACATAGCCTTTTTAACTCGACTCGGCTAAAATACATAATAAGACAATAATATTAATGCGATAGCTCTAGTTGCCAAAAAAGAGCTGATAAAGAGTAACAGCTGAAATATCTAATTTTGTTTGTTTAAACATTACTGAAGTCACACTTCTAAAAACCCTATATCTAGGTGAAGCCTTCACTGGCATTCCAGCTGCTGTGATCACTAGGGTTATGACAAGAAATGCAATAAACAGGTTTTAACATCACTTTATTTTCTGTTGCTTCCATTTTCTTCTATAGTCTGAATTGCAGAAGACAACTTGAAAAGAGAGTGCTTGTGAGACATTTCCTTCCTGCATATATCAAGGTTGCTAATTCACAGAAACACTGTGCTTCTGCAGCTAAGGAATAGGTTCCTCAGGCTTCCTTTCTGTGAGGTATTTCATTTTTTCAAGTGAAACCAGAACTTTCACGCTGTTTGGGTATATACTAATCCTATATATTTTGGTAATTCTCAGTAGCTTCAATGAAATCGGTCTAGAATTGCATTGTATTAACAGATACCAGAACTGACTCCAGAGGCTGAGAGTAGACAAACATAGAAATTGAAGACAATCTATCACGTAATAATTAAACTTACGGTCCTATTAGTAAGAGATTATTAGGTGCTCAGTAATACTCTTTTTATACAAATAGTGAAGAGTGATCTATGAGTACTTTTCATAAAATACCAAGCTTGAGTCAAATGCAAAACTGGTGCCAAAGCTCTTATTAGCAATGTATTGAAAAACACAAGTCCTACTCTTGATGCAATGCAAACTGCTAAAGAATGTCAAAATTTTGCTTGTTTACTGTCTAAATGAAAACAGAGGAATTACGTAACATCTCCTGCATATTATGGATGTGATTAGGTATTTTTCACAACTACTGTGAAACCAGAGTAACTACTGAAATGCACATTGATTGCTCAGAGAAGAGCTGTTTAGATCATGATTACATATACTTTCTTTCCAGAAGGATGTTAATTTACGTTTCACCTATATATTTTCATATATATAAAGCCAGAATATACAAGTAGTCTTATAACTGTTTCATGTTAGCTTGTTTATAGTAATAAGTAGTTACTGTAAACTATTATAGTAGTTTATAGCATAGTAATATGTTTTTTTCAAATAGATTTGCGCATGAAAGTCTAATCACATTTTAAAATGGCACAAAGACAGTGGTCTGCCCAAGAGCTTGATGTAAAGAAAGTCCTTGTAATGATGCCAAAGCAAGCTGTCAGCTTCATTCAGGATGAGACTGAGCTGTCTCTAAACAACTACCCTACCATGCTCTCTTAATGCAGACTGCTGCTCTCTGAATGAACTATTTATTACTTTAATGAAATTTCTTTGGGGACAAAGGTTATATATAGACAGCATGTGTAAGCGTCTGTTTTCCAAAATCTTGCTGAGGTGACAAAGCAAGCGCTAAACTAAAACAAGCAGTGGAATAACATTTCCTTAAGGGACGTGTTGGCCTTGTGTTGTTCGGAAGGCCTGACCAGGGAACCCTCAGAGAACTAGGCCACACGAAGCTGTGTGAAGCAATGAGGATAGGTGTGTGCTTTGCAAGCCCATCTTTCTGGATATATAATTCACTGCTAACATAGGATCCTTCAGATCCGAGTACTAAAGAAAATCTAGCCCCATCACTGCTTTATGTTAAACTTGCTATACCACAACAGAAGATACCAGGTTTAATTAAGGACAGACAGACTTGCCACTTGGACTAATGACCTTGGTGATGTTCTCCATGATGCCGTGAGAACACAATGAAGCAATCTGATCATTAGAACAGACACCAAAACAACCCTGAACCAAGGTGTAAGCAGAACAAAAGCAAATTGAAAGGAAATACAAAGAACTAAAAACAGTATCAAATTTTTTAAAAAAACTCTGCAGGGTGTAGTTTCTGGGAAAGGTTTATAAACTATTCAGGATCAATGCCAAGAAAACTTGCTAGCTTAAGGGACTGGTGACAGCAGCACAGTTCAAACACTGCAACTAGCAGAAATGAAAACAACAGTTTAGTTCTTTTGGCATTTCTGCTAAGAATTACTGATGTGGATAAACAGTCCATCGCCCAATCTTCTCAGCATTTCCTGCCTCAGAATTACCACCCAACACATAACCTTGGTTATTCTCTTGCACTTCTGTGGCAAAATCAGAGTCTCACTCAACTTTTTCATGCAACTATATGAGGTGCCACAGTTTTTTCAGACAGCTTGTTAAAACAAAGTAAAAGAAAAAAGACAGCATTCATGTAGGAAGTATTTTTTTTAAATACTCATAAATAGACCACATCAAAAGGCATCTCTGACCTAGGAACTCTAACTACCATATTAAAAACCTGAAGCACTTCCCACTTATGGGCTGCATCACGTCATGTGAAGTGCTGGAATATATTTATGATTGCAGGAGAATAACCTTTCCAGACTAGCTCTCAGTGCATTTTTATTCAGCCTGTTAACTTCAGTTAGTGTGAAGACCTTTTAAAATTGAAACAATTGCACAAATCCAAGAAGGTAGGCAGTAAGCTATTCAACAATCATTTATAAACTTGGTCATAATTTAAGTTTATAATATTCATAACAAAAATTAAAATGTCAGAGCTATTTGTGAATGCTAAATTCAAGGGAGCCAAAAGAAGCAATTTGTTTCCAAATTCTTTCACCATAAATTTAAGAGTAAAAAGCCTGTAGCATGAAAGCCATTTAATGTGATTTACTGTCTCTAGCTATCATGACATGGCTGTTTGAAGTTTCCCTGTGACTACTGCTTAATTCTAAGATCTGTTTTAATGGGTGACATGCCAAAGGTGTTTGAAGGGTTTATTTGGCTTTCTACAAGGTGAAAACGTCTCACTCCTACTACAATTTCAGAGTTGGTATACCTACTTCATTGCCATAAGAAACTTCCCTCTACATTGTAAATTACACCATTTACAGGAGACTCAAGATTCTGATACAAGATTTTTCAAGAGTTACAAATAATTATACTTGATGTGCTCACAAAGAGTCACAAATAATTATGCCTAACTCAGCCCTCAGAAAGAGTCAAAGAACACCCAACATACTGAGAACATTGTTTGATCTCATCTTTGAAATACACACACCCTGAGTGGTTTTTAGAATAATGAAGTGTTTGCTTCACCAACTAAGTTGCTGGGAAAAAAAAATACTGAAGATTCAAATGGTCTAATGTAAAAATAGTACCACCCTTGGAGTAAATTTACATTACCATCATTGTGGGAAATCTCACTGTGCTGCACCACACAGGAGGCAGAAGGCAGGGCATAGAAAACCATATGCCCGAGTCCCATCTACATTACTACTACAAATTTCACACAAACAGTAGTGATGACAGCTAAATTTTTTCTGAAAGCAATTAACTCCCACACTGTGGAGACAGCTTTCACAGCTGTTAAAGGTACTATCTGTCTACACGAGGCAAGTATGTATGCTGACTTCTGGCTATAGCCATCTCCCTTGAATGACAGACAATACAAAGCTACGAAGGTCACCTCAGCGTCCGCTGGCTTTTCAGTAAGTTCTGAAGACCTATGAGCCCCTCCTTCCTTTCAGACCAGTTGGAGCTGGCACAGTGGTTCAGGACCTCAGCCACATCTTCAGTCTGCCGCAGGTAGTGCGGAATGCCCCCATTCCTGGAACCATAGGAGCGCTCGGAGCAAGCACTTGATGCATCACTGTTAGCATCATCATCTGAGTACATCCCATAGGGTTCATATCTTCTTCTCACGGGCTTTTTCTGGAAGAGGGGAAACTCAGTGTAAGTAAATTATATATAATTACATCAATTCCCAGAGAAAAGTGTTCTATCTATAATCACTAACAAAGGAAGATTAATGCTGTTGTTATAGTGACATACATGTATATAGATAGATGTCACCGAGCACTGCCTGCTTACCACTCTCAGTAGAGCAAGACAGATCCCAGTGATTTCAGTGAGAATATTAAAATGAACAGGGGAGCAAGGACTGTCTTCCCCAGCACAAGAACTAGATACTTAAGCCCATTAGAATTAGCTACAAGTAATGAAAACACATGTTGTTTTATGGTAAATAAAGGTCAGTTTCATTGTTACAGATTGTGATGATATAATCTCTATTTCAAGAAAAAAGATAAGGAAGAAAAAGCTGAAGGAATCTGTGCTGGCATGCACAGTCACTTTGATATTGATAATGAAGTGACTCTAGAAATGCACTGGGATACAGGCCATCACAATTCTCTGTTAGTTTGGGCGAGATTGTTTTGTTAAGTTTTGTTTTTTTAAACAGAGGTTCCTAAGGGAGTTGAGTAATCAAATCCCACTCATTTCCATGGCATAAGGGGACCTAATTCCCTTAGGTAACATCTTGAACAACCTCAGTACTTACAGAATGGATGTTACAATAATTTTGACAGCAAAACAAATTGTATACTACAAAGTAAACTCTTAAGTGAACCTTAACAGAACAGGATTGATATAACCACGTATCAGAGAAGATTGCCTATATTCTACAGTGTTTGCTACAGAATTCCTTCCAGTGTCCAGTCCTGCAGTTCTCAGACTTGTGAAGCCAGCAGAGTTTTGCTTCCACTAGGACTGCAGGATTGAAGCGTAGAAATTAACTCAAGTGCAGTATCATGGGTGTTAGCAACAGGCTGGGGAAAGTTTGAAAGTAGAAATAAAAAGTCAAGAAAGCACTAGTACCTTGCTCCTGGAGTCTCCTAACAGCTGTAGAGGCAGGAAAATATTGAAGGGTGGGAAAAAGCATAGAGAATTATGTCAGAAGCTTATGTCGGGTTTTTGTTTTTGCAACAAAAATGTATAGCAAATGTGTCTTAGCAAATTAAAAAAAAAACAGTTTACGCAAAATAAAAGTGGGTATAATAATGGCTGGCATTATTTCCTATCTGCTGCACTAACACACATTTCCTACAATTTCTATTAGAGAGCTTGGAAGTGAAATTATCTGTTAATAAGTTTCAGATGGCAGATCTAAACGCAGCATCTCTCTTCCTGCTTTTCAGAAACGTTGCTTCTGGAAGATACCAGTTTTGGAGAGTGATTTATTTCCCTACACGTTATCGCTAGCTTTAGATTTTAGAATCTTAAAGAAATTCTGATGTCAAGGAACCACTATCTACAATACACCACACATTTAATCATCTTCACTTAACCCGATTCTCTTTCAACCCACAGTTCTTACACTGCGCTTTTTTTTGAAGCTTAGCTCCTTTAAAGACAACCTGGCTGGCACCACTGACTTAAAGGCCTTAACGCCAAAGTTTCCATCACCCTTTGAGCTTTTCTGACAGATCCAAGCACTGATTCACAGTATAGGCAGTGTGCTTTTAGGCCAAGTCCAGCTCTTGAACAGAAGCAGTGGATCCAATGAGAACTGTAATGCACGGAGCAGAGGTCATAGAATGACCCGCTGGGTGTTTTGCTTAAACTTGAGTATTTGGCAAAGGCCATTGCTGGAGAAGTTCTTTTCACTTCCTACTGGAGGAAAAAGAATACCTGTCTGAGAACAAGGCTGCTGGGTAAAAGATGGCATCACACTACTCTCTCAAAAGGAGCCCAAACACAGTTTGTAAATTGCCTGTTGAGAGAAGAAAACTAAGAAAGAACAAATTGGGGTGGTGGGAAAGAAGGGGTAAATAAGATCGTATTGCATCCCCTAAGATCATACCAATTCAGACGGATCAGCTAAGGTAGCAGAACTACTTACTCTCCAGCTAGACTCAAGGCTTTCCCTTCTAAATGTTTAACTCTTTAAATAACATTTTAACATTCCAGTATAATGTTACCTAATTTAAAAGAGTACAATATTGAAAAGAAAACTCCCTAAGTATAGCTAAAGATTAAGTGACACCGAGAGATCTTGGTGACCAGCAGTGAATTGGAACACCACCGTGACCCTCTTCTCCCACAAGAAACCAGTATTCAACAAGAGTTCATGTTCTGGGATAAGGTCTCATTTCACTTACACAGGCAAACCATCACCTTTAATTATGCTGTGAACTACAGTGGCAAATTTGAAGTGAAACTGGCAGAAACTGAGCAGAAACTGGCTCACAAGCTGCTGAATTTGGTAACAAAAATGCCCCACTAACAATTGAATGATACGCTGTGTCACTCTGCATGATTCACAAGCACTTTTTTATTTTTATGGAAAGAGATTTATTTATTTTTAAAGACACTTCTCTGAGTACTCTAGTAATACTCTAGAAAAAGAAGCGACGTGAGCTGGTTGACAATCAAATACAAAAAGGAAAATGATGTTAGCCATCATTAGAGAAAGTAAACTAGGAAATGGAGAAAAAAAGAACATCTTTCACAAACTATGGGATAATGTTTTTTTCTTGAGGGAAAATCTGAGGTATCTGCCTTGGATACATCAGGAAATCCTACCCTCAGCTCAGGTCTAGAGCTGAGGAAGACTCAAGGTACACTGGTACCCAGATAATGCTGTAGAATAATTGAGCCTGCCTCTACACACTCTCTTTCCCCCGAGACAAATGCAAAGGCTTGTGATAACACCCATCTTCAGAAGAGCAGAAGACATTTTCTGGGTTCTACCCAAGAGATTTTATACTACAATAAGATTATACAGGACAATGAAAGTTTCAAAATGGTAATAAATCACCAAATGTTTAGAAACCACTGGTGGCACACTACACAAACACACTTCAGTTTAACTGCATGAGATGGTACCAGTTACAGACAAGCCAAGCTAGGAGCCAGGTGCAAGTAACAGAGCAGGAAGTGGCAGAGCTCTCAACTCTACTTGAAACCGAATCCAGAATCGACACTAGAAGAGAACACTGTGTTTTCCAGACAAAATCCTCATGCAGTTAATGGAATTAATGCAAATCCCTTCACCACAGGTGCTGAGCACTCCTATGTTGCTGCGTATGTCTTCCGACAGCAAAGTTAAAGCCAAACAGCTGACTCAACCCATCCTGCAGCTCCAGCATTGAGCCTCACCAGTCTGTTTGATAACTCCAGAGATCTGAGGTGGAACGAGGAAACGAATGCTGCTGCCAATATACCCAAACACAACACAACACAAGGTAACTAACTCTACAGCATCAGACACTGGCACATTCAGAACAAAGCTACTTAGAAAGAGGAGAACGTACGTACAGGTAACTTTAAGCCACTTTCCGGTGTCGGAAGCATTTTGTATTTTTCCTCTTACCAGTGCATCAGCCACAGCAGCCTCCAGATCTGTGCTTGTGCTCAGGACTCGCATGGCATTCACAGAAGCAGGCATCCTGCCTGGCTGTCCGAGTCCAAACCGGTCTGCACAAAAGACAACATTGAAAGGGATTGTTAAATGAATTCACATTCACTTGGAATCCTAATCAGGTGTCTGAGCAGCACTCCCCAAAGGCTCTGGGAACTCTCAGTACTTTTTCATTAAAGACTCTTTTATCCACAAGTCTACAGAGTTTGCTATGACAGTAAGAAATAAACTATTGTTTGGTAGATCCCAGAGACAATTCCAGATCCTCAGGGCATGTCTTTTTCTTTTTCTTTCTTTCTTTTTTTTTTTTTTTTTTTTTTTTAAGCTGGGAAAAAGGGTATCTATTTTGTGTTTCCTTTTAACAGAAGTTGTTTCAGTTTTATTTTAATGTTGGAGGCAGACATGCAGGTCCCAGTCTGGCTCTCTCATAGATTAACAGAAAACTTCTCATTAACTTCAGAGAAACAGAATCGTGCCCGGTGTCAGGACATGTTAATACCAGAGCACTCATCCATCCTGCAGCTTTTTTCTCAGGCAAGGATGTGAGATTAGCAGCAGCAGATTAGCCTATTTTATGTTGTAAGGCTTGATTAACCGGTAGAATATCACCCTATGCCCCCCAGAATAAAAATAAAAGGTTTATTATTTGTTTGTGAGGTGACTCCAATTTTAGTTTTATTACTGTTCTGGAGAAGCAGCTTAAATGTACATTGGACTCAAATACAATTTTAAAGTTTTATGACAAACCAAAACTGTTTGTTTTTTTTTTCCTAATCAAACAATACCATCTTTCTCCCCTTGAATTTGATGGCAAAGCTCTCAATGGCATCCAAAGCAACCGGATTGGGTCCAAAGTGCCATTTACATTCCCAGTATTAATTAGCTTACTTTATCATTTGCCCAGAGTCTGAGAAAAATGTTACTGAAATGAGTATCTTTGAGCAAAAGCCAAATTCAGAAAGCCATCACTAGCAGGGACATGGCAGAATCAGCAACTTGAGGATCACAGGCCAGGCTCTGGCAGCGTGGCACTTCCAAATCACAGGAGATGAGATGCACCGTTTCTGGATTCCTTGCTCGTCTATAACCAGAAAGAGATGGCTTTCAGCAGAGTTTTTGCTTCCACCAGGGGCTGTCTTTGCTCACTCCTTCTGGGACATACCTAATACCTGTCCCCTGCCAGTAAGAGTTTTGCCAGCAATTTCAGAGGTGCGCCAATCGAGCTGGCTGAACCCATTTAACAGACCTTCAGCTGACCCACACTGAATGCAGTCATCGAGCAGCCAGAGAAGGGGATCGAGTCACGTAGGTCTTTTATTAGTTCCTCTACATTTAATTTTATGAAGGAAAACAACTGCTTCTTAAAATATGTAACTGCATTGTGGGTTTCCACAAGAATGAACATTATATTCAGCAGCTTACTGTATTTAGTTTCAAAAACTTATCACAAAGCTTCATGTTTTTCTCTTTAGAAGCCTACTGCACTGAGATCCCTTTTAAGGAAATCAGCTCACACTGACCTGTGTAAGTTAAACCTGAGACTGAAGCTTGCCAGTCTCCCATCCTAACTTTAAAGCTGTACCTGAGTATGTCAGAGCAAGGATTAAGCTACTGAGGGGAAAATAAGGAAGATTTGACAAACCTAAAATATTTTACTAAGAAAAAAAAATGAAGATTAGCATGTATTTCAGAAACGTTACCAAAACTTACTGTTTCCCAGTTATGCAACCAGACAAGACATTTCTGATTTACAACAAAAGCACATTTTCTACAAAACACATTACAAGAGAAAAAAAAAAATAAAAAAAAAATCTTAAAACTACTGCCAAAAAGTAATCAAATCATGACATTTCACAAAGAAATAAAAGTTGTGTGTGTTATCACTATCCCCTTTTTTAATGCACTTGGGTTGAAGATTATTTCCAATATTTAGTTGAAACGGTACTTCATCCCTAACATGGAAAGATCTGTATACTCTTAATGGAAGCACAGAGAACATGGCAATGCATTAGGTCAGATTGCAGCTAAAGTCACTGCTACAAAGATAAATACTATAACGATGTAGAGAAGACAAGTATTTTCCTAAGTGCAAATTATAACTGGTATAGTACGAAGGCTGCAAAGTTCTGGACTCAGTTTTATGTTTGAACCCAACTAGATGACATTACTCAAGTCTTCCTGAGATCAGAATTTGGCTTTATAGCTTTGAAATAACATAGCATCGTATCATACCATTGTTACTTCTTTTCACGTTAATTTAGTATTACATTAGAAAAGGGAAGATAGTTTGGTTTTTTGTTGTTTTGGTTTTTAGATGAAGAACAGAATGACAAAGTAATTCAATCGTAGATCAGTTTAAATACCCAGCATAAAATAAAATGGAGCTGATTAATCAAATTGAGTAAGTATAACATGGCATGCTGACTTTTATTTGACCTCACAGCTAGAAGGATTTTTTACTTTTTATTTTTAAATACTTCTTTCAGTGATCTTTAAATTCTTGACACCCAAGTCACCCTGGGCTTCTCCCACACTACTGCCACACCTGAACTCAGAAATGAGATCTTAGGAGGGACCCCAGCATATCCCTAACATAGGGATGGGGACACATTTGACTCCAGGAATAACCAGTATAGGCAAGCCCGATCTTAATGTCAAGAAATAAGCTGGGCAGTGTGAGCTCTGACCACATTTGC
Source organism: Oxyura jamaicensis (assembly GCF_011077185.1). Lineage (NCBI taxonomy): Eukaryota > Metazoa > Chordata > Aves > Anseriformes > Anatidae > Oxyura > Oxyura jamaicensis. The sequence goes on along the minus strand of NC_048899.1, from coordinate 25,660,495 downwards.
TTGTCTCCCTAGCTAGATTAATTATGCTTGTTACTTGTTGAAAAATCCCAAACTTTTTTCCCCCTGATTTTGCCACTTCTAGGGAGATTTGGGGCTACTTTAGGACAAAGATGACCGTATAAAATTTTATCATGCTTTATACCAAGCCACAGGAGCCAAGCATGAAGTGATTATCATAGGAAGTTGAATGTAAAAAAGCTTAAGCTTGTATCTGTATCAGAATTGAGGGTCTCTTTTAATCTTCAGTGCTATTTTATTAAACACAAATTCTAATTGCCGCTTTGAAAAATGCAAGAGTCAAATCTGCTTGCATCATTTCTGCAGTTACCTGATAAGGGAAATGTTTTGAAAGTTTTAGTTAATTGACATCAATTTAACTGCACTTAAGAGAAACAGAACATTTTTCACTCCCTACCTGAGGGGGGTTAATTAAATATATTTTAGTGTCACTCATTCCGTATGCAATTTTAGCATCCGAGCAAACACTGAAGCCCTCATTCATCTTCTACACCATCTTTGTCCCCACAATTAAGTTTCTATTGACCCCAAACTAGCAGCCCTCATAAATTTACTTTTAGGACTTCTAGTGAAATACCCTGATTTCAAGGGAACTTCAGGAACTGCACAACTGCAAATCCAGCACTGGGGTGGGGAAGAAGGCAATTGGAATACGCAGATTTTTCTCATTATATCTATGCATTAGTCTCCTGATGCAGTGCCCCATGAAATTAATGGAATCATTTTTCCCCACAGCTTCCATGCTCTTTGGATAAGGTCTTCAGTATTATATGGAGGATGGATCATGTATTATGCTCCAAAGTTCATTTTGAAAGCTCATCAGGTGCTTAATTCTTGCTGCTTTTGTGAATTTTGGACAGGATCCTGCAAAGCACTTCCATTAACAGAGACAGGAGTCTGAAAAATTTAGTAATAAATGGGATAAGACCCACTGGGATCCAGTCTTAAGCATTGGGAACTGCTACACTGCTAAAGAGGAAATATAAACATAAATTGCAAGGACTCTGCATCATTCAGGAGTGAGCCCATGCTGTACAACTGATCCAATTTACAGGAGAATTGAGAAAGCCCTGGATCACCCTTTGTTTAAACACTGCTCACAATGTTCCTAAAATACACAAAATTAAAAACATTCAATAAATAAAATTCAAAAGAAAAAGCCACGTTGAACAGAACAGAACAAAAAGCCTCACAGCGGTGAGAAGCACATGCCAAGTGCTGGCTGATGCACATGACAGCAAATGTTAAAATGGTGTAATACAAGACTACATATAAGAAGCAGAGTCATGCAGTTAGCGCTTGTTCACCTGACTGCCCAACAGAATCAGCAGTGGAGAGAGCACTAGTGGACCTGGAATGACGTCGAGAAGCTGCAAGTAGAAGGAATGGCAACACCCACAGGATTAACATACATTTAACCCGAGACAGAAAATGCCACAATCCAAGGGGGATGCAAGTGACCACTACCAGTAAACGTGTCTCGTAGCGACAGGGAAATGACGCTGTATATGAATGCATAACAGATACAGTGCAAGCCCCACAGTGATACCTCCGTCTGTAGCTTCTCCTCCCTCTCCCCCATGACCATAAACACGATGCATGACAAAACTCATTTGTAACCGTCCCAAACCCGGTGCGTTCAGCAAAGAGAACCAGTATGCATCAGTCCCGCTCCAGAAGCACAGGTCTGGAAGATGACACCATGAGAACATGGAGCATATAACCACAGAGCAGGATTTAGATTTGTCTGATCTAAACCCCACAGTGAAGCCATGATCAATGATTACAAATTGTGCTTGCAGCATTTTTCCAAAACACTGGAGCCTATGCACAAGAAAACAACATTTACAAAGAGAATGAAAAACCACAGAAGTAGGAAGAGTGCAAGGAGTCATACAGGGAGGCCACTCAACCACTGCCTATAGGTGTTTTGGTTTGGGCTTTGGCTTTTTCTCTTAAAATAAACACACGTATTGTAGCTGTTGCTTCTACTGATGGTCTCTTGCTTTAACAAATTTTGCATACACATTTTTTAATCTAATTATACACCTATGTGCCTACACAGATATTGATCTGAATACGCACATACGTGCATCTAGAATCACACCATTTGTAAACAAATTGTTAACAGCAACAGAACAGGCAGTAGCACAAAAGCTGAAGCCAAATATAGCTCCCAGTTCAATTCCCAACTGTCAGCAGCAATGAATCACAAAATGCCTTTGGAGAGATTTTCAGTTCTTGGATTCAGCATAAAGGTGAGATACTTATGAAGGCAAACGGAAAGCCCAGCAATTGCTGTATTACAGCAAGTTAGCTTCTCAAAAAAGTTTTTGCCTGTGTCTAGCAATGATGCTCACTTAAAGCAACTGTCCCAAGAATCTGCCCATGTGAGCAGTTTGTCATCAGACTCACTGGAGGCTTTGTTGCGTTAACATCATTACTAATACTGTCAAGAAACTGAAAAAATGAACCCAAATCACCATGCAATGTAAATAAGATCTGCCAGTTGTGCATATAAATGTGCAATAGAAAAGGTGTAAGGTTTCTGCTCAATACAAAGCATTTGTAAACAAATACTAATATAATATAAAAGAGAAATTAGCAAAATGAGAAAATTTAAGTTCTCTCCCAGCTGTAACAGCTTGGCTAAGAGCTCTACAAAATATGGTCTTTAAATATGTAGAACACATGCTTTTATGCAAGAGAACAATCCCACTGACACTGTAAGTAACTTAGGGAACATTTCCAGGATCAGTGCCGGATTACAGACTGAACCTCACAATCAGAATTCTGAGCTTGCGATTGCTTTCTTCGGAGCCATCCAGCTGTGCCTCTGTGGATGTCACTGCAAGATCAAGGCCCAAGAGGGAAGAGCCATAATAAAATAAGAATTAAAAAATCACATCTCTGCAAGGAGACTCAGTGTACAGTGACTCTTCACTGGTGTTTCCTAATTTCAAAAGCAACGTGTTTGATGCTTAGACATGCCTATTTGCACAGCAGCATTGAAAATAAGCAATTTGCAAGGCCAGGATGTCAGTGTTGACACTGATCACAATAGTGCTAAATGCAAGAATACTGTCATTTACATATAACTAGCTTAAGTATAATTCACTAATGTAAAGTTAATCTTATATTATTTCAGCATTAATGTAAGATGAACTGGATTCTAAAAATATTGTAGTGGAATCATCCTGTTTTAGCTTAAATTGCTATATATATATATATATATATACACATACACACAGATTTCTTTGAGATGAATTACAAGTTACAGAATTAAGCTGACATACACATTTAAGCTTACAGTATTTCAATGAAAACACAAGAAAAAAGACAGCAGGATAGCAACAATACTGGCATATTATTATATTGATACTTTCTCCCCACTTTCAATCTTCCCTTCCATTAATTACTTCTCTAACAACTGCATTTCTAGAAATGCAATCATCTTCAGATAATTAAATAGTTAATTATTTAAAATTTGTTAAAAATGAAATGCTCCTCCTCCCCACAATGAAACTTGTTTCAACCACTGTAATAGACATCTCTAACTGGTATTTCATATTCAGTGTACAAGTCAGACTCCGTGGTGCACCAAATTCACACCAACTGTGATTCTGGTACACTGCATTTATATTTCAGAGCAAGGGCTCAGAAGACTGTATCTTAATTAATGTATTTTCACTACGATAGAAGAGAGACAGTACAAAAATAGAATACTAACAAGTTAACCCCGAAATCCAAATGCCTACACACACTGGGTGAAGAAAACAGCCTCATCCAAAATTGAAACAAGACAGGTAACTATAAAAACAAGCATATTTACCTCCCCTTCATGGCTCTGGTATCAAATCAGCTTCACTTAGTCAAAAAAATTCATTAATCTATCAAAAAGAGCTATGAATGAAGTTCTGAGTAATAATCTGAACTCCACTCATTTCTCAACAAAAATTGTGCTAATTGCAGATAAAGCGAATAGATTTCATAGCTCAATAGATTAAATGAAGTTTTGAACCCAAAAGCCTCTTGAAGATTCCACTCTACATCACTGAAGTCAATGGGAATTTTGCCAATGATTTCATATGGATGAAGACAATGAGCCTCTCCACTGACAGCATTTGAAGTTGAGATGAATAAATGAATCGATAATGAGAATAGCTATGTAGATTTAAACGATTATGCAAAGTACAGAATATTTAACTAGGAGAACCAAATCAGAATTTTTTGTCCACCTATCCGCATTTTTCATAACCTTTTCTTACTATTTGATCTGTTGGAGAATTAGGCCCAAAACGCTACTTATACACTACTACTTATAACTGTATTTTGTCACTAGGTGCAAAATAAATCTTGTAATAAATTCTTCAATCTTGACCACATCTCTAAGAGTTTCTTTCTCACTTTTAATACCACATGCACATCTATCAAATTACTATGTAAAGGAAAAGGGCCTGGAGATAAACTATGTTTCATTATGTCTGAGATGACAAGTATTTCATACAAGAAGCAATGTATTTGGTTGAATATATATGATATGATATTTGATCAGAAACATTAACTATTCTGTTTTCAGACCTGTGCAGAATAAAACTTCTGCATATGTTAAGTGTAATGAGATTTTCTATTTGTACTGTACACTTAAGCTGCATGATGATGCTCCTTTAAAACTTCATCCTTTCCATGATTTTAGTGTGCTTGGAAGTCTCCTGCACATGTAACCTGTTAAATTCATGATCGATGTCGTATAAAACCTCTATAAAAAAAGAGCTTCCACCTCTTTATTGTAGGATTACTAAATCCTAATAATAGAAACGAAACTTTTGCTATACCTAGCTTTAAGAAAACCAGATCATGAATAAATTTACCCAACAATAGACTACGATGCTACTGACTACTTCGCTGTGACCTAGAAAATAGAGGCTTGCTCTCCCACAGATTACCATCAGTGCTGTAAAGTGAAGCACAGCAGCCCCGCACAAGCTGATTTAATGAAATTGAAAAATACAATTCAGGCTAAACTATTTTCATTCGAACCGTAAAATACTGCTAATCAGAACTGAAGCATGCAGAAGAAAACAGAAGGGAAACAGGGTTGGAAATAGGGATTGTGTCAGGAATCCAGCAGAGGACAGAAAACAAGCTCATTCCAGCTGGCAGTGTCTTGAAAGGGCAATAAGAACAAGGGAAAAAAAAGGGAAAAAATTGACCCTTAGAGTTCCAATGCCTATGTGTACTCACCAAGTGGAGGAAAGCCCCGAGCAGGGCTTGTATCTCGACTGCTCTCACGGCTGGTATCACGGCTGCACCCCTGACTCATGCTGGGTCGGGGGATACGACTGCTCCGTGCTAGCATGCAGCATGGAGAGTTTCAGAGAAGGTGAACAAGTTTAATGAGGACAGAAAAGCTCAAAGTCAAGTCACATTTCTGTTAGTTATGGTAGTTATTACATTAGTAATTATCACTTGCAGCAGCCAGCTCAGGCCCTTACAAACCAACTACATTACACTCTGAGCTGTGTTTGTAAGGTGAAATTTCAGCAGTATTAAATGTCTGGTTGACGGTATCCTTTTTTCTTAAACAACCTAAGTTCTGTCATTCAAGTAGAGCAGGAGAGCTTCAATCATTTAGGGAAGCTCTACAATTACAAAGCATGCAAAACAGATGAAGATAAAAGAAACCCTTTCGGAAGATTTTTTCCTTAATTATAAGATAAGACAAACACCCTTCTAGAACAAAGAAGAAGCATTTTTAACCAGATTAAAAATTTTTAAGTCACAGTATAATATCTTGCATAGATATGGCTTTTGCAAGGATAGTTTTGTCATGAACAAATACCCTAAGAAAAAAAAAAAATTGTACAGACTTGGAGAGAGATTTTTCCCCAATGAAAGATAATGGGAAAAAGTCATCAAGACTCTAAGTACCTGAAAGGTAAAAAGTGGTTTGAATTTTAAGACTGTTTCTTTTTCTTTTTTTCTTTTTTTTTTTTAAAAAATGAACGCTAACTTCTGAGCATCAAATATTTCTAAAACCTTGTAATTATGGTTTTATATGCAGGCATATTGAGACACATGCATACTTAAGGAGAGCCTTTATATTCTTTACTTTGACAAAACCCTGCATCAACAGGTCTTATCTGTGGTCTGGCAGCTACCAGGTGTTCAATTTCCCACAACTTAATGAGCTCCTGCCTGTCAGCTGTGTCACAAACTCATCATATGCAGTCTTTGTTTGGCCAAATACACGGTAGAAGACAGAATATTAAGCTGCTTTCCTAGTGAAAAACAATGCCATTGGCTTTAGCTGAAGTTTTGTCCGAGGAGGAATAACAGAACTAGACCCTTAAGAAGGCTACTTAACATCAAGGAATTTTATAAAGGGAGTAATTCAGGTACTTAAAACTGGTTTATTCCTCTGCAACACTTCATATGTTAAAATGGCACTTAATTGTCAGTTTACCTTAAAGAACTTAAGTGCTTCTGTGGGCTCATCAAGAAAAGGGATCGTGCATATTCATGTAGCTCCTCTTTTTGATAAGGACATTTATATACTTGAGAAGAACCACACCAGAATATAATGCCTGATTTTGAATGGTCTCTTATACCCTGGCTGTTAGTATCCTTTCAAGCAGAACAGTACAGAACAAAATAGAAACCTTCATATTTAGGCTTTAAAATTCAAATATAAACTAATGCCAGATTCTTTGTCAAATCCCTCCCAAATTTGTAAACCCCAACTAGTGTCTTAGATGAATTAATGGTTCTGATGGCTGAACTTTGATGTCAGACAATACAAGATGAGGTATTGACTAAGTTGGTTAGATCGCCATGTCGAAAACTTCCGAGTGAATTGCATGGCCTTGTAATAAGACAGACTAAATAATGAAGTGGATGAAATTAGGGTCCACAAGTACAGTAATCCCACCTCAGGTTTACAAGAAAAAACAGCTGTCAGGTGAACTACAGGTGAAAGTAATACTCTGAAGTCTTCCACACAAATACTTGCTTGAAATTGAGGGCTCTTTAGAAGCCAACTTCTCATTCTTGGGTCTCATGCTTCTATGTAGAGAATGGTAGCCTTCGCATCACATTTGCACAGTCATTTCTCTCAACAGAGAAGATTTGTCAATCTTTCTATAACACAACCCTACTAAATCTAGCAAAAAGCTCTCTGGAGAGGAGAAGATGTGAATTATTAAAAAATTTAATTAATGTACACAGTACATCATCCTTCCATTACTGATAATAGAAGTATGAATTAAATGCACTTTAACTGCATTAAAACAGTCTAATAGGACAATGCCACAGATGAAACAATATTGACTGCACAAACAGAGGGAATACAAAACTCAGCAACGTGTACTTTATGAGCAATGGTCAAACAAAAGATTCACATGATACTGGATAGATATAAAAGAAAGAAAGAATGGATTTAAAAACAAACAAACATACAAACAAACAAACAAAAAAAAACACAGAATGATGAGTCTGTTGTGGACTCCCAGGCACCTGCCCCATGTTTTGCTTGCTGTGTTGGGTAGAGAAGTTGAGCTATCAGCTATGCAGAGCACTTCCTTTGCGCACTGCCAGAATTAAGGGCCGACAGTGTTGTCATTTAGACAAGTTTCTCATACTCTCAGAGCCTGTGTTTGCAGAACAGGCTGCAAAGGAAGACAAGACAGACAGAAATCTAAATTTCAGAATTCCCAAACTTCAAAAGCTGAACAGAAATTAGGTAAATGACTAGCAAAATTAATTAAAAGGAGTAGGCAAGACAGAAGCCAACAACAAGCCAACAGCCAGCTCTGGACTGAAAGCCTAGAACAGGAACAAAGGTGGGTTGTTTTCAGTAAAATCCCAGCTCTCCAGGTGTGGGCTGTACATCTGGGTTTTACCCATTTTATGCAGACAGGCAGAGGAGATGGATGTGGTTCACACCATTATTAAGTCACACAATTAGGCTGTCTTACCCCTGTGAAAACCAACAAATTCAAATACTACCAGCAAAGCTTGATCATTCCCCTGTTTACCAACCTACCACTTGGAAGAACCTTCCACTTCATTCAAGCCTTAAAAAAAAAAAGTCAGTAAGTCAGTAACACTGCCAAAGCAGCTAATATAAAGCTCTGGAGCAGGGTACACCCAGCAGACGCAAGGCAAGGACTGCCTTCTTGCTTTCCAATAAATACACACAGCATCACTACTTGATAAATAAAGTGCTTCATGAACTGGATAACTAACTGTACCTGCCTGCTTCACTTCTTGGAGAATGACATTATCTCAAATCAATCACTTCTTTCAAATCCAACTCATTGATCAGGGATCTAGCTCCTCACCTTCTAAATTCCGAATCTGGGAAGAGCACCTGGAGCTACATTCCCGCTCTGACACTGGGCTCGAGGAGAGGAGCAGGTAGCTGACCCTCAGCACACACCCACACTGCAATACCAGACAGGACACACAGCTGACTGAGCATCCAACAACATCCAGCTCCAAGGCTTCCAGCAAACAGAAGACACATGAATACCTGAGGTCAGCACAGAAATTAAGCTGGCAGCAATCTACCGATGCTTACAGGCATCCGCGTGCAGATTATCAGCTTATCACCGCCATTGGGTCTGAAAAACGTCCAATGGGGCTTGTATAAAGCCTCGCTGCACACACAGACTTAAACTCTGTGTGCTTACTCTTGCACACCTGGCTGCAAACTCCTAGTTACCCCTGCAAAATACTACGCAACACATCAATGGGAGGGTTCGGGAATTACCCATTTCTAACAGCAAGATTGTTCAATTCCACTGCATGACAACATGAGCACATAATTAGGGGATGCTTCAGGTTATGCACATGCATGTAAAATATGTCAATAGTCCAAAGTCAAAAGCACTGCGCATACATTGCACGCCGTATGTGCACTCAAACACTTCCTTGAATCAGAGGATGAAAAAGTCGATTGATATACTTAGGACCAAAGTGAAAGGGAGTCTATAAAATGAAATGAATGAGAAAAAAATGCCAAGAAAAGATAGGGACTGAAGCAATAAAATAGAAAACAAAATACAATAGCGACTAAGTTATGAAGTCATAAATGCAATGGGGTAATGGTATAAAGATGACAGCTCAAAAATTATCTTCATCCAAGCCAATATTACCATTTTCAAGATTCAATAAAGAGAAAATTTCTGCAACTGAGTGCTAAAGCCAACAGAAGCGTCAGACTGTGGCTCCCACGAGAGCCTGAAAGAACAGGCTTCGGTCAGTCATCAGCCTGGGGGGCAGCTGGAAGTCACATCTGATAGATGTCAGAGCTCTCCCTCACTCCCAAGGAACAAGCACTGGCTGTGTTCACAGGGAGCATGTCAGAGCAATCAGATATAAATTATACTTTCAAAAGAATGCAAGGCTCTCATAATATACCTGAAAGCAGGCAACCCAAGAGTGAGGATTTTACACAAAACGATTTCCCTTTAGATGCTAAACACTGTTTCAAATCAGACCACATAGCGTGATTAGAAGCTTAAGCACATGTGATGGTACTATCCAACATTCCTCATTCACTTTCAAAAGTGGTCTTTTGCAGAAAAACTGCCTCTAATATTTGGGAAACACTAAGTTTTAAAAGTAATGAACAGAAAAGCACAAGGTATTAAGACAGTCATAAAATAGGTCAGACATAACAACAGTATTGAATTTGGAAAAATAATCACAATAAACATGCAATATTTTTATGAATCATAACAGCATGAACACTCAGGTGCTTTAAATGCATTTCAATGCACTTGAATAAGCCACTTCTCTTAACAAAATGCTCTAAATAGAAAGGTAGCTTAGATTTGAAATACAATTGCTAAGGCAACAGTTAAAAATCAATTGACAACAGTGGGGCTCTGATTTCAATCAATGTCATTCTATTAGTAAATTCTTTGAAGATATAAAGCACACTGAATACCTTTTTACTTAAATTCAGATACAAAAGTTCCTATATAATGATGCTTACTCACCTGTTTTAAATAAATTACTCTGCTGATAAATTAGAGAATAAAAACTATCACGCACTATTTACATAACTGTCACTAGGACAAAAATGTTGGAAGCAGAATAATTAAAGTCTAAAATTTCACCTAAGTAAGTGGCTCCAGGATATTCAGGACAGGAGAGGCAAACCACTTGAGCTCTAAAATTTCTAAAATAATCCCAGCAGGTGCTCATCACCCTCGATTCCAGCTGATTGTAAAACTGCTCAACTCATTTTAGGACTAAGCCGCTGGTGCCAAATGGGGTATTTTTGTTGTGATGTTTATTCATGGCAACTGTTCTTGTTGCGTGATCTAATAACATTGCTCATGGCACATCTTGTGTATGAAATTCAACATAACAGCTTTAGGCCTACTTTGAAACTATGGCTCAACCTGGAAAACTAGAATTACCCTCTCAGAAAGCACAACGAAAACCAGAACATTTCCTGAAACAGAACCTTAACTTGCCAGAACTCAGAAGAACGACAATAATACATATACATGTTTCCTAATAAACACGAAAGCCCCTCCTTTGTGCACACTGGCCAGTTTGTCACTGAAGTGACTATTCTTACCTAGTCCTATTCTGTTGGGACTTGTCTCTCGACTGCATCCCTGGCTCCGAGGGATCTTGCTGCGCTTCTCTGCAGATGATGGCACTGGCTGAACTCTGGATGTTCCACCACTCAAGCCACCATATGCGCTTCCTAACAGCTTACCCGGAGAACTAGACCGGCTACCAGCTAGAATAGAACCAGAGACAAGGAAAAACACAGTTAAATAAAGAATTTATTAAAAAAAATCTTATTCTGACAACAAAAATGGAACACAATCAGCTCTAATAAACTGACCCAAAACACAAAGAAAACTAATGAGAGAGTTCCCCAGGGGCTTTAGAAGGAATACCGAGGAAAGCCCATGGAAAATAAACACTGACATCAGCAACTCTGCTTATATGAACTGTGCTGTCCAGTCAGGATCAAGACCAACACAGACACTGCAGTGCAGGAATACCCCAGCTGACTTTCTGTGAACTTGTGAAGATGCCAGGAGCAGCCTTGTTGCAGCAGCATGGAACACACAGACTGCTTTGCTCCATCAAGCAGCAAACAAAAAGTAGCCCACATGGAGCACTGTGCTGCAGAAAGCCAACTTCTGGCACAGGTAAGCTGCTGCAAGGTAGCTTGGGCATCTTCATGCCATGCTGCAGTGGTGACATTGCATTCCTACAACAACCCAATGAAGAGCAATTAAAAAAAGAATAATGTCTCAACAGCAGCAGATTGGCATGTTAAAGGGTAAACCAAGTAACCCTGCCACATTCACAGAGATGCTGGTTCACTTGGGTCTGACTTGTTAAGGATAAATTATTTGGTTATTTTTCAGCTGGAGAAATCTTTTTAGAAAGTTGAATAGTTGTCCTGGTTTATTTTCCCTTGTCTGTTTGAATAGTCTGTGGCAAGTTTACATTTTTTTTAAGCCACGCTGTCTGCAAGACAGTCTGCTGACCGAGATTTATTTACAATGTCTCCTGCAGCTGGAATGTAAATATTTCTCTGAAATACTCCCGCTGTCAAACTCAATGAGTTGAACAATATCATTATTTTTTTTGTGTGTGTATCTCATTTTGGTAATTAAATCAGCAGAATCATGTTAAGCAATGTTAAGATTCAAAGGTAACCAAAGAACTATGAAAGTGTGGGATTAAAGACCCTTCTTTGCTTCTTTATATAAAATAGACACTGAAAATTTGCTGCTATTACCATTCCTGGCATTCAATTTCTTAATTAGAACAACTACAAAAAGCATACCTGAAAAAGGTTGCTAAAATATACTCAGGCAAGGTCATGTTTTGAACAAATATTCAAGTTGGTTTATTTCTAAAAAGCATCAACAAATATCACATATTTCAGTCCCAGATACTTATACAACTAGTAAGAGTTAAAGGCTGTTCTGTCTTAATTTAAAGGTATGGAGTTTTACTAATCTGATGGACAATACCATAAAAAAGCATGTATTATTTTAACTTACTTCCTTCAATTTCTTGGCCAAAGCCATTCTGAACTGATCAAATCATGCACTCCAATACTGTATGTCGGGCTAGGTCCCCAAAAAGTGAGAACACTTGTGAAAAACGCCAGTGTCTATCACAGCATTCACACCCTGAAAGCCAACACTCCCCTCAGTTACACTGCTGCTATCTCACTGATGTTGTTGGAGTTGCACTGAAGTAAATGGAAAAGGAATTTAACACCTGGGGTTTAAGCTGCAGGAACTTCACTGCAATGAGCCAGCTTCAACACACAACGTATGCTTACCGTGTTTGGTTACTAGGAGAAAGCTAGGTCATTTACCATACACATTTGGTTTTTTTTTTAACTTTAAGAAAATGCTTTTTAATTGATAGCCAGGAAAGAGTGAGGGAAGCTAAAAGCTTAGCAGTTAAAAAAAAACTGAAGGAAATAACGTGAGAAAGCAAGAAAGGGAAAATGTTTCTTACCACCAGCAGGATTAGCTGATCTGGATCCTTGATTATGAGGGCAGACGAAAGGACAGGCAAAAAGTGGATTAAAAGACAGCAAGACAATACAGCGTTCAGCATGCGGTTTATGCTATACACAATACAGACAGATTTATTCACAAACATGTCACTCCTCAAGCCTCTGCAGAATGCAGTGAGTTAACGTGCAGATGCAACTGACTTCATTTCCCAGGGTTGGTCAGCTTCTCAGCTACACATCAACCAACGCAGGGACCCAAGTTCTGCTGTAAACTAGACTCCAAGCCCAGTCTGTAAAACTGAAATGGGCTACCAGTGTGTGGGCATGCAAAATTTGGTCCTGCAACCATGTTTGAATTCATTGACTACTTTATGTAATGCTTGGCTTAGGAGATTAAAGATCACATCTAGTTGATCTAGGCTGGAATCAGTATTCCACAATCTAGGCCAAGACAGCAGGTTCAGATGTGACTGTCCTAAAGCCTCATAAGACATTCCATAAAAAAAATTAAGCCCATAATGTTTGCGTCTCAACTATTCTTTAAAATATGTCTGAGACTTGCCTCATCTGATCTGATCACACCACAAGAAAAAAAGCCATTTCTGGCTTTGGATCAGTTTTGGTTTCAAAACTATAGGAATAAATTCAGATGAGAACACCAAAGCCCCAATTCCATCATGGCCTCAATGTAAAGATTTCCATTCTGCCCCATCCTAAATATATCTTCAGCTCTCTCAGCCTAACATAATGCTTTAAGCTGCTTCCCTATACCTCCAGCAAGACAGAGCAAAGCAGTGACAGCATGAACAGAGGAGAGCTATTAAATAAGGGTGCAAAGCAAGACAAGTCCTCAGAACAAACCCCCACCTCCTCTTACCCCCCAAGCTTGAAGGTCCTCCAAATTTGCATGGTTTCTCCCTCCCCCCATTTCCTCTTGAAGTTTGAGTGACAAAATTCTCCTTAGACACACATGACAAACATGTAGCAGCACTGCATGCATGTCTCCTAGTGGGAAATCATGCCTTGGCAAGGAAGCCAGAGAGCACGTATGTGCCATGTGAATCAGAGCAGAAACATCTCCTCTATATCTGTACAAAGTAGGCAATGCCCTATTTTAAACTGATGCTAGCACATTAACTTCAGACAGCTCACGTTACACATACAGATATACAGTAACATAAGCAGGAGAAGCTCAGCAGGGCAAGAACCCAGGACAGCAATCAGCTACAGACACAAAGGACATCTCAGTGGAACCCAACACAAGTAATTTAGTCTTATATGTTGCAATGACCTGCAGTGCTGCTGCACAACAGGTTAAAAAAGACAGCAACTAAGCACTCAGGTTTGGGGCACTATTTATCAGCAAGAGCTACACTGAAAGCTGGCTGATTTATTTTGGGGATTCATTTTGTTACATCTCCAGATATTATTCAGCAGAAGTGAGCCCAATTCTCAGCTGATGCTACCACAATTCTAAATAAATTGTTCTCCTCCCCCAGAAACAAAACACTTCTTACGTTGGGACTGGGAAACCACTTTAGCCCGGCTGCGGCCTCGGGTATCAGCAGGCGTTGAGGTGACGCTTGTGGCACTGCCAGAGCTCTGTCTCCTTGTACGAATCCGACCTGGAGGAATGCAAAGACAACAAAACTGTTTAAAGGTTTCTTCCAAAGGCAGCATCAGCTTCTAAAGCACCATCTGTTCTATGCTCGCAGTGTTGCTACCCACAAAACTAACCAGGGTACAGAAGATAAATTTTAAAAGGAGAGGCAACTTTCATTAAACTGGCTGAAGATGCAAATTAAAACACAAGTTCAGAAGTCTGCAAGTCCAAAAACTTTTTAGCTTTCTATTATGCTATCAGCCAGTTTAATAAAAAGAACATATTACCTCTCTAAAGCCTTTGCTTCTGTTCTGTAGTAACTTCTTTAAAAAAGATCAACCACAAAAATTTCAGTAGCCTAAACGCCACTTCCTATATTAAAATTATTACTTTCTGAGAAGGCGATCACCCTTTCGGAGATGGGCATAGCAGATGCAGCCACAAATTCCATCGCTGGGATTTCCAAATAGCAGCTCAGCACTTTACAGCCTGCTCTCCATGGGCACGCCAGCATGTACCACCGAGAATCTGCCAACACAGCCTCACTACACTTTTATTTCAGGCTCAATTTTCGCCGCTGTTTACAAATCTCTCATATTTATACCTAGATCAGTGTAACTTGTAACGGTGAGTCTCATTTAACACAATCAACATCGTGGAAAAAAAGATTCCATGTGCCTGCCCTTTCTTTAAGCAGAGAATGGATATAAAGTCTCAAAGTGTTCTTGGTCCTTTTTCTGTCCTTTCCTTATGAAAAAGCTACAGAAATTTGAGCTCGCCCAGCTTACAAGGTCATCAGTTCACCCCCTTCCTGGGGCAGGGCTCTTTCCTACAGAATGTTCTTTCCAGTGCTAAGGTTCAATTATCTGTCTCTAGCTAATGGGAAAGAAATGATAATTAAGAGTAACACAAAGAAAGCCTCCACCAGCACTTTTCAACAACTCGGTTCTCAGCCAAATCTGAAGCCGTTTCTCAGGACTAATGCCAGTGCTACCCTGCATTCAGAGGATGATTTCAAGTTTCAGGCAAAATAATAAACAAAAACAAAACAAAACAAAACAAAAAAAAAAAAAAAAAAAAACACAGCAGGTAAGAAAACAGTCTTGACAATTGCATCCACCAGTTACAGATATGTATCTCCCACCCTTTGTCTCCACCATAAGCAAACAGAGAAACAAAATCAGGGAGATGTTACTTCCCACCCAAAAGCACGTAAGGTACACATGCAGAACGAGACAATGGCAAGCAGCCCAGGCTGAACAGGTTGAGAGCTCTGTTCCTTGGTTTGAGCTCTCAAAATATTCCTAACATGGTCTGCAAGTTTCTGACAGACACAAGGTGACAAGGAAATGTTTAGCTTTGAGAAGGAAGCCTCGACTTCTTTGCAGGAAAAGGGCCTGAAGTACTTCATGCTGCACCACCAGCATCTAGTTTGAAAAAATATCAGCAGGCTTACAGAGCTATGTTACAGCGAGCTAAGGTGCAGTGAGCCAAGACACAGGTATCTACATTCACACCACTGTTTGTAGACACAACAGAAGAAATGATTAGCACAAAGCTGGGAAGACGTCAACAAATCACTATTTAACCACTGGCTCAGTCAAGTTCTGAGCACGTCTAGGTGGGTCCAGGGATGATGAGACTGGCTGCTAAGGCACTGCTACCAACAGCGCAAGGCGGCAGCTCTCCTCTGCTCCAGGACACGAGCTGCCCCTTACACATGGTCAGCCCAATATACAGCCCTTTCCTGGCCCATTCCCGTCCTTCCCAAATTTCACACGTGGGCAGCGACATGCAGAGGAGCAGTCACAGTGTGCCTTGCCATGAGGCACACACCCCAAATCCCACCACAGGCCTCAAAGGCACACATGGGGAAAAAGCAGAAAGCTAAACGGAGGCCTAAATTTATTCCAACATTCACAGCAACACGTAGCAGCACCGTGGCTTCACACACAAGTGCTGTAATGGTACAAAGACTGTGACAACACAATGCACGGTCACCCTGGGAGTAATTCAATTTTTGGAGTCTATGGTGTAAAGCAAAAGACAAGGAAAAAAAATCTCAAATTCAGGTTCGAACTCTTCACACAGTTATAAGGAAAGAATGTCACCTGGTATCACTCACGTATTCCTTGAGACACGAATTGCTAATATACGTTCTGAATTGTTAGTTTCCAACTGTTTTTAATACAGCTGCTTAACCTTACTTGCAGCATGCAAGTGGTTCAAAATGATTAATTCAAAGATACTCGTTTTTAAATAAGTTTCTATTTTTTTCCCCTATCCAAATACAGCATTAGCTGTAAAACAAGACCAAATGGAACTCAAAATTGCTTTAGGCAAATCTGCATGAGACAGAAACACAGCGAGGGACCTGGGACGTTTCATACGTTAACTTAGGCTCGCATGTGCATGCACCACCCTTAAGTTAGTCTTATGACATCCAAAACAGACTTGCTTTATAGTAACGTAAGACGAATCAATAGCTACCTGGCTTGAAAATCTCACGGTTTTTAATATATATTATTCCACGTATAACGTGCATATATAGTAGTTCATCTACACAATACAAACATCTTTATTACGTTCCCTTAAGCATTTCATCTGCAAACAAGAGTCTGCATTCATATCCAGAAGTTATTCGCACACAGGAATATCTGTGCATCCTTATTCCTGTCATACTACCACAAGCAGAAAAAATAATTTGAAGCAAGACTGGAAGTAATATAGCAAAGAGGCTACATGGGCCTTTTGTTGTTGTTAAATGCAAACAAACACCTCCCCTCCCATACCCTGCTTTGCTTTCAGTGGGGTTTGTTTCCACATCTAGCTTAAACTACAGATGGAAAAATTTGCTATTTCCTAACTATAATTTTTCTGCTCCTCTTAAAAAGATTCTTTCATCCTGAGAGCAGCAGCACAGCAGAGGAACAGATAAAGACTGCCCTAACTAGTTTCCAAAAGCATTAAAGTATTGCCATTTTAAAAAGCCTTTAATCTAAATTTGACATGCGACACTTTGCTGGTACAAAAAGCATTTTGAAAGACCCCATATAAATGCTTAGTTTTAAGAAATCGTTTGTGTTTTGTTTAGTTTGTTTTGTAGAGCTTTTTTTTTTTCCTTTTAAAATTATTGTCATTTTTACAGCAATCAATGGACCAGAATTAACTTTGAGATGTCTAACATGATTAAAGTTAGGAAAGTCTTCTTTTTAAAAAGAAGACAGCAACAACAAAGGAACAAGCAAATAAACTGGGATTATTTTTTATTTTTATTTTTTGCATTATGGGAGGCTTCTTTTGGCAGTGCTGTTCTAAGCTCCTCCAGGTAGATAGCACAGCACCTCTACCCCAGCTCTCAGAACAGACACAGGCTTTGTGAGATCCAACCTGTATACTACACTGTGAAGAAAATAGCTTTCAAATACTCTAGAAATGGTATATAACAGCTCCATGACTGAGTTTACTGAGTTTAATCAGTTCCATGCTGTGGATAACGATGCCTACAACCACAGAAGTTACATGTAGAAGCACTGGGGTGGTAATGGTATCTCCATGGACCACTTAATGCATACAAGTTCTCAGCACAAGGTTTTTTCCCTACTTGGAAAAAGAGAAAGAAAATCCTGAGTCTCTAGGGCCCACCAGCTGCACATGTCAATTGCTGGTGACACATATGCAAATACACACAATTAAAAATATGAATTATATGTAAGATCTGTGAACAACCCCTTTTGCGATGGTATGGATTGCATTTGTATTTAGCACAAATCCAACATCACTTGTACAAAACCAGACTTTGCACTACAGTTTCCTGAGATGCACTCTACCCTTACCATAAACCATCAGTATATGCTGCCTCTTTTTAAAAATAAAATAAAAAAATAAAGTCTGCCAAAGCAGAGTTGAAGGAACAACAGTGGCACCACGCTGCTCTACACCAATAAGCACAGGCAACCAAGCCAGCACTTCCAAAGACCAAGAGAAGAAACACACTGCCCTAGCATTTCAGTTTAAGCTAAGTTGTTCAGTCAAACCTTTGAGCCAAGCCTTGTCCTTGATGACAAAGGGCTTTAAAGCATAGAAGAAAACAGGATTGGTGACTTCTTAAAACTGTGTTATTCCTGGAGCCTTTGCCAAGGCTTTAGACGTTCAATCGCACAGATAAGCTCTTTAAGCCTAAGTTATCTGAAAACTATGATAAATCAGAAAGATTTTATTTCCTTTCTGGTGAATAATAAAAAATACTAAGTATTGTGCCACTGCTTCTGGAAATTGCTGATTTGTTTAAAACTTAACAGTCTGGGGACAGACCAGCATTTATGCTTCTTTCTTTTTGGGAAAGGCTCATCTGAAAGGCATTTTTATGCTCACTTTGAAAAAAGTTGCACAGATAACAGAAATGCTCTGAACCATTAACATGTACTGAAAGTCAGCATTACGCACATATTTAACTGTTCCTTGAAAAATTGTTCCATGATAAAACAAGCAGAAACGTTTGAGCTTTCCTTTTAATCGGGTATAACAAACATGGATGCACAGCAGCTACTTACTTGCATGGCAATAGCTGTAATACCCAGATCAAAACTAAAAAGGTTTTGATCTAGATCTTACAGATTTTCTGCCTACAGAACTCTTAATTAAGTTCCTGAGACACTCATACAACGAAGGGTCTGGGCAATCCAGACATAACCGCGCACTGCACGAAGACACAGCCTCGCAGCACAGAGGCAGAAGACCTCCACAGACCAAAGCTGTACACAGATTCACGCTACCTTCCTACAAGAAGTGCATTTCAGCAGCATTCGACAATTGGGTTGACACTGCTTAAAACCAAAAACCAGTACCCACTCTTAGCTTGCCACTGGCATAACCCACTTCTATCTTGCTCCTCTTTTGAGATGCCTGGCTCAAAAACAAAGCACTGAGGAGAAGCGAGAGCAAAGTAGATGGGAACTGCCAAGTTAGCACAATGCTGGCTCCAGCTGAGGAGAAGGTGCCGAACTTTTACACTGCTGCTAGGGAAAGCCATGATGGGAAACAGACTGCAGATTAAATGTCAAGCTGAATCACTCACACACCAACAAGGATTTATTCTTTAAGTAGCTAATAGTGACCTGCAAAAACACAGGGATGACTCCATCCTGCACACGGAATTTTTGCTTTCTGTTCAAAGACCACCTCTTGCACACACAGCTATTTCCAGAGCTCAGTGATACTTCTCTCCTGCCCTGCCATCCCCTGCTTCATTGATTTTTATGTTTATGTCAAGAATATAAAAACTGTGCCTTCCCTACAGTTACCTACAAACTCTGCAAGATCAGAGTTGGCAGAAGAGCATTCTCAACCCTCATCTGAAGGAGGCACTGAATCTTGAACAAAGGGCTGCTCTTCCCTCAACTGTCTCAACAGACAGAAACAAAGATGATGAAGAGTTTCAAACAAAGATTAAACTCATCCTTCAAGTGCTCTGTGGCTGCTACGTGCCCTGTTATTATAATCCTCCACTCCTCCCCACCACATGAGAATCCTACAGCAAAAGAAGAAATGAGATCTGGTATTTAGGAGGGAGTGGAAAACAATTTGTGAAAGTTCATCTTGCAGCTTTCCCCCAACAGGTGACTTGCTGGTTTCTATTACAGATTTTTACCAAATCCAATCTGCTTCCAATGTAGATGAATTGAAAGAAAGTTACTAAAAAAATCCCCTTTGTGTGACAACAATAGAACATTTAATGAACTAAATGAACTAATGAACTAAAAATAAAGGTATGCCAGAGGACAGCTACTGGAACAGGCTTCCACAGACATTGTTAGTCTACAAGAGGATTTGTAAGTTGTGCGGGCTATTTCAGAAGATAATATTAAACGTTCTACATTTCTATGTTAGGACAAAACCAGAAAGTTTTGAAAACTGTGGGGAAGGAAAGAAGTGAAAAAGAAGGGTTAGCAGTGAATAAAATAAGCTAAGGATCGAAACAACTTGGAACTTTCATCTAATTTGATGATGATTTAGAAATACAGGTGTTAAGACCAACTCCACATTCCTTACCACTGAGAGATCACAAACCATAAACACTTGTGCATGATTCTGAGCCAGTTCATCTTTAAACACTAAGATTAAGTACCAGTTCTGAAGATGGCAGACACCTTTCCCTCCAAATAATGAATCAATGCATCAGTAATAGGAAGGAAAAAACAAAAACACGTCACAACAGCACAGTGGCACTTCTCAGAACACCACATCCAAATACAAGCAGCCATCAAGGATACAAACACAGTCCCACAAAACAGTAATAGATCCCTTGAAAAGAGACTTGCGACAGGAAAAAAATGGGTTTGTTTGGGGGGAGTTGTCTTCATTATGTATAGAAGGCCGCCTTGTTTTCAGTCCCTGTCTACCTCAAAAAAAGTGATTTTCCAGTGATCTTTTTTTTGCTTGAGAAGTAAGAAATAAAGAACAGGCTTTGACAAAAAGCCAGATAACCAGACTGGCTCCCAAACTAGCAGGCTCAGTGTTCTCAAAAAAAGACTTTCCTCCAACTGTCTTAGTTGTAAGCCATCACAGACAGTTAACAATAAAAAAAAAAGAGTGAGCTCAGGTTTAAAGAGGTTGACTAAATATTCCTTCCCTAGAGATCATTGTTTACTGTCCTCATTTTTCTGCCATGTGATCATCTCATTCAATTCTCTTGCTGCCCAGGCTCTTCCTGAAAGCATTTGGCAGTTGAGACCTGAGCTTTGGATGGAAAAACACAGCAAACCTTTACACATCGTGGAGCAAGACAAGAGAAGCCCTGTTTTTTAATCTGTGCACAGGTCACCTTCAACAAAAAATACTGCTGTAGGGAGACCCACATACAACTTTGTGATCATAAATCAGTCAGAAATCATAAATCAAAAATCATAAAAAAAAAATAGTGCCATTAGTAGGGAGGAGCCTGAAGAGAAAGTGAAGATTACCCCATGGCATCAAAATGAGCAGGACAACCATGCAACACTTCATGCACGTCACCAGTGAACATGGATGAGAATCAGGTAACACTTTGAGAACAGGTAGGGTGGTACGACTGCAGACACACCTCAGTTACACAGAGAGACTGCTTACCCTCAGTTTTAGTGGTAGTACCATCTTTAGGCAAATTAAAAAAAATAAGGAAAGGGTTAATAGGGATGAATTAGTAACATCAGAGGTGGGCACTATAAATTAGCTACAGCAGTTTGCAGAAGAATTAACAATCAAAGAAATGAAAAAATTTGAGTAGCAAATCAAAGCCTGATGCATCTGAAGAACAAGGCTGCAAGTTTTTCCTTCCACAACATAACTAACCTTTGCCAGACCCCATTTTCTTCATTTGCCTCACTATTTCTCTCAAGGAGACACACAGGTGACAAATTTCCCTGCTAGCTCAAAAGGAAACGGACTCCTTTAGGAGCAGCCATGCATTACTTAACGAAATGCAGTGCATTTCCTGCTTTTTCTCCTTCAGTATATTAAGAGCAAGACTAACACTGTACACAGTCATGGGGTTCAAGGACAAAGCCATCTTTAGTATTTTCTTTCCCCCTTTCCTTTCTTCCTCACAACATAAGATGGTACAAAATCACTTTTGCCACTGAAGCAAGGACACAGCACAACTAAAAATGGCTGCTTATTTAAGTTTTGAATGCACACCATTAAGCGATCAACTCCATCATCTGTATTAAGAGTTCACTGCAATGCATCTAAATCTTGAACCAAATACCAACATGCAATGTAAAACAATAAAGCATGAACTTGTGCATCAAATACAAGCAATACATTTAAGACATGGTAAAAGACTTCAGATATAAAAACAACATATTTACAAATGGAATCTATAGAAAGCACCCCTATGTAATTCACCAGGCACAATCTGACTGAAGACCAAACGCTGAACACTACTTTTCAGCTGACTCAGTGAAGATATCAGCACAGCTCAAATCAAGACCATTGATTTTGATATCTACCAGGCATCTGATTTTTCTCCCTCTTGTAAAGGTAAATCAATGAAAACTCTGGAATTAGATTAGCATGAAACCAGCAGAATGAGAAATTATACTGTGTCAGTCACTGCCTTGCATTTCCTCCTTCAGCAAGTTGACAGCGTCATCTCCAGGAGAGAAAATGCAAACTTTGTTGTAAGGAACACTGGGAAGGTATCTGACAGCGATATACAATGCTCTGAGAAAATAACGGCAGTAATCCAGAGAGGCAGCAGAAGAACAGATACCTATATCCTAAGCGCATGGTGAAATGGGAAGGCCTGCTTCTCTCTCTGCTTCTACATCTCTTTCTCTTTAGTAAAACAAAGTAATGAAGCCCAGCTAAGATGTACTATTCAAAGCATAAAATAATGCATGGAAAACCAGTTTCAGTGAAGGAAGGAAGAGAAAAGAGAAAGAGACTGAGAGACGTCAAAAGTAATGGAGCGGTAAGAAATTTCCTCAACAGCCATCTGCTTTTCCCCAGAAAGAAGAAACAGCGACTAGCAAAGCAATTGAAAAAATAAGATGTTGCTGCAAGTCAGTTCCTTTGCAAATTTTTTTGCTTAATCCCTAAAGACCATAGACGGCATGCTGATGCTGTTAGCCATATCAGAGATATGTCCTTCCAGTTCCAGAGTTTTAACATTCCAATCAAATTACCTAGGCATTGCCTGGTAGTAAAGAAAGCTAACTGCAACAGTAGAACGTATAGATTTACCTAGTGATGCATATGAGCCTGGGGGCAAGGCTGCAGCAGAACTGAAGGGGGTAGATGCTCCAGAAGATGTCACTTTCGACTTGGCACTAGCTGCTGCATTCACATCAACGTCACTGCGGGACCGCTGCAGAGATCCTGGTGTTGACACAGATTTTGTACTTACTGTAGATGCTGCAGATGGGAGTGGGAGACCCAGAACAAGGAAGATTAATTTTTTGAGCTGTGTTCTTCAAAGAAGAAGCTCTGTGTGTCAAGCAGTTTAACGTACTATTTTTAACACTCTACGTTGCACTGGAATATTTCAACTAAGAATGCTTTATCAAGACAACACGGGCTTTCCCACATTGCCTGCAAAGATATTTCAATGCTGACCTGATGCCAGCTCCAAGAACTTTATTAGACACTAACCTAAATGCTGAGATCACTGCTGGTTGCCAGGCCAGCAATACAGAAAAACTCAGCTGCAGTACCCATCACCTGCTTGTGAGTTGCTTTAACCTAGGTTCTACACTTTCCTGCAAGTTTTCCTACCTACCTTCCCAACACCTCATCTTCTCATGAGGACCACTGTTTCCATCACTTCTTAATGTTTACCCTCTTAAGCATAATACTTGTATATTCAGCTGCAAGCAGACACGCATTTGCAGGCACAATAAAGTAGGCATACTAAAAGGTAACCATAAAGGTATCATCAGCAGAGTATACTGATAGGGCTAGAAGGTGACTTACCATCTACTAACAAAGCTTTGTCTGTGATGTTCTATATTAAAATTTACTATTTAGATTATTATATGCATTTACTTAGGATAGTACAGCTGCCTGTACTTGTCAGGTATATAGGCTTGGGTATATGAATCAAGAGAATAAAGATGCCTATTAAATAAGCAAGCATTCATTCTTATATATTCCCTTGTCATTGCACGTAAGTCTTCTATGAAGTAACGTCAGCCACTCTTGGCTGCACCTGAATATTCCATCTAGTGTTAAAAACAGACTAGCAAAAAGATATAATTTAGCACTGTAGGACTTTGTGCAGACTATGCCTCCAGTAAGTGCTGAAACCACAGAAAATAAATGAGAGAAAAGCTGAATGCACCAGTAGGCTATGCAGCTCTATGTACTAGCATCAGCAGAACTTAATCCCAGCTAATATCACAGCTAAACATATGTTGACTACAACTTTGAAGGCTTTTTAGCCTTCCCTTCAGGTGCAGACAATAACAGGTTTACCAGCTTTCAAAGGCACTATTACATCAGAGGTTGTTGTACAAAAAGGGGTGTACAACCCAGAACCAATTAAAAAAATTACATCAGGTGCCATTTTTAAGGAGCAGTAAACAGCAAAGCTGTCCTTTGCACAATGCAGTATCAAAAATTCTCATTCTACTTCGTCGCATTTCCTTAGCAACAGCTCACCGTATTTTCAGCTATTACTCTCACCTCTAGATGTAGTACTTCCAGTAGGACTTCTTTTGGCAGAGAGTGGACGGCTAGAAGTAAATAAAAACATTTATTAAAACAAAACTGGTATTTCAAAATCAGCAGCAATAGTACTACTCTGTTCCCTCAATACATAATTAATAGGAAGTTATTTACATTCAGGAATAGACTGACAAAGCTTATTGTGTAAAAATAAATACAGCACCACCATGAAATACTTTATGCACTAGGAAAAATTATATATACTACTTGAGCAAGAAGACATCTTTAAGAACACTTTTTGTGGATATAAAGAGTTATGTTAATATGTTATGGGTATTTTTCATGTGTGTCTAACACTTCGGCTGCAGACATTTGCAGCTTAATTGATTATCTCTTCAAGAGAAGCTAGAAATATGAACGTTTCAGGAAAGTTGCATACTGATTTTGCAATTACAACTCAAAGTTAGTTTAGGCATTTTTTCCTCTTATACAGTAAGAGGCCATCTCACACCCCTAAGATGAACGCTGAACAAATTTCAATCCAAGCATTGTTTTCAGCCCATCTGGAAGGAATGGCTAGCAGTGTCTTCTGAGCACAAAAAGCACCCAAAAGTTATTTATGGTGTCAAGATAATTATTTTTTAAGCCAGTAATGGAGTTTTCCTGCATTTTAATATAATGTTAACCAAAAAAAAAAAAATTGACATAACCAAGTGTTGTGGCCAAACGAAGACCAGATGAGACAAGCATAGCTCAGAGTACCCAAAGCAGCTCCTCTGAATTTGAGGAAGCCATCATTATCTCTGTAGCTCTTTAGACCAAGAGAGGTAGTGATGCTGAAAGACTTACTTGAGACTCTCCTGGGAGCTGGAGGAGGAGCGATCCGATTGCGGCAAGGACACAATGCTGTCAGAGTTCTTCAAATGCGACTGCAGGGCCTTCTGGTAGGAGGACTCCAGAGTGTGGTACAAATGCTCTGCCTCTCGGCTGAAGTGACTGTGGAAACCCCAGTAACACCTGGAAACAAGGCACAGCGCTAGTAATATTTCCTTGCCATATTTTAATGGTCAGCGGAGCACAGGTACAGTCAGAGCCATTTCCACTAATGGCATTAGCAGGCTCATTAGCTTATTCATTTCAATCATCTACTGCCTCCGTGATGCACTTCAGACATGTCGCTGAGTAGCATGATGGGCTGGAGGAACAACCCCAGAGAAGATAAAGCAAACAGGAATTAAAAGAGGCACACCATTTGTGACTTTGTGAAAACACAAGCAGTCAAAAAAGCTTTAATAGAAATTTTTGTATCTCTGCCTGTCCAATGTACATAGGAGATAGACCCAGTCTAGACCCATAACTAGACTGATGCTAGTTTGAGACTAGGTCCTCAAAGCTACTTGAAAACCAAGCTAAAAGCAGAACACACATGCATAGGACTGATTCAGGAAAAGCACCAGCAGGTGTTTCTTAAGTTTAACAAGCAGCTCTTATACATGCTGCAGAAACAGATCTGTAGTGAGCTGGAGCTGCTGATTGCCTTTCGGGAAGAAAAAGAATGAGATGCTCCTACAGACTTCCATGCCATGCTGAAAGTAAAAGAGCATTGCAAGATGAGGGAAGGAATTCCTCTCTGGAACAAATCTCCTGGCTGATGCTAAAACACCATTCACTCTCATCACAAAGGAGATGAAGGCTCTCAGTGCTTTTCAGAAGGCAACTAATGGGCAGTTTAAGAGCAAGACTGTTAGCTGAAATGAATCAAGAATTGTTTGCATGTGCCAGTCAGTCCTCAGAGAAGTCACATGCATTCTCACATCACTAGAAGGAAACAAATTTGTCTCACAATCAGCAACACCTCATCAAGAACCATGTGAAAAGAGAATTAAGCTTGTTCTTCAAAGTCTCATGCCGTTCTCCTTGCTCTCTATTCACCTTAACGAGTTACCTGCTGTGAAGTCTCAGTGCATACTGTGTTTTTCAGTGATGCACATTTTCCCTTTCAAAAGGATGTAAAGGATCCTACCATGAAGTAGCTCTGCTTATAACACAGCATTTAGATTAAATGAATTTATTTAGTGATTTAACAGCACCCTCTTTCTGAAAAATGTTCCTGTCATCTTCTGTTCACAAAAACGTGATGGCAGTATAGCCGCATAGTGCTTTAAGTGCAAACACATTATTGGAAATGCAAGACATCTTCAACAAAAGAAAAACGCAAACATGGAAGTTTCCTATAGATATGCACAAAGATCATATTTCCATGTCAAAATATTTCCTTAATTTACAATACCATTTAGCAATGTACTAGCACAGGGACTTTTGTTTTGAGAGTAGCAGATAACCCAGTCTTGCACACTGGCCAAAAAGAAAACACATACTAGCATTGTTGTGTTAAGTACAAGAAATCTCAGTTAAACCCAAGCGTCTCAAACGTCAAATGACAAAGCTACTAGTTGTCGACACTAAAATCTTGTATGTTGAGCTCAGGCACATATTTTACCTGCTCAGACAGGTAAAAAGACAATAAACAACTAGAGAACAAAGCAAAATAAGCACCATTAGAAACCAGGAAATAAATATATAACTGAGCCCTCTGTGATCACTTCATGTGACATCTCCTGCTAAGAACACACTCCGTCAGCTTTAATGGAGTGTTAGTCTCACCTGCCAGTAGAACATTGCTTGTCTGGACTTAAATTTCCAACATGCAACACCTTAAACTCACAATATAAGGGTATAGAAGGGGAAGAAAAGACACCAATAGCTTCTACTTACTTTCTTGCCTCTATCCTGGCTTCAGAGTCTGCATCATGAATTCCCTTCTTTATAGTTTCAGCTAACACTGATATGTGTCTGAAATAAGAAGGAAGTATTATCCAGCAATACAGAAAGATGTGCTACACTTACAAACAAATGAATAATCTGATTTTGCCTTGGTCTCAACAAACACAGTTCATCACATCCTCCTTTTTCCATGCAAGAACCTTTGGAGCCTTGATTTATTTACTCTAACCCAGTTTTATTTCACTCACATTGCTGGGTGGGAAAAGGCAAGCAGCATTCTTCATAGGTCAGTCTTCAGTTGGTTAGATTAAATTACTTGGTTGTAAAAACACTCTCTTAACCCTTAGTCTTGGGCAGTCCAGGGACTAAGGAAACTTGACTGTTCCCAACTGTATCCCCAACAATTCCTTCCACTGTTCTTTAGCGTGAACTACTGTAAAAGCCTGAGGTGCTCCTGCTGGATGTGTCGCAGCCTTTACCTCATCATCTCACTTGAGGGTGCAAATCTATTAAATTCATAGATTCATTCAGGCAGGTGTTCCAGGGCTGGCATAAAGAGATTCACTGACCTCTGCCTGCCAGAACTACAGGGGTGAACAGCATGCGTGTACACATCGGTACTTCTCTTACCACCAAAATCTCTGCTACATGACAATCTCAACTCCAAGGCTGTCCTTTCTACGGGCCTAAGCTCCCCAGACATTAGTAGGTGAGAATTAACCCACCTACTTGTTTTCAGAGCTTACCTTTCTAGGGAGTGAGTTTGCCACTCCTGCAGCAGCAGGTCTAAAAATTCAAAACAGCGCCTGAGAAGAAAAAGGAGAAATGCTGAGTTCTTTTAAGTTAAGAAGCACCCTGAATTCACCATACCTGCCTCTGCACAGCAGCAATCGTTTGCTATGACACTGCTTAGGACATTAGATTTCAGTAAAGATCCCAATAAAAATAGCAACACCTCTATAAATGCCATCAATAAACAACATAACTGAAGTCACCTCTCTACAGAGAGTTCTGATGAGAGGGTTTTACATAAAGAAAAAAAAAAAAATCCTTCTTCTTCATTATACAGGACACAGATGTAGAAGATCCAGGTTAATTCTACTCAGTACCCATTAGTTCAAACTTCATATGGAAACTTCATGTTTAGCTTCTCTGCAGTTTCAATCTCCCTTCATTTCAAGAAACGAAGCCGTTTGTGTGCCATGACTTTTTTCAAGGTTTGTTACAGAATTAATCAGCTACAAAGACCTTCTTTTCATTTAACTAGAAGAAAATCAATCTGTATGGCACAGGCAAGAATATCCCAGTGAGGCAGCTGGACTGGAGCACGCTTAGATTTTAAACGCAGAGAGGATCATTAGCACATACAGCTCAACTTCTACATGACAATTATCACTCAACATTACTTCTGCTGACTGGCTCAAATACAACATGTAACTAGAAAGCTAAGTAGTGGGGAAGAGAAACACATCTGTAAAAAAAAAAAAAAGGAGTGACATTATAAGTAAGCACAAAGATTAATTTAAAGAGCATTTTTTTTTTAGGAAAAGCATATTTTCTTATCTGTAGTGCTGTGTCTTATACTGAACAGCTGACTTTGATTTTGATTCCAACTCATGGGGACAGAATGAGGCACATTCTCTGCAAAAATGTCTATAACAGCCCTTTCCATAAATAAAAACAGATACATGAATGTTATCAAAAAGTACATGTGAACCTATTTACTGTTAAACAATAGAAGAAGCTCAAACTAAATGCTCACCTTCTAACGGCGACAGACTTGGAGGTACAATTACTGGTTATGATAGGTATTAGTCGAGGGATGTGTGTATGCTATAACAAAAGCAAGAACAAAAACAGGAAGAAAGCTTTACATTGCAGTTCCATGGAATGAAAAGCCATTTCCTCTAGCCACCTGAGACCTGTACATAAATATTTTTGTTCATTTCCTAAAAATAGAACTGCTAAATAAAGGAGCACTAACAAATATGGACAGATTTTTATTATTAAAAATATATCTTATCTCTAAAAATATCTTTAACAATTTTTATTTTCTTCTATAATGACAAGCTCCAATGTGTCAAAGAGCTGAAGTCACTTGAGGAGGATCTAAACTGTCAGCGGTTACAACTTAAGAGGCGTCAAGCTATCTACAGCTTACTCACTGCATCATTAGGCACAGTCATCTCTGCAACCTAATGGTTTTCGGCAGCAGGTGCTGCCCAAGAGGAGTTTTATAGCACAATTAAGAGCATAAGTCTGTACTGCAAGTCAGGTTTAATACCAATTTAAAGAAAAAAAAAGTTTGTTCATCTCTGAGGGATATAAACATCTTACTCTGCAAAAAAAGCATTTCTCCTACCATTTCTACTACTTTTTCCTACTATTTCGTAAGGACTGATCTATCATCATTTATCTATACAAGGCTTCATGACATCTAAGGCAGATAAGTTTAGCATAATCAGAAAAGCAGATTTGGCATTTGATCTAATTTTCCTTGAAGTGACATTCATATTTTCTCAGAAACATCACAGCATTTGAAATTGATAATATTTTGTTCTGTTTTGACTTATACTTACTCGAATGATTAATCTAACTGCTACAACACCAGAAGTGGCCATGACTTTGGCACTATTTGGAATTAGATTAAAAATTGTTGGCATAATGGCTTCTGCCCCATGGTCAAACTTGTTTCCCAGAACTGATGACAAATGTCTGAAAAACAGAATGAGGTCATGCTGGTAAGTGTGCTGAGGATTAAGAGTGTCAGATTGTACAGAACATCTGACATTAGCATCTTTGACATCTCGCTCTTCAGAACTGGCACCTCCTCTCCAACTCCAGAGAACACTTTCAGAAATAGTTCCTTGACTTTCATTTCAAACTTTTGTTCTATGTTCACCTGGACTTTGAGAAACAGTAAGTTTGTCATGAAATAAAGTAACCTGTGCAGCCTGTTTGTTAACAAACAAGAGGTACAATGCTGAGTACAGGTATTTCTCTGATATTGTTAGCTTGTACTGCAGTTTTTCTGAAGTCATCATTTTTGCCTTCATATGCATGAATCCCACCCCCTCAGTCTGCTAGGAATGCTGCAGCACCCCTTTTCTTGTTCAATGATTCTTTTCTCAGAACATGAACACAAAGTTTGCTCATTCATTTAGCATATCTTGACTAACGTCATTTAAAACTCAAGAATGCAGGCTTGCACACCTTCAGTTAGTAGCCTACATGGTTTTAAATGGCCGTAACAAAATGTCCTGCCTATTAGTATGTGGCAATAACAGCACCAGTCACATTCTGAATGTGTTTTAATCAGCATTTGTACCTGTTTCTACAACACATTTTAAGTGTGTTTAGAAAGTAAACTTACCCCAAGGTGATACAAGCCTCTCGCACTACCTGAGACCGCAGGTCTTTAGCAGATAATTTAAATGCTCCATCCAAGAGTCGCAAGTGTTGGAAGAAGTTATCATATTCTGCAGCTCCAGCCAAGAGTAAGGAGCGGATCTTTTTCAGCTGTTAGCACCATAAAACAAAGCAGTGATTATTAATGAGCAACATACACAAGGACAGTTACATTCAGGGCTAATACTTGGTTCCCAGGGTCCCTGTATAACTACACGTGTTGAGGAACACCACTTCTTAAAACAGTCCAAGCAATTTTTATTTCAGATTTTAACTCACAAGCTAACATACTACGAATGCACAATACAATAAGCTTGCTAGCTAACTGTTACAGGAATCCCGAAGTGCTGCATACAGCCACTCCTACTTATCATTAACGACCCAAACGTTACTTTTTAGACCAAAAGTTCTCCTCTATTCCCCCTAAATAACTTGAAAGACTTGGTTCATACTCAGATCCGAGTTTCACTGACATATCTAGAACATGTCAATTGACTTCATTAATTATCTACCTCTACTGGAAGTGCAACCCTGACCTCAACCACATAGCATATTTGCTATTAATACTGGGACCACAAATTTCATCACAGAGACATTCTTTCAGATAACTCCATAGGTCCTCATGAATACTGATGCATATGTACATTGCCTCAATTTAAGCTCACTGCTCTCATTAGAGCAAAGAAAAATGAAGTACACTGAATCAGCACAATTTGACACTCAGATCTGTACTATATAATTTGACAGACATGTCAAAATTGCTATACCAGTGATGAAAGTCTACTGTGTATAATATTTATACTATGGAACACAGCTCATGTCAGAATATAAGACTGAATCTTGCCATGCTTATAATGCCTGATTTCACACTACTACATTTCCCACGGTCATAGTCTTTTATTCAAATTTTGAAATGTGTAAATTTTCTGAATTGTTTTGTATTTATATTTTTGCAAAAATATAAATAAGTTCTCTCTAGGCAAAATGACATTCTGCCTCATCAAGAAGTTTTAAGAGATTGTGAATCCTACTTCTGACATTTTGATTTCAGCAACTGCTAGTAAATTTCTAGCTTTACATCTGGAATTCCTGCATGACTTCCAGTTCAACCTGATGTTGTCTGTCCAGATTCTTTTTATATCAAAAATAGCAATTTCCTCCACAGATGTGGTTTAAATTCAGTCTCATGAGGAAACATTTCCCCCAAGCTTGGGGAAACATAACAGATGTTCACCACTTAAAATGCATTTTAGCCTTACTCTGAGATTTCCCCAGTATCCTCTTCATGGGGTAAGTTCAGTGCAAGAAAACCTTGTATTAGTAGAGTTCATATCAAAGATCACTACTCACAGCAGATACTCTTTGCTCCCAGTCATGCTTGTCATCTGATAGTATCTCTCTTATTTTGTTTATGGATTCCTCAAGATCCCGGCTAGAATAAATCTGTAAATTTAAATACAGAGTAGCAGCATAACATGAGATTTACTCCAGAAAATAAGATCATTTCCCATCTACATTTTTTTGTCCTCTGCCCCCCCAATACTCAACTGCTAGCCTTGGACATGCTAACTAGCTTTGCATAATGAAAAGAATTGACATGCTTTCTGCAGTCAAAATTTATTACATGACCATATGATGATCAAAGGATCATCTTCTATTATTCTACTATAGTTTTGCAATTTTAAGTGGCATTCCTGTAGTGTCTAGCAAAAGAACAAAAGTCAGTAAGAAAAGTTAAAGTCTAATGCATAACTCAAGCTGTGCTCAGTTGTCCCAGCAGGTAAATTCTGGTGAAGGAGAGGGGACACACATTTCAGCTACCCAGGTAAATCTACCAGCAAAAATGTGCTATCTTGTCATAGCACTCACAACAGTGATTCTGGAAGTACAAATCACCTTTATTCTTTTCAGTTTGCATACGGCACAGACGAAATGTAGGGAGGCTTTTGCTGACTTAAGTTTTTGTTCAACCAGACGGCGCTATTCAACACGCACATCCAGTTCCAGCTCAGCATCCTCACCGCAATCCTCCTACCCCTTTCCCTCCACTTCTAAGCAATTCACACAAACTACTGGCAGCTACTACCACTTCAAAGTCGCCTCCCTACAACTTTCAACTTACCTTCACCTTAAGATTTGCCAGCATTCAAGTGAAGCTCAATTTGTCAGTGATTAGATCCTACATCCATCTGCTGCTGTTTTGTGTTATGTACTTTAGCAGACAGTTCTACTTACCTGAACTGTTGGGACATCTTCAAATGCCTTAATGAAGTCTTCTTCATCCACAGCACCTGCTCCCTCTTTGGCTGCTGACATGCATACAAAAAAGCCTTTTCAATCTTATCAACAAGAGAATCAATTAAGAAACCACTAGCTATCTAGCAAGGCACCTAATCAGGAGAAAGTTCACTACCCACACAGCCTCCCAGTGCTGCAAGTGTAATGAAAACATGCAAGGAAATTCAATGCCAGTTACAGACTGCACATGCATAGCATCCTTTAACTCCTAGGCACAGAGGGCACATTAGGGAAGTCATTACAGTAGTCACTCAACAGTTAGAGGGGACATTCTGAAAGATGAAAGGGAATATTTGCTTTAATTACATGGGAGATTTTATTTTAAAGGATTTAATCCTATCTATAATAGATGAAGGTGCAGATCTCCTGACAGGTACACAAATAGACAAATGATAACGAAGATAAATAGACACTGGAATATTAATCGGATTAGAGACTGGGACCCAGGGAACTTCATCTGTTTCTCTGGATGTTTTGTAATGACGTTGACAATTATTGCTCACATTCAGAATTATTGCTCCCTTTTCTTTCTCACATTCGCTATGAGCAATGCCCAAAAATTCACACTCTGCATCACTGACATGATTTACTCAAAGCCCTCAGTGCACAACTGCACAGTTTCAACCTTTCACACATGCAACAACACACATTCTAGAGATGTGGGTGGGGGCTGTTTGCCCCTCAGTGATTGTGGCATTTCAACAAACACACATGTAACCGTCTCACATGGGGATAATCTGTTACTGGATCCCCAGGGCCAATCTGAGACTTAACACGGCCCGAAAGTCCATGAAATAAGTTGAAACATGAAGACTACGTATACTTTGCATAAAGGTGTATTCATATATGCTATCAGCTTACTTGAGGACTTGGATCCCAGAGGCGCAGACCCAAGTCTGCGGGTAGTCCCCATCCCAACCCTACGTGAGTTTGCAGGGGCCTTTGAGGACGTAGAGGAGCTAGCTGAGGAAGGTCTGTTCCCATCCACAGAGTCTTCATCATCAAAATTTTTATCTGCCAAAAAAAAAAAAAAAGCATAGTTAACCTTAAGTCTGATGAAGCAAAGAGACTTCACGAGGAGCATGCCCACATGATGGCAAACACATTACATGGCCTACTGACACCT
Organism: Oxyura jamaicensis; assembly: GCF_011077185.1. Classification (NCBI taxonomy): domain Eukaryota; kingdom Metazoa; phylum Chordata; class Aves; order Anseriformes; family Anatidae; genus Oxyura; species Oxyura jamaicensis. Next base: position 25,626,589 of record NC_048899.1, on the reverse strand, counting down.
GAGTCAGGTCTGTTCTGCCAGTTCCCAACTTGGCAGCTTCTTCATGCTAGAGCCCTGGTTATTCAGGAATGACTGCCAGGCACCGAGCCCTCTCCTACACTACTGCAGCCACTGCATTATAACCCTGTAATGCATGTGTCCAGATAGAAAGAATAAACCACAGATCTACAACTAAAAGAGTAGCCACGGCTAATACTAAGGGTGTCTACAGTCTATATCTGATGTTTTTGCTTCCAAGAGCTATTTCCCCATGGGCTGCAGTAAAACCAAGAACACAAGCAAATCCAAGTATAGAAAAGACCAGAAAGAGCTGGCTGCTCCTTCACACCATCCTAACTGCCTGCACGAGATGAAGAATAAACAACAGACTAACCCAGGCAAGATCACACGGCGACACCTACGCTGTTGTTAAGCCACAGATTTTTCTCTTTGGGACCATTAATCACAAACCCAACCCAGAGCTACAACCCCACATTAACTTTTTAAACTATCAGCAGAGTTTGTCTACAAGGCAACAGCAAAAGTTACCTTAAATAAATAAACAAATAAAAGTATTGGGTTAATTGAAGCTTAGTGAATCCTTTGTAAACATCTAAAGAGAACTGCAGGCCCTACTTCCAGACACAAACATATATTAACTTGAAATGAGTTACAGCTACTTTGATTCTCGGTGAAGGTCACTTCAATTCCAGAAGAACGCTTATACTGCAGTTTTACACAGATTAGTTAATCCACTTTGAAAACTGGCCTTAGGTCGAAGGGTGACAAAACATTTGGACAGCTGATGTAGATGGTGCGTATATTTTATCGAGGCTAGACACACATACACAGTCCCCATGACTTCGCTTCTCCACACTAACACTTCATTCAAGACGAGACCTGGTGCATGCCCATCTCTACCCAATAATCCAAGGTATGCCCCCACTCTCTGCTGTTTCAGGAATATTTCCCCAGTGAAATATCACTCAGCAAACGACACAAGCAGGTGCTTTAAATCCATCCCTGTTCAGGAAAGCACCTGGGAGTATCAAGTAACAAATACTGGCTCCTAGTTAGACGCTAACGAGTGAAATTCAATACACATTGAGCGCTCTGAAAGTAAGAAAATAAATTGATAACAGTAAGACATTCTAGGGGAGGTAAAAAGAAAGAATCATGGAATGGCTTGTATTGACCTTAGCCTTTGCTTTCCCTCCCCCAAATGGCTCATAACAGCTGGACACAGAAGACCTGTAAAGGATCGTCTAAAAACCCAAAACCCCCATTTGTGAGCTGCACACCCACGTGATGCCGTACTCCAGTCACAGCACTGAGGTGGCAGGCGGACAGCACCCAGCATGGTCAGAAAGGTGCCCAAGGACGTGTTCCATTACTGTTCGCATGCAAACCATCTGGGTGTATGGAAAAGGGCTAGCAAAACAATAACTTCTGAAGGAAAGCAGGGGTAGCAGGTACTTCAACTACTGTTCAGGCAAAAAGTGAGCACACGAACTTTATAAAGAAGCGTCAGGTCATACAGCTAAGGTGAAGAACAGCCACGTTCAGGATGGGGGATCTGTCACAGTACCCTAAAGCAGCCATGCAGAACGTGCTACCTCCCCATCGACACTGATAACCTTCTGTTCTGATGTGCATCACTCAAAACAAGATACAGGGCTTGATAAGAGCTCAGGGAAGAGCCATGAGAATGATTAAAGGGCTGGAAAATGTGTTTTAATTAAATTAAGCAAAAGTTCACTGCAGGGAATGGTTTAGCCTGATCTGATGCTTAACAAGTTGCTTGACTGTATGGTTAGTACTCAGTAATGTACTTTTCCAGTGTGATTTATTAATAATGTTTCTCTAATAGAAAATATCCAAAAAGGTGACCGGATGGAATTTAAAAACAAATCAAACACTTGTTTGTTTGTTTTTTGTCATTTTGTGCAGTCATCACAGGAATTACTACCTACAGGTTACAAGGTGTCTTACCCATTGTATTCTACTACAAGAAGTTATTGAAAACGTTCCCCCCCTGCCTCAAAGATACAGCCTAGTTCAAACAGCAATTATTTCAAAAACATCATTTGCTCAGAATTGCACAGAAGGTTATGGCAGATCAAAATAAGACTTTAAAATGTGTAAACTCTGAAGCCTCTAGGAAGGTAGGAAGGGGTTTAATGATGCAGATAAACTTGCACAGACCTTGAATACAAGATCTTCCAGACAAAATTTGCCCCAGTTACATTTATTTCAAATGCCTATATTTAGATACTAAACAAATGACTATTTATCATATATATTACCAGCCAAGAGCATGTCAGTCATACTCAAAACATAGTTTATTACTTCAAAATCACTTGCATCTGGTAACAGAATCCTCCAGCAGTTACATTACAGGCTACCTAGACACTCGTATTTAACTCCTTCCCTCTTGTGTCTGCATTTTTAAAAGCTCATCCCTCCAAAAGGGTGTGGTTTGCTCTTTTATATAACATACAAATTCAGAAAAACATATTAAAACAATTGCACTTCGGTAGCATTTTAGAAATTAAAATCAGTGTAAAACAGGCTTCTGAGTATTAACTAAAACAACACACACACACACACACAAAAAAAAAAACAATAGCCCACAGGTTTGGGGATGTTTAGGTTACAATCACATCTTCATTAAGCCTGTAAAAAAATAAAAAACAGTTATCTAATATTCCTTCAATAACCAAAAATCATTTTCTGATCTGAGCAGTGTAGAATAACAGAGACATTCAGAACTGCACACCAAGTCTTTCAGCAGCACGTGTGCAGGACAGAAAGAGAAACAAAGAACAGAAAGAAACCTTAGCACAGGAGTTCAGAAAATAAGAGAAAAATAAGCTACTGCCCGTTATCTTCAAAAAGCCTTTCCCCCCCATCCATCAACCAGTGATCACAACAATCAGTTGAACTAGCATCATATTTTTTGCAGTCCGTCTACAAATCACGAGGTACCAAATTCAGCATGGGTGTAACTCATCACTCCAGCAGAGGTGCACCAAAGCAGAATCGGTACGACGCTGTACCATTAAATAACCACGGATATTCTCCCACGCACACCCCCGTGCTCATTTATAAGGGACATGGTGCTCTCCATCCGAGACATGCCCCTGGAAAAGAGGCCTTTGTCTGCTCACCATTCTGCTGTCTTAGGGAAGCAGAGAACACAGTTTGCTTTAAAATTTTCAATCCCTTTCCATTATTTAATAAGAAAAGAATAGCTTACAAGTACATATCCTTCTGCAAATAAGCTTCCTCAACATTCCTTCATATTTTCCATAGCGTGCCCAGACGTAACGGTGCTTCTCAGAGAGCCGCGGCTTTCAGCCCAGAGCATAATCAATCATTGCCCCTCGGATTCATTAGGCATGCTGTCTTCGCACATGGATTCAAACAGCTATGGCTTCAGTCCTCTCCAGCAGCTCAGCAGGATTCTCGGGAACACCCATCTCAGCCCAGGAAACTTCAGGGCACTTCTAGGAAGGAAATTCCCTGCTCGCGAGGGGAAGCCGGGACAAACAATCCGGCTGCAGGGGAGCTGCCTCTGCCTGGCTGGGCTGGCTGGTGCTGGGAGCCAGCCTGACTTTATCCCCTGGGAAGCGCTAACAGGAGCATCTCAACAGCTGTCATCATTTGTCCATGACGAATAAATTTAGTCATTATTCATTTCAAAACGTAACCCCTTCACGTCTGGCCAAGGTGTAAAAGAGGGAGAGGAGGCTGTGCCGGCTGCTCAGGGACCACAGCGAATAAGGACGGGCATTTTCCCTGCCTGAACTATCAGCCTGGGACCTTTTAAAGCAAAGTAATTGGGGCTCAGATTTCCTCTCTGATGAAGTGAGATGCTTTCTGGCTTTTAAAAACGTTATGATGCCAGACTGAAATCTAGTTATTTACCTGTAGCTTTAGAGATGAGTGCTAACTGTGCTGACTAGAGATGGGGAAAACAGCTGACAGTCATGTCTGCTCCCATCGCAGACGCCCTGCTATGGCCTTGGGGCCCATCTCTGCAAGGTACTTGGTCTTACTTGGTCTGCTCTAGCCGCCCTGTGCCCATTCATCACGTACCCCACGTCCAAGCTGGTGCAGTTGCAAGCAGCAGGCAACTTGCACGAACTTCCCTTCCCAGCACACAGCCTCCCTCCACCCCTTCATCTACTTGTTTAAATTTAAGCACTCAAAATCTCTAGCTTGATACCTAAATGGGGTGAAGCACTGAGAAAAAAGAAGCAGAATCTTCAGCAGCACTGCTTACTCTACATTTTTCCACCTGGCTTTCAATCCTTACAGCCAACAACCTAATTATGTCATCCCAAAGGAAATCGGGGATCTCTACTAGAAAGTATTTTAAAACCATATGCAAAAACTTAAAGAGCTACAGAAATAAATCCAGACATTTTCTCTTGTAAATCCCTCCCTCCAAGACAGCTGTGAGGTGGTTGTGCAAAACCACTTGGCTCCCTGGCACCTGCAGCGAAACCCATTAGGAGATTTTTGCTCACGTATGAGCAAACCAAACCGCCTGCACATCCCTCACCAGTCCTGCCCCCAGGGGCAGGTGAGGCTGGGCAGTACCAGGGGAAGCCCCTGCACAGGTCTGACACCAGGAGCACGCGCCACAAGGCTGAAGCTGGAAGAAGTTTCAGCACACCACAGTCCGGTGCTCAGCCCCTCTTGGCAGGCAAAGCCCAGCTCCCTGGAGAGCCACGGGGCCTCTTTAGAGGCACAGGACACACAGCATGCACAGCCACCGATGCCAAAGGCCATGCAGTAAGCTTCTCCAGCCCCTCCTTTCTCCTCCTTTTGGCAGATGTGACCCCACCTGCACTTAGTCCATGGTTTTCAGGCAGATACCCTCAGACACCTGTGTGTGTATCACCATCACTTTGGCTTTCTTTGCTTATTTCTTATATATTGCCCTTTGCAAACTAGAATAGAACTGTGTGGGAGAGTTGTTCTTCTTAATAAAGGTTCCTACAGAGTAAATAAAGACAATATTTTATGACCATAATAAATATATTAACACCGAGACCATGATCAAGCAGAGATAAGGTGGTGCTCAGGGCCAATCCAAGAACATCAGCACGGAGTCACAGCATGCCAGGTAAATGGATGAATACTTGCTTTTTATTTTAATAATCCTTGGCTTTAATCCAAGCGTCTCAGCTTTCCTTTCTTAGCTAGGAAATGAGATTCATCGTTTTAACTGCTGCCTCATTCTGTCTAATTATGAGCTAATGATGATGCTCGTAACCTAACAGGTCTTCAACTGCCACCACAAAAGGTAATAATATTCCTGAAAGCAGTAATACTTTCAATTGTTTTCTGCTCCAAATAGATCATATTTATAGGCAGGCAATTGTTTTGATGTACCTCCTGCTCAGTCTATCGGCACGCAGCCACTGCAGTCTCGCAGCATATTGTTTTCTGCCATCCCTCTAAGCAGGAAAGCAATCTGGCAGTAGCAGCAGTAATAAGTCACATTTTTGGTAGGCAGGAATCCCACATTTTTTAAACCAATTCCAGTATCATAAAGTTAACTGAATGTACACAGACCCTGACACAACAGCATCCAACAGACTAGGCAGACAGCCTACATACAGAAAGTGAATGCTAACTTCTACCATAGAGGCTAAGAAATAGCCCCTGCAAAATGGAAATCTGTTCTCAAGTACTAGCCTGACAAATCAGACAAAATCTTCTGGTAGAAGACCAATCCGAAATCATGCTACTCATGAATGATTCAAATCACTTTTCTGAGGGATTTTATTATTTCCAATCCTGGAATCAGACGGTTCCAATGCAAGTTTTATCTGTGATAACAGTAGGGATGGTTGAAAACAAGAGCCTTAAAGACTTGAAAGCTAGAGACAAATAAAAAGGATTTAACATTTATGAATTGTTTTTCTTCAAAATATGACTTTTAAAGCCCTAAGTTCACAATATTTTGTCTTCATGCTAACAACCCACACCGCGCACTTCCTAATGGCACGTGTATTAACACAACTAAGAATACAGCAGCCAAAGCACTCCTCAGAAACTTCTGTTCATCGGTTCCACTGGTTATTTTAGTACAGTTCATACAAACAACGAAACAAGAATCACAAACATATGCTAGAGGCTGCACAGAGGCAGACTTTGCTCCACATGGATTAAAAAAAAAATCGAAACAGACATACACGCAAGGCAAAAAGCCAAAGAGAAAAAGATTTGTTTTCCCCAGAGCCATCCTTGGAAATGCAATACTCTCACAGTGCCCTTTCCGACCAGCCACACACAGCTTTCCAGCAGACCTCAATTACATCAGGAAATCCACAACACACACCTTGCAAAAAAATCACCCACCCCAAAAGCCCACGCGTTTGCATACAGTTTGGGTTTAACGGGCAAAAGCAGCCTTTTCCTACAGCACCCCTAGCCTCCCTGCCACCCAAGGCGTGCTGTTCGGCCTCTCGGAGCACGAGCCTGCAGTTCATGGCCCAGCTGCCTGTACAAAGACAGGACTATCTCTGACCGCAGCCTTCCACACTCACACCAATTATTTCAGTCCATCACACGCTCAGCAACGTGGTGTCACTGGTTTCACTGCTGCAGCTCTCCCTGTTGCCTTCACCTGTGGGTTGTGCCCCTTTTTGTTGTTCTAGACCCCAGAAAACACCCTTTCAATTGTGCACAGCAAAAATTTGGCGGCGGTAGCTGCAAGCAAAGACCCTACGCCTCCTCACAGCAGTCTTGCTGGCTTAATCTTCACAGATAAAAACATAAAATGGGTCACATAACCTGAGCCCCGGAGATAGCAATCAATGAGAAAAGCTATCTACAGGATGGACCAATGGGATCTTTCAGAGTCAGGAAATACCTTTTTCCAGAAATGCAAGAATTAATTGCCTTGCTGCAGGTCTAGCATAGCTGCAGGAAAATGTTGCTTGATTTTTGAACAGCAGGCAAAGCACAAAGCTTGCCATTTAACTAGTATTAATCCTCTGTGCTGCACACTGCCAATGGTAAGGTTTCTCCTCATCCTTAGCAAAGTTTATTTAGGCAAATAGTTTTAAAAAAGGAACTGAGTTATTCTGCCTTTTGTTCACTTGACAGCAAAAATTCTATCTGCAGAAGCAGAGGAGCTCCTTCAGGCAGCACCTCCGCAGGCACGCGTGGCAGCGCAGCTCAGGCTGAAAAGCAAGGCTGAAAAAGGTTTAAAACCTTAGGGCATTGCCAGAATCTGGATTAAGCTCCATTCCAAAACATACCTTTTTCCCAAACTACTTTTTCTCCCTCCTACTGAGAGCAGTGTTCCCAATATTTGCTTATTTTCCCAATACAATCTTTAAAACTGGTTTAGGCGTATTCAGTCAGGATATTTGCAAGTGGCTCAGTGAAAGTGGAAATCACATCGTAAAATACTAAAGTTTTAATTCAGTTGTTGACGGGTTACTGGAAGCTCAGCCCCACTTGGAACTGAGTTTTCTGTGTTTCCCGGGGTTGGTACCCAGCAGTGCTATGCAGCTACTGAAGGCCATGCTAAACTGAGCTCCCAGGGAGACATCTGCTGGCCAGGGCTCGGCTTTATTTGCCAAAACCCACGTGAAAAAGTGGATACCTGGGGAATCAATAGGTGGTTTTGTTTTACCTCAACTGTCTATATCTTCTTCAAATTAAGTGAATTTAGAGGCATGCTGGGAATCTGAAGCCTTTAAATGGACAGCTGCTTTTCACCCAGGCAGGCCAGGAGAGCTGCGCAGACTGCTCAGGTGCCGCCAGCCCCACAGAGCAGAGCGCGGTTCGGGTTTCCAGCGATCAGCACCATCTGCTGCCATGACATCATCCCAAAAGGCATCTCCTTCTCCAGCCTGCACGCCCCAAATGGCATTTCCTGCGCAAATCTCTCACCCACCCCAGTAATTATCCCTAAGTGTAGCTCACCTAGGTGCTGGCTGCTCTGTACCACGCATCGCTGTCAACAAAAGGAAATTGCATTTTATCTTGCTCTCGCATATTGCTTCCTGAAGGGCTGTTCATTTTCTGTAACGCGGCACATTGAGTTGTGAAGTGGTGACAACTAATACACAGGGCTGTGTTAGGAAGGGAAGAGCATCCTGACGTTTTTAGGACAAAACACTGTTACAAAAAGGCTGTAAGCATCTTATTGCCTCAAGTTTCCCAGAGCACACTGGGGTAGGAGAAAGGCAGAAACGCTACAGCTGTATGCTTCCTAAAAATACCTCCAAAGAGATAAAAATGACAGCCCATAGCCTTGTTTCCTTTTGCAACAGGTCTCAGGATAGCTGGGTCTGTGAAGCTAAGCCAGTACGGTGTGCTGGAGAGCCCTGGGGAAGATGTAGGTCTGGCCTAGTCCAAGACCTTTGTTTCATCCTACAAGAAGCTGGGGGCATCCAAACCTTTCCAAGCAGACCCCCCCCCCCAAGCCAATAAATGCAACGTGTGCAGTTACGGACGAACAAGGAGAAAAGCAAGGCCATCAGACCAGTCTCATGGAGCCACAGAAAACAAGAGCCAAGGCTCCTGCCCCAAGGCGTTCATCTGCCTGGTTAACGGCTAATGCAAGAACACAGATACTACAGCTGCAGAAATTATATGGTGTTATGCACATTCCACATCAGTGATTTCCACCCAGAATGCCTGGCCTGATGCATAATTAATAGACTTTAATTAGTTAACCATTTAAAATACTGTAAAAATGCTCAGTGGGCCAATAACCATGAGATTAGACTAAAACCACAGGTGGTTGTCACAGAAGGAATAACAGGGAGCAATGGGCAGCGATTCCACACCCTACATGCATCTTGAGAAGGATTATCAACTACAGCAGGTATGATCAGAATGATGACCAGGAATTTCTATCATGAAGAAACATTTCATCTTTTTAAAGAAAGATATTACTACAGCCTGTGAAGGCATACATGCAAACACTAAAGGGAACAGATGAATTTTGTTTTATTTAAAAATAACTCAAAAGTTGGATTTTATTACCAAGCATATACTCTAGATCTACAAGCAGTTACCAGAGGTTTGAGACACTTCTGCTGATGGAAAGTGTAACTGGCAATAGCAGCAGGAGCTCCTGGACAACTGCTATTAAGTTAGAGTTGTCTGTATGCTCTCTGCAGCATCACGCTGCAACTGTTGGCAAGGGAATGGGACGGGGAACCTGGGGATTCTGCTGTGGAGAACGGTTTGCCACAAGTCAAGCCACCTTTGTTTCCTCTCTTTTGATACACTGAATTAAAAAAAAAAAAAAATGAGCAACTGAATAATTAACATTTTACATTTCCCAGGAGTATTATAGAGAAACCAGAATCAAGATGATCAGTGAATTCAACAGTAACCTCGAAAAATGTTATTCTTTTAAAAATAGAAACTAGTAGGTAACAGATTATGAAAACATTTTGGACTCTAAGTACCAGTTGGAAGATAAAAACACCCAGCCTCAGAGCAATACGTCATTTCTTTTTACTTTTAGTGAAGAACACTTGTTTGGTAACTTTTAGATGTTACTAAGGCCTTTCAATCACAGAATGACTTGGGTTGGAAGGGACATTTTAAAGCCCACCTGGTTCCAACCCCCTGCCAGGGGCAGGGACACCTCCCACCAGCCCAGGCTGCCCAAAGCCGCATCCAGCCTGGCCTTGGGCACTGCCAGGGCTAGGGCAGCCACAGCTTCTGTGGGCAGCCTGTGCCAGTGTCTCGCTGTAGAAAATAATTTCTTCCTAATACCTAAACTAAATCTGCCTTATTTTAGTTTTTTATTTCTAATAATACTTCGCACAAATTTCTTTCTGTATCATATGGATGAGGTTCTCTCAATTTTTTAACACATACTTGAAACAGGCAAAAAAAAAACACACCCAGAACCACATGACTCCAGGTCATCCAAAAAGATCACAACTTGACCAAATGGCAGAGGAATGCAAGTGAACACAGAATTCAACCTGACTGGTTTTTAGACACCAACACGTCAGATTTCCTTCTATGATTTCAAATAAGCATGGAGAGGTTTTAGCAAAAGCATGGTCTATCTGATGCACGCTTCAAAGTATATGGTTTCCATTTAGTTTGATAACAGAACCTGAAAGAAAAAATATGTATTTAATATGGCTTCCAATATTAGCATAGTTTGAATTCCTGATCAAAAATTGTAAAGCTCCCAATCTAGACACCAATTTCTTGGGCCTTCTTCACCCACCCCTTCAAAGCTGCATCTTAAGTAAACCATTGCCTTAAGGAAAGAAGTCATTGGGAAAAAGGCTCCAGAGCCAAAAATATGCCAGAGCTTATAAAATATTAACAGTACGCATAGCTTCTGTTTTCCCAAAGCTTGTTTGCTCCCCCTAATTCCTTTAAAACCTAAGACAGATCTAAGCACCTTCCCTCTATGTTCCTCCCTCATACAAAATCATCAGCATTAGGTAGGTACCTCATATTCAGGGGGTGAGGAAATACAAAGGGGGAGTCGAGACATTGTTGAGATTTCCTTCCCTTTGTCATTAATGACTTCAGACTGCTAAATTGATATTCATATTTCAGAGGCACTGTGAAACCCTGAGCAAGCAGGAGACTCATATGCTACAAAGAAGAAAAAAGCATCTTTCCCAAACAGCTTACAATATAAATAATGCAAAGTAGAGTTGAAAAGAATTACTGTTATCCTGACTTGATTTATAGAAGAGATAAGCACGAAAATCCTCCTCCCTTTCTTTTAAGAGAAAAAGAGCAGTTAAGAAATGCAAGTCCCTGTGTCCTAATCAGTGCAATTAACATAATCCTGCATCACTCACTCTTACTTGGCCCCCACCTATGGCACTATTCGCTTTCTCCCCATGACTCAGTGCCCTTTTTCAATCACTCTCAGGTCTCTGTGCTTTAAGTAAAACCTAAGCCTGTTGTGCAACTGCCCCAAACTCAAAGTTGACCCCAACAGGACTGAATAATTTGATGCCACCACTGGGCCTTTCAGTTCTTTGGTAGCCTCCCATGTTGTGTGTGTATTGGCAGTCTCCCTCATACGAGGCTACTTACTGCATCACGAGTCAGAAGAAGTTAGGAAATCTGAATTGGAAAAATGTGTGATGACAGACCATCATAGCGGTGATTCGCCTGACCTGAATTCTATGAAGCTGACCTGAATTCTACCAGCTCCTCTGTGGTCCCTCTACCATTTGAGCAACCCCACGACCACCCTTCTCACAAGACAAGTGAAACAAAGGGACTGGGTAGGACCATGGGCAGGCTAATTTTGCCATAAATCACCTGTTTTAGATTGAAGTTCAGAGCTTGTAAGAGGTGGTGGAAGCTATGAATAAGCACTGTTACAAGCAGGCAAAAGATCTTCTCTGGTACAAGGCCAAAGTCTGTTGTGTAAAACGAAGGATGAATTTGCCTCAGGACTCAGACTCACAATCAAATCATTTCAGCTTAACAAGTTATAAGACACCATCTGAGCCACAGAAACAGCCCTTGTGCTGCTCTTAAGCTGCAGCAAATGCAAGGTAATATAATTTAACTTAGCCCTAAAGAAAGAAGGTTAAGCCAAGCAGGATCATTCACATTTACCAGAGACAAAGAATACCAGCAAGAATTACAACCCAGCTAAACCTCTTACCCTGCGCATAGCCATTACAGACTTCACAAACAAAAAATGGGCCTAAATGGAATTGGAGACGGTAAAAAATGAAGAGGTTTCCATGCAAAAGCTAGGAACACTGACTGCAGAACCTGCCTTAGCTGTTTGCACAACTGCTGGAAATACATATATGTATCACTTATCTTTCCTTAGCAGTGACACCTTTTCATAGACTACTCTGCCAGCCTGCAGTAGCTGTTGGGAGAATGGGATTCAAAAAAGGTGGTGAGCACTGCTGGACTCCATCCTACCACCCTCGCTTACTCAGAAAAGCCACTGAAATCATTAGGTGGGGCAATGTCAATAACCACCATTCGCATTTGGGAAACTAAACATCACAGTTCTAAAAAACTGTGAGGGGTCTCAAATCTGTGCCAATGCAGAGAAAATCCTCCTGCCCAGTCCATGCAAGAATTAAAAGGACTCAACTCAGAAATAAAAAGAAAACATCACTTCGTTAATATAATAAGGAATCACTTTCTAAACAGCTTAAGTTATCTCCTCTCCCTTCAGCAAGCCTGGCTTGCACAGCCGTTTTGTACATCCGTGATCCTGAAAGATCGCTGCACTGCTGAATCCAACAGGCACATCAGACAGCAACCCCTTCCCTCTTGCACTGATGCATGTGTCCTGTAGAGAGCTACTTCCCTTCACTTATGGCATCTCCATTTTATTCCTAAATTTCAAACTGTGAAGTGCAGTCCACGGTAAGACCCAACTCCCAGAAACAAGCTTTGCCCTTTTCAGCGAGCTGTTTATGCTGCGAGCAGAAGTCATCCAGGCTGCTGCAGCCTCCATTACACCCCTGTGTTTCTGCTTTGTGAAATACGGCCTCAAGTAGTAAAATACGTCATATATACACATGCTGGAAGATAAACAGTTCCTAATTTCCTTTCAGTTTTAGGATGCACAGTCTACCCTAAAGGTTATACTTGTAAAGCTTAAAAATTGGCTAATGCAGAGTGGGGTGAGGCTTTTTTTTTTCCCCCCAAAAGGGTGAAAACAGAAAAAAGACAAGACACTCAACTAAGTGATTTTTGCTGCCAACCCAGCAGTTATTTTTGGTCTTGCTGGAGGGGGTCAAGCAGTACACGTAGCCAGGTAACCAGCATGGCATTCGATACTTGATACATATTGCCTGAGTTAAAGTTTTGGGAGATGAAAATAGGCACTGGAAAGTACCAAGAAGAGACAAAGATCAAGTTTCTAAAACACAAAGGGTAGTTGGGATGTGGGGTGGAGAAGGGAAGACATGGAAGTGACTGCAAAAAAATCAAGTCAGATTTCATTAGCTGTGTTTTATGAGACATCCTGAGAACTGATGCATGTGTCTCCTTATGTCAGATCGACTCTTATGCTCAGCAAGGAAGATGCAAGCATCACTTTCAGTCCAGTAATCCAATTAAATCCGTCCTAGTAAATGAAGCCATGATCTCCTAACCTCTGTTGTTATAACGTCCCTTCAGAGAGTTTGATGTTAAAAGTGACATTCTCTCTCATATCTTACCCAAGTGATAATTCCAATATCCAATCATCCCACCAAGAATGCCTTGGTGAATATTTTCTGAGCTGCCAGACACACAGGTTCAAATCCCAGGATAACTATCCTATCTAGGATGAATCAAGGATGACCAATTTAAACCTCCTTTTTTGTCCAGATACATTACAATGTGTCATTTAATGCACAAAGACCATCTGGCCAGGGCACAAACCTTCAGGTCCATCCACTCCCTGGGACTTGCAAGGTTATGAGGCATCCTGGCATTGGCTCAGGTGTAGATGAACTGAGAAATCAAGATAAAGTGGATTCATAATACTGTAATAACCTAACAGTGAGGAACAGAGCACATAAGCAACCAACTGCATAACCAAGCAGCAAAGCATTTGAGCATAAATCCTAATTAATTACAACTGTCAATAAAAATGACTAGATGCTTTAATCTTATACAGAGTTCTTTAAAGTTATTCAATATAAATTTATTCAAAATAAATAAGCCAGGCTGAACTCTGAAGCGCTTCTACCTTGGCAACTCCATACTGGGTTCGAGGATGGAGCTGTTCGCTATAAAGATCGTCACCCTGAGCTAAACATCTGCAGCTATCAGGCCACAGAGAGGACAGGGGAGACCTGAGGGAAGAAAAGCTCCTTCAAGCACCTACAGAAAACAAAGACAGCAGGAGGCTGCTTCCTCAGGTTTGCTTCATTTCCTACAGCCCCATTTCTACTGAATCCCTATTTTTAGATGATTTTTTGTCACCTCCTCCTCACTTCGCATTCTTACCCAGGAGAAAAATGCATGACTTGGAGCAGGAGAGGTACAGAAGAGTATCCTTTCTGCTTTGTAAGCAGGTAAACTGATTATTTCCTTCTCATCCAGCGAGCTCCTGCAGGTTCTCACCCAACTACAAAACACTCCGTAAGACACCAGTGCACTGTACAACAAAAAAGCCTAAATTCAGTGTTATTAAAAGCACTCTGCATCACATGCACCGCAAGGCCTCCAGACGTACCTAGAATTCACATTCTAGAGAGTAAAGAGTAAAAGAGGATGAGAGATGTCAGAGAACTAAAAGTATTTGATTTTAAACACATTTAATTTCAGATATAGCATCAAGCCTGTGGCAGAGGAACGAGCATTTCAGGGATGATGCACTGAGACTAAACTGGCTTGGGTCTTCTTTCTAGCATTAATATTTAAAAGTTCTTATTAAAAACCTTTTGGAACATGACTGCTCCTTTTACACGTATCACTAAGGAGCATATGAAGTTGGGAGAGTAAGTTGTTTAAAATGAGATATGTTTTAGGCAGCAGAAATCTAACGAGGAAAGTAACGGTCCGTGTATATCATTCATTTCACAATAGGCATTTTTTTATTATTGTAAGTTTTAATACTGCTTCGGATCAGCAGTGGGGATTCCAGACTGTTTTGCATTTGCTTTCCATTTGCACGGAGCGGAGCGGAAGGAGTGCCCATGTCAGTGTCGCGCTGCAGGCAGCCAAGTGTTAACAATCCCTCTGACAGGCAGGCTTACTATGGGTTGGCACAGCAAGTAACACTCAACCTCCATGACTCAAACACTATCAGGTATGGAACTGGTAACAGCACGGAGGAGGTGTGAAAGTGGAGGCAGAGCTGAGTACCAAATTAGCAAGTTTTTATTATTAGCAGCTGTTTCCAGGCATTGCTTAGACTATCTGAAGGCTCAGCATGAACAACTAACATTAAAATAAATTTGCATAAACAATTGACTGCAGTCTGTAAAGACATGGACCGGAGGAAAACAGAAAAGCACATCACTAGTAGCAGCTCAGAAAATGTCAGCAGGCTGGGTTGCGGAAGAAAGCCCCACAAACCCTTCTCCAACCAATTCAGTAACTTTTAGCATGCACCATGGGCGGCTGCTGCCTTAACTGCAAACAGGGGGATGCTCACAGGGCACTGCCTTCTGTCAGCAGCTGTTACCAAAACCAAGCATGGGACAAGCCTGCAGCTAACAGTACATTGCTTCCAGAAGCGGCCAAAACTAGAAGGAAAAGGAATAAATGTTGTGGGAGAATGTCACTTACAATCCCCCAAACCAAATTCTACGCTCCAATAGACCTTTGGCATCTCTGGAGAACCAAAGTGCCAGTTACAGTTTGGGGGCCCCACTGGATCACTTTGCTCCTTTGGGAAGCACGAGCATGAAAGCCCTGAGAGCTTGCAGGTACCCCAGAAGTATGAGATTTGGTCTGTGGATAATGACTCGTCCGTGGCCAACTGCTTTACCAGCTACCAGTCTCTTCAGAGAGAAGAGGTCTGGGGCCTCCCCCAGGACATGAGAGCAGGATGAACCTGGTTCACCTGTGGCTCATGAGTAAATCACTTGGGTCACTTGAGCCACCTGAATGACTCACCTCAATTCCACAGCACTATTTCCAAGCAGCAGCAACCATTACTTTGCCCAGACTGAAGCTGAGAAGCTCCGTTATACAACGGCTGGCAGCGGTTCCTATCGCTGTGGCAGCGTGAGTCAGCGATCAGCATCCTCGTTCCAAGGAGATGGACCCAGCCCAGAAGCTTTCAGCCTACCTGAAACACTTCAAGAACTTGGAGCACCTTAAGCACAGCACGCAGTTCCCATAGCGCTACCCATTGCTAGTAGGAGGGCTTAGGGCTTGTGTACACAGATCAATGGAGCAGGGCAAGGGGCAATGGGAGGACAAAGCTTGGCACAGCCCTGCAGTTCCCCAGATGTTGCCAGATCAGAATCCACGATGGGGAGCCACAACCCAGACAGGGAAGAGAGCACTGAAGCATCAGCCTGCATAACCACCAGCACCTAGGGGAACTCCTGTCTGGCTAAGCTAATGCAGCCAAGCTAAAAACATGAAACCATGCTCATGCTGCCCCTTTGGGGAGGGTCTCTTCTTGGCATCATTTACTTTAAAAGGAAGGGGGCTGTTAATGGATGCAAAGATCTTTCCCTTCTCACACTGCAGCGGGAGGAATCTGTAATTGTCTCTCACAAAGTGAGGCGAGTCCCACATTTGAACTTCTCCGTGCATGTCCTGTTCTCGTTTAGGCTCCGTAAACAAGAACGGCTGTTTAACAAGGATGACCAAAAGGTCAACAGGCACACCGCTAGAATGGAAAAACCCATAAATTAGTCCCTCCACAAAATAATAATAATAATAATAAAAAAAGGAACATAAATGAGGAATTTAAACGGAGAACTAAAAGCAGTGACATCAAAGCGGTTTTGAGCCCATCCCAGTCTGACTCCTGCAGGCACACCACCA
Source organism: Oxyura jamaicensis (assembly GCF_011077185.1). Classification (NCBI taxonomy): domain Eukaryota; kingdom Metazoa; phylum Chordata; class Aves; order Anseriformes; family Anatidae; genus Oxyura; species Oxyura jamaicensis. The sequence goes on along the minus strand of NC_048899.1, from coordinate 25,610,152 downwards.
TACCGGCAAATCATCTGGTTCTTTTTAGCAGCCATCTGTGCTTGCCTTTCCTTACAGACGGATGAGCAAACAGAGGAGCGAGCACATGTGTAGCACTGCACGTGACGCACACCTATATTTAGATTCCCTTCGCTCCACAGTCTGAAAACAAGTAAGTTCAGGTGTTTTAATCGGCAAGCATGAATTTCAACTCCACCTTCACATAACAGCATTAATAAAAAAAAATCAATAGTCCAGGAAATTAGCCTCCTTTCTACACCTGCTTGCCATGCCTTCTTTCCCATGCAAAGATCCGTGGGAGCCTACTATCACACACCCTCCATTTACATGGCAGACTAAATTGAAGTTTTCACTGACAGGCAGACCCCGTGAAGACAGAACATGAAGCATTTCCCAAATAACTTCAATTCCTTTCTGTTTTCTGGTAGTTTTTCTTTTATTTTTGTTTCTCAACATTAAAACCCAGGATCCTACTAACCCTGCCAGCCCCGGGAAGCCCCCTCCCATTCACACGAAGAGCCACTGATAATTTCTGCCTGGAACATGGGTGGCTTTGCCTGGGGAGGTTCCCCCCCTGCCTTGGGCACGAAGATTATATTTAAACCAGGTTTACTTAGCTTCCATTCATAAGCATGACAGAAAAGGGTCAAAGAATGAGTCCAAAAGTGTGTAGTTTTCCTACATGGGAAACCAACAGCTCAGCAACCCGAAGCAGCTTACAATTAAAAATAAAGGTTCAGAAGACTTAAAAAGGTTATTTTGAAGTATGGCAAGAAGATTAAATGGAACAAAATGCAGATTCAGCCATTAATATGTAGCAAGCAGATCCACTGATAAGTCATTAGAATATATCCAATGCTTAAATATCAAGCTTTAGGTTTTTCATATTAAAATCAAAGCATAATCCGCATCTTAATGCTTTACTGAAATACTCCCATGCGCAACTTGACAGCCACACTGATGGTAGATCAATAAAACCAGCATGAAGTATTCTCATCAGCTCTCAGGTAACATCAAATCAGCAGAGGCTAATCGGCAATAAGAGATATGCGCTGCCATTTTCAGAGGTGCCTCTGTCATGGCTTGCAGGTGCTTTATGCTGACACCGAGTTGTGCTGTTAGCAGAGGTCACATTTTCTTCTTCTGCCTTTAGCACTGTTATCACTTCAGATAAACTGCAGGGCTCAGTAAGAGGCGAACGCGCTGCATCAAGTGACACCAGCAATCTTTGTCTTTAGCTTACTAACGCACGCGGCCATAAAAGTGCCGGGTTAAAAACATCCGATTAACTCGGGGATCTTAGATAACTACTGTCTCCTACTGAATTGAAATCAAAATCATAGAATAATTTAGGTTGAAAGGGGCCTCTGGAGGTCAAGTGATCCAACCTCCTGCTCAAAGGGCTGTACCAGGTTGCTAAGGGCCCCATCCAGACAAGCTTTCAAGATCTCCAAGGACTGCGATTCTCTAGGCAATGTGCTCCAGTGTTTCACCATCCACAACACCAAAAAAACCCTATCAGATCATGGAAAAAGCAAGCATAAGGCTGGTCCCCTCACAGTCCCTGTAGTACACAAGCAACTGGAACTTGCATAAAGCCAAGAGAAAATCTCTTGCTAGATACGGCCTTGTTTTCAGTCCAGGCTTTTCTGGAGTTAGTGGCATAAGCATTATAGGTACAGAAAATGAAGATTCTGGTCCACAAATTAAGAAATGAGACACTGGTTTCCTTTCATCACTACTTGTAGTGCGTGCCATCTTCTAGAACTCACTTCTGTGCTGTAAGGGAGCTTTCTGAAAAGGCTGGTGGGATCAGCAGTGGCCAAGGGTGCAGAGCACCATCAAATACTGCTCAGGTAATTCTCACCTCAAGCTGGCAGTATACAGCATTCTCTGGAGAATATAACACGCTGGTTTAGACAGCTCTGTGGTCCAGCCTTTCAGGCGGAAGCAAGCAGAAAGGACTGAACTGTTTTTCTCCCACGCACACCAGAGGCCCACGGGGGAATTTCCCGTGGTAGCTGATGGAGCACCTTGCCTGGTTATGTTCCCTTTGGCCGTCAACCACCTTCCCCCCACCACCAGTTTCAAACAAGTTCCTAAGTTTTGAATCCTGTTTTTAATGAGGACCAAGTGGATAAAATAAAGGCTCCATGTCCACCTTGAACTCTCCTGCAGGATTTAGCACAGCTTTGTCACAGAATTTCCCCGTACCCCAATATCCTACCAGATCTTCCACGTGCTCCATCAACAGCATGCACAGGGCTGCTTACACGACGCTCACAGAAACAAGAAATTGCTCGGACAGAAACAGGGACAAAACTGCTTTGAACACATAATAATAAATAGGATTCAGGGAGCAGGATGGAAGGGAGCAGTAAGCAAGGAGCACACTATATGCATGAACAAGAACCAACCCAGACCCAGATTCTTGCAGAACGCCTAGCATAGCGAGACAAGGGCCAGCACGTCACAAAACCCGCACATCTGAGGAAAGCACTAGAGACAAGTATGAAGCTTAAGGGGGTAGGGGGGTAGAGAATACGTTTCAGGGAGCTGGTGCATAAACATTTTGCCTGTGGAAGCTCAGGATCAGGTCTTATTTAAGTCTCAAATGAAAAGGAGCGTGATTGTCTCTCTGCATCATAAAAGCTCGTGTGATAAGAAATCTCTGCAGATTCAGCTCCTGCCCAGCACAAAGCTCAAACAGCGGGAGTGTAAATCAGAGCTGAAATGCACTGGCAGAGCTACAGAGGGAGAGAAGCATGCCCAGCCCCTGCCTCTCCAGCGCTGGCTCCAGGACCGCCCCTGCTCTCTCATGTTCACAAGTAATAATTAGGGTGGGGGTGCAGTGGGAGAAATCAAATCATCAGGAACAAAGTTAGACCCCTTCCTCATAAAGCAGACCTAATTAGAAGTGTCAGGTCTCATTATGAGCCAGAGCGCCACTAGATTGGAGAGCCATTACTCAGGAGAGATGTATATAGAAGACGTGCACAATTTCTGGGAAAGATGGATGCCCCTTTCCCCTACCCACACCGCACCCATGAGGAATGGTCCCACCATGTGGGGGGACAGAGGGGGCAGCAACAACTGCAAGAGCCACGGCCAGTTGCAGAAAGGAGACATTAGGAGAAATGGTGTTGACATCATTTCATACATAAAAGCGCTACTCCTCTTCCCCCTGGAAGACTTAGAGCAATCTTGCCTAAAACCTCCACACAAGGCTATTATTACAATACAGTCAACCAGCACTTTACAGAACACCCTGTTCATTGAAATCACTAGATAGATCTGTTAATGTCAAAGGGAGCAGATTTGGAGTCAAGAAAAAGTGTGAATTTGTCTTTCCCATGTCTGCACGTAAGTGTCCAGCACTAACAAATTGCTATTCCAGAGAAATCCTGGAACATTTCTTATTCATTGGACATGAGCATTAATATCTGCAACTTCCATGGCAAGCATCTAACGGCATTTGTTAGAGCTCTGAAGAAAAAGGAGCTGATCTGGAAATCCAGCTGCTATTTTGCCATTCTTAAGAAAAGCACTTCAAGTGATGCTGTACAGTTAATGAAGATGTTTATCTCTTACTCTACAGCGCATTGTGTGCACTAAGATTCACCTGGCTTCACTCAGAAGGCCAACTGCAATGAAAATGTCATCAGCATTTTTTCCTCAAAGCTTTGGCTGCAGCAAGCTCCCTGCAGGCTACACGTACACTGTAAACCAAGCAAGGATTATTCAGGGCTGTCTGTAGTCTTGGGCTTCGGGGGAATAAACAAATAAAAGATTCAAACTGCTTCTCACAATGCAACAAAAGGCTTCCTTTGACAGAGCAAGCAGGGCAGAATTAATTCCTTCAGCAAGCAAAAGAAACCCAGTCATTATACAGCATTTGCTGTCTTAATACTACAAAAAATAGGACACTTTTTACAGTTTGGTTTTGCTCTATTTCACATCACTGTATCTGAGCAGCAAACAAAATACTCCAGCCAAACATAATGAAGGAGAAGGGCAACATAATGCTAGACCAGAGCCAAGTAAGCACAACGCATTAACTGTACTTCATACTGGAGTAACAAATCAGCACTTGTCTGCTCCTGTGTTTAGAAGAAAGGTCCTCTTCATGCGCCTGACTTACAGGGCTGTAACTGCAGTTCCTTGTTCTACAGCTGTATGTTAAAACTGGGTACACCATCTGTATCAGTATGTCTCTCTCAGAAATGAGCTTGATAGTATAATCAGTCTAGTCCAGGATAAGATCAATTGCTTGAATATGGAAAATGAGACAACCTAAGACTACCATTAAGCCTGCAAAAGCATTAGCTCCTAGGTTCTTTAAAAACAATTATGTGCTCTTTAGTCTAGACACTGGAACACACTTAAGATCTCATGGTTATGGAAACTGCAGCTACTGTGAGTACACTACACAAACCCTGTTCTGCAAGGGCAGGGATGCTTTTCGTCATGCAGGGTTGCATGTCTCATGCTCTTATTGCTGCTAAAAGCCTGTCCTGTAGGTTCACCAGTTACCTAGGGATGGATGCTTTCCTCATCAGAAGCTGATGATTACAGCAGCCAAACTCAGTTTACTTGTTAAGCTTATGTCATGCTTAGCCTGAAAACAAATCTCATCAAATAAATGAGAGCAGCAGCACAGGAATTCAAAGTCACACAAGAGGTGTGAGAAATTTCATCTCCCCCAAGCAGTCATTGGTCATTGCTAAGACTGCTGATCAAGGACAGCAATTTAGCTCTAACTGGGACAGTAATCCCATATAAAAACAGCTTACAAGAAGTATCAGGAGACTACTTTCAAGCACCCAGTTCCCAGGCTTGGCCACAGAACCAGCACAAAAGGAGACAGGTAGGACAACCTCCATGATCAGCTGCATTTGTGGAGACTTGTTGACCAAGAGAAGCCAGTAGTTGGAACCTTTTTGCATTTCAGCAAAGATTTTGATACTGTTCTCACAATATCATTCTGGACAAAATGTCCAGCAAACAGATAGACAAAAATGTAATACAATGGGTGAACACTTGGCTGACTGGTCAGGCTCAAAGGGTTACAGTAAACGGGGTTACATCAGTCTGGCAGCCAGTCACTAGTGAGGTTCCCACAGGACTCCATTTTAAGGCCAGTTCTCTTCAGTGTTTTCATAAATGACTTTGATGCAGGACCTAAGGTATGCTAAGTGAGCTTGCAGATGACACAGCAACAGGACCCGAGGGAACGGCACGGAGCTGGGACAGGGGAGGGTCAGGCTGGGTGTTAGGGAAAGGTTCTGCACCCAGAGGGTGGTCAGACACTGGGACAGGCCCCATGGGGAAGTGGTCACAGCACCAAGTGCAAGAAGCTTTTGGACAATGCTCTCAAACACATGGTTTGATTTTTGAGTGGTCCTATACAGAACCAGGAGATGGACTTGATGATCCTTGTGGGCCTCTTCCAACTCAGAGTATTCTGTGATTCCAAGCTATTTATTTGTAAGCCTCAGACAAAGTTTCCTCCATCAAGAACAGTTCTGTAATTATTGCCCTAGCAGAGGAAAATGTGATACCACCGCTCTTGCTCAGTGAAATACTTTACTGTGCTTCCCCAGCACGTGGTGAAGCCAAAGTGTATAAAATATATAAACACAAGCCCAAGAAGCTTCACAAATCCAGAGCACGTGACCATGGGATACTTCTCATTCATAACAGCTTGCCCCAAGCACATCAACCTTTATATATGGTACTTGAGTAATTTATACTGCTGACTCTCTGAGAACTGAAAGACTGACTTACATCGTTGCTACACTCAAAATGATTGAGGTGTACAGACGTGTATGAACAATTCTACTGACATGTTTGCTTCTGTTTAACACATGTAAAAACTAAGATCAGAAACATGAGATTTAGAGTTAGCCTTTTTATCTGAAAATGTCACTGGAGCTGATACTGATCCAGCCTTGACGCCCAGATCTCTCTGGCAGAAGTGCTAGGGAGTGCTAGCTGGGCAAAGTGGCGTAAAAGACCCAAGGAGACTGGTCCAGAGATTTTAAAGGCAATAGCTGCAGATTTGAGGTTTTGTTTTAAAGATTAAACCAACATGACATAGAAAGATATGAAAGAAGCTGGAGACAAAAAGCACACGGTAGAGAAAGCAGCAACGTGATCATCTGCACAGCTCTACCAGATGTTACTGCAGTTTCCATGGGAAGGGTATGGTGTTATCTGTAATTCGTTCTACGTTTAGTTACAGACACCGGACTGTAGATTTGTCCTTGCAATGTGTTCCAAGTTTCGTGTGTGCTTTAAGACAACTGCTGAGGTCTGTCAAATCCACATGGTACTTATACCAATGGGAAAGAGACTAAGCCCTGAATAAACAAGTTCATCTCCAGACGTGCAGGTTATTTATGCTTTTAATTTGCATTAGTATTAATGGAATTGTGCATGCTAATCTTTTGTTCACAAGTTTCACACCAAACAGCAGAATCTCATCATTTAGCTGGCCACTCCTTTAGCCTATGCTTCCTGCAGGTCTGTTGGAAATACCATGAAATGCAACGGTGCAGCGGTTCTGTTTGGTTACACCAAAGTTTTGCCAAAAGAGCGCTTCTGTATTCATATAAAATCGCCAAGGGTTAAGGAAGCGATGACACTGGTAGACATACAACCAAAATAACTCTGGTCCACTGCTTCCTTGCAAAAACCAAAAATGGTCTGAAGCAGGTGCCATCCTCAAGGTAAGAGCTCCACTGAGATTACTCACACTCAACCTTTACCTAAAAACACATTGCACCCACAGAATAATACACATTTCAATGGAAGAGCCAGTAGCTTATTCCCAGTTCGTGAGGTAGGTCAACGCAAAAAGCACTGTGGATTCAATCCAGGCGACAATAATAGCCCTAACAGCTTCTATACTTACTATTCCTCTGACATTATCAACTATTATCACAGCTCCAACAACCAATGGCAACCCGGAGGTCAGATACTTCCCAACCAGACACTTCCCTTCCCAGATAAAACCAGCTGGACTGTGACCCCAGGCCCTTCATTACAGCAGCTAATCCTTCAAAGCTGAGAAGTTTCCAGCATGAGGAAATCATTGCGCTTCATTAGCAAATACATGCTTAGTTTATTTAAAAAATATATCTGGTATGTACATTAATTCAACACACAATTCCAATTTTAGGGAAAAAAAAAAAAGATATTCTGAACTCCTCTGGTCACCTGCACAGGAGGAGACAGAATGAAGGAGGTATCTCAGCTATAGACGGTAACGTGGCCCAGTGACAGGCAATGGAGTTCACTGGTGAGATTCAGAACTGACCAATACAGGTTTTTGTGGTTTGGTTCCCAGAGGTGGGAGGCATTAATCGACTGTTCACAATTAACACCACATAAATGCATCCCCTGCCTCCTCTGAAAAATCTGCGTACTGGTTGCCTTGCAGTAGTGTTGGCAGATCACAATATTACGACAGGATCTGAAGTCTAAAGAGCTGAGTGTAAAAACAGCAAGTACGGTCACGCAATACCAATCCCATGGTATTCAGTTTACCCAGGTGATTTCCACCTTCTCAATCCAATGCAAGAAAAGCTTCCAATTAACTCATCTTGAGAGGGTAAACAACACAAACCCAACATCCATGCAACTCAGATACTGACCATCTCAAACTTGCTCAATTTCACCTGCTATATCCACAGCATAATAGGTATTTCAGCAGGACAACACGTACATTGAATGGAGAAAACGGAGAAAAAAAGACAGCTTTTGCAAAGATGGCTAACAGAAATCAATTCCTCTAACAGCTTAGATGAAAGGCACAGACTTACAATGTACCAAAAATAAACCCAAAACATATTTCCATCCCATAAATTAATTCTTCACAGGTGGATATATACAGAGCTCTGCCTTGAAGTTTCAAATCACCTTGTTCCCCCCCCCCCCCCCCCCCGACTTTTCTGTTACAAAAATGTAGTTAAAACACAAAACTACAAAAAAGCTGGTGGTATTCCCATTCAGCACATTCTTGGAACTACAATTCAATGCTACCTCAAAAGGAGTTACATCCAATTTAAATAAGCTTCCCAACTGATCCTTCAAAAAGAATCACTTCAGAAATAAAAGCTTTAGCGACCAAACACCACAAACCAGCGAGAACGTCTGAAAATACCCTGCCCTTCACTTCTCTCATGGCATGTTGTGCATCCTTACATATACACACTCTTCCTTTACCCATGTCAAACAGATTATTGATCATATTTCATAGAAGCTTAAGCTGAACTCGATGTCACCATGCCACAGACGCTTACAGGCTGTTAGTTTCACTTCTACTGCAAGATTGCTTCAGTCTTTTCACAATACTAAGAAGAAATTTAACAGGCAAATATTCAGATGGTAACAAATAAACCCACCCATCCCTGTGGCATGTCCATTAGCACCTACCTTTCCCTGTAGTCATTATCTGCAGTGCTCCTGAGATGCTGAGGAAGAGCACTGTGCTCGGAAAGCAGCCCTACGGTACATGTCTCTCAGTAACTTAACCACCAGCAAACTCTCCACCCTCCTAAATGACTTCTCTGTGTGACCTAGCAGATGATTGCCACCTCTCCTCCAAAATAAAAGCCTGTTCAGCATTCAGCTGAGCACCATTTGTCCTCCCCTGCCTGTTGGCTCACATCACTCCCCTTTAAATTTAAGGATTTTAAATCCAGAGTGCAGCAATGTGCATATTTACAAATGTGTGTAATAGAAAGGAAACAGAGCTGGTCTTGCCCATTTATATCTTCCACAAGGATGTGCAGTCAGATGGTAGGACTGATTTTTGAATCATAGACATTATTACTTTCTCAGCCCCTGTGGGGGTAAAGGGGTCTTTCCTTGCTTTTTTATAGCAAGGTAATGCTGAGTAAATTAAATTAATTTCCTATTTCATTTTCTATTTCAACTTGAAAACAAAATAGAGAACAAGCCGTAATGGAAAATTGCTCAATGAGGCATGAATGCAGAAAAGCACAGCGTGGTGTTTGGCAGTTCAAAACATCTCTGTGATATCACAAAAACTCACCCCTCCTTCCAGTCTAAATCTGGTGCTCGGCTGTGTGTTGACAAACAAACAATATCCCACCCACAGGCACATGGCAACACTGGGTTATTTTTCTCCTTATGATAAATAGCAAAGTGACATCCAGTGACTATAGCTTTCTTCCTAGCATAACATGGGAATCTAGAATAGGTAAATTTCGGCTAATTGCCTCTGAGCTGTCAGTTTCCTCTTAAACCAAAAGAGAATCAACCCAACAAGTAACATTGCTTAGATTAAACAATACCTCAAATACAGAAGTAGTTCTGTTCAGGAATAACACTGTTCCGTCTTCTCAGGCTTTCAGCAACTGGAATCATCACTTCTGCTATTTAAGCATTGTTTTAATCTGATTACTCCTAGAACAAAACCAGGCAACTACTAAAACTGCATCCTCCTCTCACCTTACTCCGTGTAAGCATGCGTGGGGGATAGATCTCAGCTCCAGACTGCTGGCGTTACATCTCCTGTTTCGTTTCCTTGCAGCCCAAGACCGCTACAACCCCCACTGTTCTGAAGTCTTGCTCTCCTGAGCAAATGCAAAATTCCATGTAGAAAAGGACGTTTGGTCCCCTTCGTACTAACAGGCCCTACGTTACTGGCACACCGCCGCAGTATCCCTGCACACGCCTGTGCAGAAGGGTCTCATAGAAGTCACATCACATACGTAAAATAAATACATACGTACAGATGTTTCACATTAGCACATTGTATTACGATACCATAATGATCAAGAGCATGAGAAATGCACCAAAACAGTTTGGTTACTAATAGCTTTGGTTTGGATCATTTCCTATCCATCTGTATCTCTCAGCAGATCACTTATCACGTTCCTAATCTTCAATATAAAGTCTTCCAGGCTCCTGGTAGATTCAAGACAATTCAAACCCATGGAAAAAAACTGCATGCTTTATGCTCAGGTCCTTCCAGACACGAGGCCAAGAAAGCCTGTGCAGCATGAATTTCTTGGAGTAAATGAAAGCCTGTTTATGCCCAATAGCCTCTCTCCGTATCACATCCAATTAAAGATCATCACGCAATGCCACGCGAAGACAGCAGCTGACTAGCTGGCAATTATTGGCTCTTTCATGCTGAAAACGTATTTGTCCCAGGGGAATAAGGCATCTGCATAATTAGCAAAAGCAGTTATACAAAAAATAATTAGCTTGCTGAAAGCCTGAAGGGGGAAAAACTATAATTTTTGCTTCAAGAGGCTGACTAATTATAGGCCCGATAACAAAACAGAGCTGCACCGCGAATCATCGAGAAACCCAATGTGGATTTTAACTTCATATTCCAGACATAAGGTCTTCCGGTAGCCTAGCAACAAGCAGCATACTTCAGCATACCAAAACCTCCCTCCCTCTTCACAAAACACCTCGCACAATGCAAACCTCCCCCACCCCACTGCTCACTTGATTCTTCTATTATCAAACAGTGAAAACAAAACCCAGCCCCAAAAAATAGCCATCAAGATAAATCCAAAGCAACACTAAAGGACCACAGTACAGGAAAGTACATACAAGGAAATAATTCATAGTTTTGATTCTTTACAAAGCTCACAGTCTGATTAGAGCTGATTCATTTGTTTTACACGTGGGATCGGAATATATCCTGTTCTTTAAAGGACTTTAACTAGTGAGCTGAATAAAATGTTGTTCACCTGTGTGTGTGTGTCATAGGAAGAGTTAGTTAAAAGAAATCTTTAGCAACTTACAGAAACCTCACTGATCTCCAAATTACTCCTGATATACATACAACCAGTGCTGTTGCAGTTGTTTTTATTTGAATCTTCAGTGAGCAGCAACACTAGCGTTGATCCCACTCACCAGAGGGAGCAGTCCAGAGAACTCATCCCAAGCAGTAACCTGCAATCTAAAGGATCAGTCTTAACCCCAATTCTTCTTTGACCAGGTATTTTGGCACACCTCACCATTTCAGAAACAATTCTCGCCTTCCCACCTGCCCAGTAACACCGTGTTCTGCGAGAAGTCAGCTCTGCCAACCATTTTCAAACCCTGTTGTAATTAGCACACTCCAGCTGTCCTGGGCCAGGGCTCAGTAACAAACCTTGCTTTTACTGAGCCTGCTCCGTGATACCCAGCTGAGAAGTACAGCTTCCACATACTCATCCGTAAGACCACGTAAAGTTAGACATGATCTTTGCTAGTGTTTCTGGAAGTCATGATACCGCTTGAATCTTGCCATTTCAGAGGCATGCCTTACCCCTGCACAACACAAAGCCCTTACCCAAGGGGGTGAGTTCAAGAGGCAACGTGTTCATTTTCAGCCAGGTCTGTCCTGCGGCCTCTGCTCTCTGCCAGCAGCACTAGCACCCATCCCACCCAACACAGGGAGCATCCAGGGCAGAAAATCCAGCGTGAGCAGGTGCTGCTGCATCTTCTGCAATGCTGACGAGTGCTTACAGACCTGCAGGCTGCAGAAACATTTGCCTGTCTGCTTCCCAAAACCTCTGGGACACGAACGCAACCTGTGCAGAGTTGGGAATAGAACAAGGTAGGTGCAGAGAGGCACTAACCTGAGTTTTTAAGACCTGGTAGAAATCTACCACGTTGCGTGAAGTGATCCAATCCAGGCCATGTAATATCACTTACGAAAGGCTGGCAGCATGCTCACACGTTTGCTGCTGCAGTAGGCAAGGCCTGGGAGTTACAAACCAAAAGGAGTGCTACCAACACTAACAGGCAGGCATCCTCATAATCGATACCGTACTCTGCCAGAAGCAAAGGACTAACAAGGCTGAGACAGCTGTTTCCTGAGCAAGGCTAATCTTTTGGTCGTGCAATATTTATCATTCTTCCTGGTGACAGATGCTGAAAATGCCACCTTTGTTCAAAAGCTGCTGGAGGCATCAGGGACACAGGAAACCCTACAGGACTTGCCTTTAGGTCATAATAAACTTGTGACCGTGGGTGAAGATGAGCCTCATCATTGGCTTACACAACCTCAAAAAGAGAAACTACCAATTTTTTTCATCCTTGGCAAAAGATGAAGAGTATCCTGGTAGACCAGCTGGAGAGCCTATCCTTCCTGCACTTTGCTCACTCTGAGCCCATAGCGCTCCTCCACGCTCCCCAACTCCTCTTCCCCCAAGCTACTTGTTGGTCTCAGTGCCCGCTCAGGAGTTTCAACAGAGAAGAAATGCTAACACACCGAGGACTACATCCAGCCACTGCACAAGGACAGTGAGACATCAGATTGGGTAAAGCAGAGTGAGGAAAACTGAAGTATTCGTGTTGGGAAGCACAAAAAGACTGCTGGTGGAGTCAGGGGCACGAGACAGGGTGTGTAAGGTCCTCAGCAGTGTATATGCAAGGGATTTAAACATCACATTCATCAGAACAGTGGCAGAGGAAGGTGTATGAAAAAAAAATCATTTTCAGCAAAGCCTAAAAGTAATAAATCTAATACGGATAGATGCTGTACTTTCTTTGCTTTTTTTTTGAAAAAAAAAAAGGTCATGTTCTTAAGGAATCCTTCCTTGACTGAGTTTTAAAGCATATGGTCTGCTTTCTTGGAAGCAGATAGCACACTAAGAATCATCTGCCTACAAAAGGTCATCACTATTGTCCCATCTTGCTTCTTTTGATGTTTTCAAGATTGCCAGCAGCTATGAATCACGTCATAACATATGCTGGGACCTTCAGCCTGGAGACCAGAACCACCTCTCAAAAGCCAGCCATTAGCAGCTGATGGCTCTGGTACTGTTCGGGATCCTGCATATCCTAAAATAATTGCAGAGCTAAAACTTGCATTGCAAATCCAAATTTACTCTAGCTTTTCGATCTTCACTGAAGTTCAATTCTTACATGTTATCTCACCTCTTTCATATTAATACTCTTGTAATCAGTTGTGACATACTTGATTTTCTACAAAAATCACTTTCCTTTGGCTTTGAAAAACCCTGAGTAAATTTAGCTTAAATTTAGCTAGCGGCACAATAACCACCCAAAACTTTTCCCCTCCTCATAGAGGAAAAACCCAGCAGAAATGCCACCCACAGACATCATCCCAGCACTTCATTTGTTTAAAATGACAAAGTAGCAACACATCTCACCAGGCACAGAGAACAGCAAGCTACATAGTATGATACACCAAGTTAACTTCTCCTGTTTTGAAAATCCAGTCCATTCCACTGCCCCAAAACAGAAGTTCTACCATAGCCTAGCCTGTGGAAAGCAGGGAAGTTGGATCAAGACTATGCTTGTTTCAGTTTGAGCTAGGATTTCAGAATAAACATCTAGAGGTTGTAAACCTTAAGGTGTTTGCTAAGGGATTAAATATTTACTTTCTCCTTTAAAAAAAAAGGTACAAGGAGATTTGCACCTCAGCTGCACTCATAAGCAGATGAGGCCACTGTAAGCATCATCTACATGTACAGAGCTGTTGTGGTTTAACCCGGCTGGCAGCTAAACACCACACAGCCGTTCGCTCACCCTCCCCCCTCCCTCTCTGGGATGGGGGAGAGAAACGGGAAAGTGAAGCCTGTGGGTTGAGATAAAGGCAGTTTATTAAGATAGAAAATAATAATGATAATAATAATAATATGTACAAACAAGTGATGCACAATGCAATTGCTCACCACCCGCTGACCGATGCCCAGCCCAACCCCGAGCAGCCGGCCCCCCCAGCCTGGCTAGCCACCCCTATATATTGTTCAGCATGCCGTCAGATGGTATGGAATACCCCTTTGGCCAGTTTGGGTCAGCTGTCCTGGGTCTGTCCCCTCCCAGCTCTTGCTGCACCCCCAGCCTGCCCGCTGGCAGGACAGAGTGAGAAGCTGAAAAGTCCTTGGCTTAGTATAAGCAGTGCTCTGCAGCAATTAAAACATCAGCATGTTATCAGCACTCTTCTCATCCCAATCCAAAACATAGCACCCTACCAGCTACTAGGAGGAAAAAATAACTGTCCTAACTGAAACCAGGACAAGACCATATTTTCCTAAATTATGCAAAAGCATGCAGGAGTTCTAATCCATTCCAACACAGAGGAACCCGTTATAGGTTTTCATCATTTCCAGATGTAGAAGGGAATATCATACGACATTTTGGAATAACCCAAAATACACTTAATTTTCAAATAAGTCCATTTTACTCCTGATGAATAAAATGAACCTGCAGCACTGAATCCGCATTTTTTCCATCTCTGTTCTACTCAGCTCTTGGCAAACAGATGAATTCCCTCCTTTGAACCAGAAAGCATCTCAAAAATATTTCTAAAAATGAATTATATATGAAAAGCAGTAATAAGACATTTGTTGTTAAAGCAAGCAAAATCCTACGCTTGGACAAGTGCAAAAAGAAAGCTCGTACGAGAGCTTTCACTCTAATTACCAGTCACACTCATACAAAGCATACAAACTTAGAAATTGCAAAATACAATTCCTAAACAATATGAACATTAAATAGGACACGATGGTGATATGTACACCTTGTGCTTTGGACACTATGTTAATATGTACACCTTGTGCTTTGCAGGGCATTAAAACTGAAAAGGCTTTTTCTCTTAATTTACTGTTTATTTTATTATCTATTTAAAGAAAGATGCCCATGGACTTGAAAACAGAAGTGGTATTTTCCTAATGGACATCAAGAGGAAAACAGTCAGCAATACGTTCTGTTCTTGAAATTCACCTTAACACTACCAGGAACAGAGAGCAGACTAACTAAACATCAAATCAAGCCATGTGTATAATCCTGAATGATCCCCCATATTTGTTTTTCCTAGCAGAATACTGTTTTTCCACCCATTGCCTCACCAATTGAAAATTACTAAAGGCACCAAAAAGAATGCAGGCACTTCTACTCACCCCCTGAACTCTGGATCATGTTTCCAGATTTTTGGACCTCGTCGAATTTTGTAAAAATTACATTCAACCTGTTTGAAAGTTAAAGAAATAAATCTACAATCAGTAGTTGAATTTAACTTTTAGGAACCTTCTTATTTAAAATATTACAGGACAGATTTTGTTTCACTCCCATCATTGGAAACACCGTCAGAAATGTCAATATGGAAGGCAGTTGTTTTAAAATTATTAAAAAAATCACAATGTCCAATGGCTGATAAAGAAAAAACAGTGATACTATGTAGACAAAAGAAATAGGATTGGAAATACTACGTTACTGACGATGTGGCAGGTCTCCTTGTAAATGCATTTCTGGTTCATTACTGCTTTGCCTGTTTTTAACCATTTGCAGAAATACAACAGGAAAAAAAAATCGAACTTGGCCCAATATTCTTGTTTGCCGTTGACATTTCTTTCCTTATCATGTCAAGGGCCCAGTAGAGCAGATCTTTACCCCCAGTCATTATTCCCTCCTAGAGGGCATGCCCCTTTAGGCCACTCTGCAGCAGATGCTTTCACTAGAAAACAAGGGGCAACAGTATCACACCCCACCTCTGGAACCACTTCTTTCCCTGGTCCCTTTTTGTGCATTGACACACTGCCATCTCCTCCATCCTCTGATCTAACCATGTTCGGTCCTGCACACTGGAAACTGCAGCAAGACTAGAAGTATAGAAACAAATCACCACACGGGCAGCTGCACACATAGCCCGGGATACAGCTGGGGAAGTGGAGGTGCTCAGGCTGGCCATGCCTATGTGACACTTTGCTCAAGTGTAATGCTAAAACGCAACATAATAATGGAAACCCTTCACCAGCTACAAGATCCCCTTCAGCTCTGCTTCATTTCTACTCACCATGCCCCTCAGACCTCTCTAACTCCTGCCAGGCTCACAAATGCAACAGACCTTCTGTAACGCTGGCACTGTGGGGAGGGGATAAAGCTTGGCTCCAGCTGCCCTCACTTGCTGTTAAAGCACTGAGACTGTGCAGAAGCCTGCAGGCCACGTAGCGTACAGCAGGGTAAGGCACAACGCTGCTGTAACCTCAACGTACTCCTTGACGCAGGAGTATCACCTTACAAACTCTTAGAGCTTGTATATGGTACACACCTGTCGTAAAGTGCTGAGATGATTTTATAGCCAAATCCCTTAAGCCTGACCCCCTCCCAAACTCAGAAACCACCCCAACAAACTGCAAGGTGAATAAAGGCTCTGATGTAACCACCTCACACATCAGGTCTCAGATGAGCACGGATTTTAAAAAAAAAAAAAACAGCAAGTTCCTGGATTTCACATTGTCAAAGATCGCAAGCCCTACACTAAGCATCTGTCCCCAAGAACCCAACTAGCACTGACTAAAACGTTTAGTGTAATTTAGTGGCAGAAGCAGACTGTTTACATTTGGTTCATTTGTTTTAATAAAACCTTGTAACTGATGATACTGACTACGGGGTTCTCCAGATGACAACCTTTTAAGATGCATACACCCAGGCTACTCTAAATGCGCTCTCTAGGCACACAGGAAAAACACCGTGTTGCATCTTAACTCAGATAACTAATTAGCTTTCAAAAGATGTTGTGGCCGTAACTTTGAAATACTCAAAGGTACAGGATCCACATTAAACAAAAAGCCTAGGAAGGTGCACGGGGAGTGAAAGAAAATCTCTGATCCCATGGAATGGTTCGATCATGCAGCACCTGAAGCCTTGTAAAAAAGGAAAGGAAAGAAAAAAAACAAACAAACAAACACAAAAATAGTTAAAACATGAGGATCTTCTCAACTTACCGAGACTGGGGTAATCCTTTTTTACTGAGATCAGCCCTTACGCGTTCACCGACATGTCTGTAGATCTCCACAAGGCTGTTTATTGCTGCATCTCGAACCTGAACATCGGATATGAGAGAAATCAGTCATCTTTATAATTTAAATAAGTAAATCCCTGCCCTACTTTGGAGAAAGAGATTTGCATATTTCCCAGCAACAACAGCTGCCCCATACACATGATCACAAAAGCCTCCGCTCCTAGCGGTATCATGTATTCCATTAGCAGTATCAGGAGGTCTAATTTTACCTAACTTTCCGTGCGGATGATAAAATATGGAGGGAGGGATCATCAGCCACCTGAGTCACCGTGTGAAAAGCTGAGGGAGCTGCAAACGGAGCAGTTTCCCAGTCAGAACCCCCAGACCCACTGCTCCTGCACAAAGCTTGTTCTGGGCTGGATATTGCCCAGCACAAGGAAACAGCATTCATTCAGAAACACCTGTGGCAGAAAAATAAGGGTGCGACAACCCCTGTAAGTCCTGCTCCAGGCTTTGTGGCAGTGCTGACACCTCCAGCCCTGAGTCGCACGCTTCCACTCAACAGCAAAAGCCCAGGCACGAGGCAACACCAGCAGAGGAAGCAAAAATACCACAAGGGTCTAAGTAGTAAAAACTTCAAACTCTCTGGCCAATCTTTACCTGATGATAAAGGAAATTCACCGTAACACCACAGCAAAGCAGCAGCATGAAGCCACCGATAGTTGCGCACCCTGTGCTTTACCTGCTGTCCGAGGTATCTCACCAGCACCAGGAAGGAACACGGCCTAGATTCTCTGCTGAATAGTTTTGCATGTTTTCCACACTCATTTGCAAAACTGACTGCTGGGCATATCTTTCCCTCTGCCTCTCACCAGAAGGGCTGGAAACCTGAATAAAGCGTCACCTGTGCCTACTAAAACCCCCTTCCTCCACCAGACACGGTGAGCAGAGAAGGTGCTGCCTGCTCAAATACTGCGAGAGCCGTGCCCTTCTGCTTGCTTCGAACGTTAACCCTCCTCTCCACACGCCCCTACACAACAAAGGGGGTTCCCAAAGCAATCCAGGGCAGATCCCACACCCTGCTCCCCACAAAACGTGGCTAGCACTCGACTCACACTCCTCTCACCCTGCTGCCCTGCTCTGCCTCATTCCCATCCAGCAGTTTTCTTCGTTCACCTCAGCCCTTACCCGGCGGCTCGGCCTCTCTTCTCCCTGCCCACCAGCCCCACCAGGCAGGGCACACGCCTGCGGCTCAGGGACCTGCCGTGCCCGCTGTGCCCTCCCAGGGCAGCCCCACAGGGTTGCAGGCCTGCCCCAAGCTATGCAGAGGTCTGTTTGGGGACGGGGTGAACCCCACAGGGGGGGAGGCAGCCTGCCCCTACCACCACGCTGGCTTTAAGCTGCCACAGCAGTAGCAAAACTTTAGGGCTCAATTTTATTTTTCAGGAAGCATAACAGTATTTAAGTGATAACTAACTGATGCTCACCATGTTACATAAGCTCTCAATTAGCTAAAAATAAAACCAAAAATAAAAACACTCCTTCTGCAAAGGGCAGTAAGAAGCCTCTCCCCTCCCCAACAGAAGGGAAAAACTCTGCGCCACATCTCACCGAGAGAGGGCAGCATTGACTGAGCGTCCGCAGGCTCAGATGTCCCACGGCTCAGAAGGCACCCCCACAGGGGGGAGACTTGTATCTGACCAGCTCAGGCATGAGATGATTTAGTAAAGGGAGGCCCTGGCAGCCATGGAAGTATGGCCAACGTAAACGCTTTCCCCAGGTGCCCACCCCAGGCTTCCTCCCAGCTAAATACCCGCTCCAGACCCAGCTCACAAGTGCCACCCACGCTGGGCGGAGAATGGGGATATTCAAAGCCTGCAGGTGCCTGTGCTACATGGCATTGTGGGGAACCTTGCCTCCTCACCCCCTCTCTTCTCACTAACCTCGCTTGTTTGCATCTAATTTCAGGTTATGCTACAAGCTCTCCTCAGCAAGAGAGGTGTCTTTGCAACAGTCCTGGGGGCTGGCCTTATTTAGTAAGGTGTATAAAACAACAGAGCTGGGAAACAAGATATGGAAAAGGGAACAGAAAGCACATGGAAGTAACAGGCTTTTTTTTCCCCAGAACGTATTTTTGACTTGTACTGTGGATTTAAGGCTCCCATCCAGCTTAGCTCGCTTCTAGCCCTTAGTCACAATCTCCTCACAGAACTAGTGGCAGCGCACATGGCTAGGCTGTCAGACTGGTCCCATTTTGCCCTCCGTGCCTAGAGGGGTTCTTATCTGAAGTGCTCAGATGCTGCACTGAGCCCAGAGGGATCCCCCAGCCTCCCCTGCATTCAGATTTTTTGTTCTGTTCACATCACCTGCAGACTGATGCTGTTCTGTTGAAGTGCTGATGCGATTTAGATGTTGTTGTGGACATATTTCAAATCTCACCCATTCAAAACTAACCTAAGGAATTCCTAGCCAGCACTCACCGAGAGCAGCACAGTCAGCTAACTAGTCAGCCAGAACCCAGAGCCTCCTTACTGCCAGGACAATCAGCACACCTTTAAGAAGCAACTCGCACCAAACACCTACCTGGCTGTTGGGATCTCCAAGTAAGTTACAGATGTGTGGCACTATCTTACTCAGCGTTAAGCTCTGAGCTCCAGATCTGGCAATAAAGAACAAAAGGGCACGAATGTGAATGCCAGGACAAGCTTCTGTGCACAGCTTTGGTCTGCGGGAGGTTCAACTTACGCATTGAGTGTTGCGATAAGGCAGAGGCAGATCCCTTCTCTCGTCCGGAAATTCTTGTGTTTGAATCCTCCTAGCATCCTATCCCACACGTACTGTGGAAGACAGAAGAAGGTGAGACGGGAAAAAGGAAACAGAGAAAGAGAGACTATTTCTCCCAGCAGACACGCATGACATCATCTCTGAAGCTTATACATAAGCTTTACATCAATCCAGGCAGAACGGGACAGGTGGGAAACCATTTTTAGGTGCGACCAATTCTTTATTCTTTGCTGAATTCACCCTAACTCACCGCTAGCTAGAATACTTTTACTTACACAAAGTCAGTGTCTTCCAGCACCCAGAGCAATTACTGTGACATCCACTTAGCCCTTGCTGGGGAAAGGCAGCTAACGCTCACACCCTCCCCTGCACATGCCGACCACCAGGCACGCGACAGCATTCTCAAATGAGAACTCAGAACAGAAGCTGAAGGAGATGAGTTTCAGATGGGGGCACACAGGAAGAAGCCTTCTGATAGAAGAAAATGCCAGAAATAATTAACAACCCCGCAGAGCACCAGAGCACAGAAGCCACAAGGTCTCGAGCAGCTCCTTGCTCATCAGCCAGTCGCTCACTTGCACGCCTCGAAGGCTCATCAGGTGTACCTGAGGGTTAGCAGCTTGATCCATGATTTTCAGTAGCAAGGTCTGATCCTGCTCCCTCACTGAGTCTTTGGAGTCTCCCAGCCTGTCGAGCAAACTTGGCAGCACTGCAGGAAGAGAACAGCGACACCCCAAACTCTCAGAAGGAAACTGCCTCAACACCCCTTGGCTCCCCGGTATATTATTTCCCCCAGTTTATTATTTTATTTTTCCCCGTTACAAAAGCTCAGCCTCCTTCCAAGCTGCATTTCCGCAGCCCTGCACCCACGTGCCCCCACACGCAGCCCTTACCCGTGCCGATCTGGGCCTTGAAGCGGTCCTGCAGGCGCGACACCAGCGCAGAGAGGATGTCGATGCCCAGGAGGACCACCTGCAAGCAGAGCACAGGCAGCCTGTCAGCACGGGGGCAGCCGCGGGGCTCCTGGCGCGGCGGGGAGCCCCTTGACCTTTCTCTTCCCGGGGTGCTCGCTGCCAGGAGCCCGGCCGGGTGACCGCCAGGCAGTGCTAACGAGCGCCTCCCGCCTCATTGCGCTTCAGTGCGGGCCGGGGGCGCCCCGCGGCACCCCGCGCCCGGCAGGGGGCGCGCTCTGCCGCCGGCCCCGCCCCCTCGGGTGCTGTCCCCGCCCCCTATGCAAATCAGCTCCCCGCCGGCGCGGGGCACGCTGGGAAGCGCCCCGCCAGCCGCCGCCGCGGCTCCAACCGGCTCCGGGGAGGGGCAGGACGCGAGCTCGGGGGGCGGCGGGCACGCGGAGCGCGCCCCCGAGCGGCGGGGACGTGCGGGGGGTAGCGGCGGCGCGCGTCCCCTCGCCGTGACCCAGGCGGCGCTCGGCCGTCCCTCAGCGCGGGCGCGCGGGGAGCGGCCCCAACCGTCCTTATCTTGGGGTTGCGCGGCCGCCCGATGAACGCGTGGTGAGGGCGGCACTGCTAACGCCAGGCAACACACTCGGCGCCCGCTCCGCGCGGCGCAATTTTTGGAACCGCGCTGCGGCACGGCACGGCCTGCCCGGCGCCGCCTGCTCGCACACCGACACGGCCACGGAACGCGCAGCGCCGCCGTGCGCCTGCTGCTGCCGGCTCCCGGCCGCTGCGGGGCGACCGCGGCCTCTCGTTATCAACCACCCAGCAGCCGTCGGGACCCGGCGCCCCGCGGGAAGCGCTGCGGGGAGCCGCTGAGCCACGGTGGCCCCGGCCCGCTCTGCTGCCTCCCTGCTGGCTCCCCAGGAAGCCTCGCTCCCTGTGAGCGGCGCTCCTGCGAAATACCCTGTCTTGATACTGAAAAGCTGCCTTAAAATGTAAGAAAAACGAGTCAAAGCTTAACTTCCAAGAGCTCAAAGCGTCTGTCCATGGCACCTGGGTGGCACTGAAAGGCCTGCAGGCGGCCCCACGTGTCAGTGCAGGCTTTGAGTCTCAAAGTGCAAAAAGGAAATTGTAAGAGAACTCAGCCGTAGAATTAATATTTTAAGTATTCCTTAGCTAACCTTGGATTTACACGCAAAGGCCTGGAGAAGCACTGATGTACTCTAAACGAACACAACGTAGGGGTGAAGAAGAGCCCTTCCCAGACAGCACAAGCCCCAAGCGCAGGAGGAGCGGTACCTGCTCACCGCCCACCCCACCGCAGAACTGCCCGCCGGAGCAGCTCTAACTCCCCGGGACACGGGACATCCACACAGTGCGGTGCTCCCAAGATCGAGTGAGAGATGTTCTCTGCATTTGCTATTTTAGTCCTGAAGCCAAGCACGCGTGTGGGGCCAGGAGGCAGTAACACAACCCGCAGCAGACAGACGAACACGAGACCCCAGCACGACGGCCCTGGTACAGCCTGGCCACATGCACTACCCTGCCCGGCACGCTTTGCATCGTGAGCATCAAACAGAAACACAGCAGCAGCAGTTCCACTGGCACGACCCCAGGACGTGGCAGAAGAGCTGAGCAGGGGGAAGAACCCTGGACTAGCGATTCCAAGTCTCTCCGAAGCCACGAGCTGCCATCCAGCCCATCACACACCGCTTCCAAAAGTCACAAGCGATTCTGGATGCTGGGCCATCGATGTGCCATTCAACACAGCAGCAGCACCTCCAGGAGCAGCTGCCTGGGTGGGATGTCAGTTTTTCCACCAGAACGTGGACCACAGCCTCGTGGAATGACTTCCAGTGGAAAAACCCACCTCTTGCTTCTCATCATCCCCAGGTAGATTTCTAAAGACGCAGGATTTAGAAAAATTAATGAATTAATGTGGGAATTTAAGTTTCCAAACAGCGGTCCTGTAGCGACGTTTCTTCTGTTTTAAGATACCGACAAGAGGCCAGACATCTGTTTTGGATTTCAGAGAACAGGGAAAAAAACTACAGAACCCTTTCAGCGGGTTTTTCTGCCCTCCAGCGCAGCCATTCCCCGACCCCTCTGCACACGCTGCAGTCCCAGCCACGACTCTCAAACACCTCACCCATACGCTGTGAGGAGCAGAGCAGCTTCCCACAGGTCTTCTGGGGCGAGAAGAGCAGGGAGCATCCCCGTGCCCTGAGCCCCCCGCTGCTCTAACACAGAGCTCGGAGCACTTCTCACCCCCTCTAACTATTGTTTGCAAAACCCCAGCAGGCAGCAGTACCTCAGGAGCACCGCTCAGCCCCGGCTCAGCCCGCAGTGCCTGGGACAGCGACAAAGGGCAGCAAGGCCCACGAGCAGAGCGACTGCCTGACAGACCGCTGAGCTAGCAGCAACGACACTGTAAAACGAGCAAAAGAAATGGTTAATGAACGCCCTCCTTCGTTTGCAGGTCTGGGAGGAGAGGAGCATCTCAGTAAATAATGCATAGTTCTAGAGTGGAGCACGTCCCAGGGGGCCTCAAGTCTAATGCTGGGAGCATTAAGGAAAAATTTGTCAGGAACGATCACCAGATCACCACGGGGATGGTTTGTACAGCTACCGTTAGGGCACATAGGGACCTTTCTTGCTCAAAAGCAGAAAATCCTGGAACTATTTTTCTGGGTCCAGTAAAAATAGCCAATGGAGAAACAGCCCTGAGCTGATGTAAGGGCTACAGCCTGGCAGAACACATCAGGAATTCTCAGCAGCTGAAGGAAAGGCACCGCAGAGCACCAAGTCACCGCTACAGAGAACCCAGCAAGAAAAACGGGGGGAGGCCTACAGGAGCGTGACCAGCAACGTGTGGACACTACTTCCAGGAGAGCTGCCGAGGGTGCCGGGGTGAAGGAGCCGGGGGCCAGCCCCAACCCCTGCTGCCGAGCAGCACCTCAGGAGCTCAGGGCAAAGTGAAGCACCACGCACTGGGTGCAGGGCATCTCTTGCGGAGAGGTAGTAACAGTACGGCAGGGAAAGGAGAGGAGGGACGTTGTGATGCTCTGCTTTGTTCTCCATGGGAAACCCGAAAGCCCTTGTTCTGGCAGCCAGCAGATTGCTGGTGTAGCAACGTGCCTTATTAACAGCCCGGGTTGGTTTACCTCATCAAGGTGTTTCCCACCCCGTTGGAAGGGAAAGCCGGCTGCAGTGCTCACAGAAAGCCACAAACCATGCTGGCAATCTGCCTGCAGGCACAGCCACGTTAGCTGGGGCGTCTCTAGGCTCCTGGCACAGATGTGCTGACCCCAGCTTCAGCAGCAACACCTCCAAGAACAGAAAACGCTCAGCACATTGTAGATGGAAGCAGAAATGCTTATGAGGGGCCCGAGAGCACCTGGAAACGCTGCCGTAATCCCCAACACCCTAATGGTACAACAAACTCCACGGAGAAAAGAAGAAACATCCAAGATAGCTCTGCTAGCTGCAAAAAGAAAAACCACATCAAGACAACTGCCCACGTAGGCGAGGAGAGGGATGCCAGGTGCAGAAAGGAGCCCAGCTGGTGAAGGAATGCCTCCTCCACAGAGAACATGTCACTTCAGCAGGACCCTCTTCCTGCAGAGATGCTGCGTTAGCCCACAGGTTGGCTTCTTCTGGCCAACTTGAGCAGGCTGCTGGCCAAGCCCTCAGCAAACAGTGCTGCAGGACAGAGTCTGTGCTAGCAGGTACAAAGTCTCCAAGAAGAGCTGAAACTCTGGTCAGCTGGACACGCAGGAAGCCTGTACCAACCTTTAATGCAAGGGCACTGGCCTGAATTCTGCCCAAATTCCACCTCGGGTAAGCACAAAATCCCCGCCTGGAATTCCCCCTTGGTTTCTGCCAGAAAAGGCCTTTCTTCACTTTCTGTTGCTGAAGAGTGCTGGGAAGTGCTGAGAAGTGCTGCTAGCAGCCAAGTAAATAAGCAACTGATTTTATAGCTCCCAAAGAGCCCTGAAGGTTCAATTGTTTAGAAAAAATAGCACAAAGTATTTACTGGGCAGTGGAGCTGGAGGAAAAGGTGAAAGCCAGACTACATTTAACAACCACAAAAAGCAATACAAAGAGGCTTCTCACATGCTCCTCACCTGCAGCCATAAAGGAATACCAATTCCAGCCACGTCTCTGTGCAACCAACCTCTGGGCTGAGCTGGCTCTCCCAGCAACTGCCACAGCAGCTTGGAAACAGGAGCATCCAAGCAACGTTCTCACACAGAACGTGTCCTTCCAGCACGTTCAGCAGATCTTCACGCAAGTTTTAGCTACAACAGATCAAGCACGTGCTGAACACCTGTGCAGTAGCTCACGGACAGCTCTTCACAAGAATCACAAGAAGAGGATTTCAAAAGCTGGTGTGACAAAACTGCAAGCTGGGGTTCCCAGAGAACCAAGTAGGACCCTGACATGTCAGGGAAAGAGCCAGACGTGTGGAGAAGCACCAAGAAGCCAGCCTCCAGGACTAAGCATCACTTGTAGGTGTGGAGGATCTCACCTGCTCCCAGCCCCTGGGGCCGAAGGGGCAGCAGCCCCGGCAGAAGCAGGAAGCAGTGCCCTCGAGGGATGCCCCAAGGTACACGCAGGTGGAGAGGAGATGGGGCACTTCCACACTGCGGTCCCACCGCTGAGCTGCTCACCTGAGCAAGCCCCCGAATGCAAAGGCTCTGTGCCCGCTTACAACCAAAGGCTAGCCGTCGGCAATGCTTTCCACACGCTCCAGAACCAGACCCCACGTGCCCCAAACGCACAGGAAAACAGCATTCTTCTCCTTCCTAAACACATTCCCCTCTTCAACTCCCCCTGACCCACGCGCCTGCCCCTTTGCCTTGTTGGCTGTCACTGCCAAGATCTGGAGCGACAGCTGAAGCACGGCTCTGCCGAGCTCCCACACGAGCCCCCGACATCTGCTCCTCCCTCAGCTGCAAGCAGGCAGCCCCAGTCCTCCCCAGCAGACACTCAGCTACAGGACAGGAGTGTGGCACAACGCATCTGAGTTCGGGCACAGCCTCAGGCCACAACGTGCATGGTCAGAAACCTCTTCCTAAAAGGTTTTGCCACCCCGAGCAGGCTACCTACCACACAGACCTAGGGGCTGAGGAACCTGACATCTTGGGGCTGAAATGGTTGGGGTCATCCCCCCAGGGGTGTTCATCTGTTCAGAGGTTTTACGGAAGTCACTGAATTCCTGCAGAAGGACATAAAACTGAGCACAAATGCCTCCAGGGAAGAAGGAGGGAATTCATCCTGCGTTGTGTGACGGAGCCAGCATTTTCTGAAGGGGAAAGAACGAGCTCAGAGAGCGGCTGACAGCACGAGTGGAGAATGATAGGGACAAACCACACACACTTTGGCTCTCTACTTCTAGAAGCACATTGAAGCAGGTGAGGCCAATAGCTCCCATCAACACTCCAGTGTCTCAGCTGCACTGGGAAAGCACTCTTGGGCTGGGAGTCCACAGAAAGCATCCCTCACTTCTGTGGGTTCATACTAGAAGGGAATTAATTCAACGTTTAACTGAACCATCAGCTCTTGGATTAATTACTTCAGATGGTTCTCTTACGAAACAGAAATTCATGAGAGGAACAGAAGCCACACGTGTACCACACGAACCCACCCAGCTTCCGTACAGACACCGACACGGCGGGTCCACCTCCTGGACGGGCTCTACTCACCCCCACTGCCTTCAGCACCTTCTGCTCTCCTTCACAGCTCCAGCAGTATTTTCAACATGACAACGGGTTTTAATGATTATTTTAATTGAGAGCTTAAAAGATCAACTGTTTTGGTTTGCAGTTCAGTCATTTCTCAGAGAGGTTTACCCTCACTGGACATTTGTCAACTGAAAGTGTTCTGCTGAACAGGACGCTCGCTGTTTTACTGTGTTTTTATACAGAACAGCAAAGTGAACAGCATAGCACGCTTTTATAAAAATGCAAGAAATTAAGCAACTGAATATAGCTTAGTAAAAAGATGGTGTCATACTACAGGGGGGAGGTTGCTACACACAGCACAGATCTGAAGATTGCAAAGCAATGCTGAAGAATAACTGCAGCCTGCTGGATCTGAGCTACATTTCCCCTAAGAAGAGGAAAGGGAACAATAAACTCCCAAATTACTCCAGTTAAAAATCATCTGGTCCCACTAACACAGTGTAAAAATAATTGTAGCTTGCAAAGCAAGCTCCATCGAACCAGCCACCACAGGCAGGTTCAGAGGATTTGGGCCTTTTTTTAGGGGGGGGGCACTACGGGATTCTAGCAGAGGCCTGGTGAAGTTTTCTAACATGCAAATTAGGTGCCAGCTTAAGCTGAAATCAGCAGCACCACAGGCACCAACGCCCCCAACAAGCGCCCTTCCCATCTTCGAAGCCTTTTCCTTCCATGCTGCCTCACCCCTTTTACCCGTACCGGCTGGACATTACGCAAGCCCTCCTGTTCCCAAACCGAAGGTAGTTTCTCCGCTTTGTAGCAACTACTCCAAACAAGAAGTGCCTCATTATCTGAGATGAAAACAAATGAAGGAATATGTTTTATGCATAAGTGAAAGCCTAAAAGCTCCAAGAACTAAGAGGTGATGTTGTGGTAGATTCTCAAATAGGACAGCCAGGATGCTGGACACAGCACCGTGACGCCGTTGCGCTGACCTGAAGAGCTCGCCAGTTTGTCTCCTCCCATCCCAGCCAGCCCTCCTGCACATTCCGCACGGAGGCACAAGACAAAAGCTCTTCAAGCTTCAGAGCCAGAAGAGGGCTCACCAATAAAATCAGGTTGCAAGGGGGCTGCAGAGGCCAGCAGTTCAGCACGCTCCCCACCCTACTGCTCCAAATTAGATCAGGTTGGTCACGCTTACACAAATCGCTTTGGTTCGAGTCTCAACATCTAGGCCTTCAGCTGCCACTAATTTCAAGCGTTCATTAAAACTCACAGAAGCTTGATGTATTCTAGTTAGAAGCAGTCCTGTTAATTTATGAATGGATTTAATGAGCTTCTGTGTCACCACCAAGACCTTGCTGGCAGGAAGCAAAACAGCAACACAGATTTTTTTTGGATCCTTCTCCAGGCACAGAAGCCCAATACAGACAACTCTCTGAGGTCCCTGAAGGCTCCAGCTACCCGATCCGACCCACGCCAAGCCTGCATTGCACCAGTTTCACGCAGGTGAAAAGGAGCTAGACACGGATCAAGCAGCAAGAGCAGCACACGTGTGTGCGTGTCTGGAGTTCCAGGCATAGCAGGAATCAGTACACTCTTCTCATTAATGAAAGAGCACCAGGCTTTAGGCTTATTTATCTAGGAGGTTTTGTTTAACTTGACAACAAGGGATAAAAGTAAGAAGTTCAAAGCCATACACAGCGATAGGCTCCAATTGCTCTTCCTATCAGTCTGTGACAACAGCAACCTGGCTCGGGGAGAAGGAAGAGCTGCTGCCTGCGAGCCTCCTGCAGCCCGTGGCACGGAGCCTGTTTCAGAAGAACAGAGATTGAGTTTCACACATCAGGCCAGGAAACATCGCTTAGACAAAGAGGAGTTAAGATGTGGCGATGCCCAGGGCTAACACCTAGAAATAAAATATCCTTTCCTGATAACACCGCTCCTGGTACTGATTAGAGAGATCCAGCGACTGCTTTTGCTTCAGCACAGATGTTATAAGGAAAGTCTAACAGCTCAGTTGCTGAGTCTCCACAAAATGAACAGCATCAAGTGGTTACAAAGGGAATCCAGCTGCAGTTACGCCTCTTTTGTGCCCTTCATTTATTTCCTCCTGCAAAATCGGGGCTAACAGCACTTTCCAGCACCCTCGCAAGATGGGGAGAAAATATAAACTCATGATTTTCAAGAGCTTTCACATCCTCATCTGGAACTACAGAGCATTATTACTACCATAAACTTGTCACGGTGAGATCTAGCAGTGCGGTCTGCATCTTGGAAAAAGTCTGATCTGGCTACCCCGCAGAGGCCTGCCTGCAGCGCTGGGGCCGTGCCAGCACGCAGCCCAGTTACAGAGGGGCCAAAGACCCATACGTGCAGGAAAAACGGCCCCGCAGAGCTACTCCGTACGCTCACATCGCCATTTAAAGAGATTTCTCCTCCCTCCTTCAAAAGACTGAAAATACTTTGAGAGCATCCATGCATGTTCTGTGCCTTGTCTTCCCATTCATACATCAAAGAAGGTGCCACAAACACAAAAAAAGGGAGGCAGAGCACAGATTCTTCTTTAACTCCTTCTTTATAGGGAAGAACCGCAGGAGAACACAGACCCTGCACTCTTCCGACACATTTTGACTTTTCATCAGCCAAACCTAAGGGCTGGAGCTGGACGTGGCACTGTGATGCCGTTCGGGTGACCTGCTGCTGCAGGCCTGGCTCTGACCCGTCAGACCCCCAGGAACCCCGAAGCTGACGGCAGTTGTCTGCACTCACATCCTTCTCCCCAGGAACCGAACAGCAGGAGTCAGGCACCGCACGTGTCGTGCCTTTAGATGGCTTAGTTCAGCCCTTCAAGGCTACCTGAAGCGTATTAGGAGGGAAAAAGAACAGTTGCAGAAACAGATTTCAGACACTAAGCTCTTGGAGTCTGCCAGGCAGCCTGAATGCTCTTTGAAGAGTCCCAGTGCCTTTAATTCGCACTGCCACGTTCGCTTGCGGCAGTTCCTCCAGCCAGGCTGACAACCCAACACCGTGACCCAGGTGTCTGCCACCACGTGGAAGCCTCGCGACGCTGTCTCCTGGGTACGGCTGTAGCTGTGCTCGCCCCATCTGCCCGCGTGCTCTTTTCCCTGCCGCGTGCCGAGCCTTCCTCGAGGTAAGGAGAAGCATCTCTGCCCACGACAATGCCTGCAGAGCTTTTTTTTTTTTTTTTTCCCTCAGAGACATTTTCCTAGCATGGCCTCCCACAAGAAGGGTGGTGATCAACTCCTCCCCGATCATCCAGGAGAAGGATAAAGAGAAATCCTCTTAGATTAGCTGGAAAGGAAATCAGCACAACGAGCAGAAGGGCACTGAAACGGGGAAATTCAGGAGGCTTGGAAATCCTCAAAGGACCTATTTAAAGCGTAGGTTGGACAAACGTCTGACAAGACACCCAGGCACATTTGGTTGCCATCTCTGAACAATAAACTGGATGAGACCATTTCCCAAGGCCCTCTACATTGCAATATCTACAGAGCCTCCGGGTTTCTTCCTTGCCACGAGAAATACAATTAATAGCAGCAAAAAGTTCATTTACCAGCTGGCAAACATTCTGCACAAACAACAGAAGGCAAATTGGCAATAGACTCTATTAACAACCCACTGCAGATATAAATGACACTGGCAAATCCAAGTTACCCCCAGGGCAGAGCTGACACCCTGGTGAGCCAAACTTTGTAACATTGGCTTAGCTCAAGAGTAATGGACAGCCACGGAGCAGGGATAGGTAAAGGTGAGACGCAGAGTCCTTCTGCCGTGCCTGAAACCCGAACCGCGTCCACCCTTTCCTTCCCTGCAGGACCCTTACCCCTACACCAGTGACCCGAACTGAAACAGAAGCATGAGCAGGACTTCTTTACACAACTACTTCGGGCCCAACTCTGGGAAGCTGGAAGCATGCATCACAGGAGATCTCCTGGAAGACCAGACAAGGGAGGCTCTCTCAGAGAAGTGCTTCCTTCTTGCTGCAAGAGGCAAGCAGGCATTTGGACTCCCTCACAGCTGCCCCGAGACCCAACGAAACTCCTCCTACTGGGGACATTTGTTATTCCTGTTATTTAACAGCAAACAATAGCTCTGAAACTTCTGGCTATTCAGAAGAGCTTTCTGATCACCCATACTTCTAATTTACAGACCACACATGCCAGACACTGCATGAAAGGAATCAATGTTGGCACATTCAGCAAGTCCTGTCTGTTTCCCTCTCAGTACAACTCAGCTGTGCTGCTTTGCCACAGCAACACCCGCTTCTAGGGCCAGGCCTAACCCAGAGCAGCCCCTGCCCAGTTACCTGAACCCCTTTCCGCAGCACTACACGCGAGCTGATCCATGCAAAAAGCCCCCAGGCCACAAAACTCAATATAAAACTCACTTCAGACCCGCAGTGCTTTAGTTCACTAGGGACACATTTCAGTCACACTGCACGAAGTGGTGCCACAACACGGGAACTGGCAGATATTCCCAAGCACGATGGTGCGGGCAGCACCTTCCCCCCGTGCGCATCAGAGGCCCCGAGCGAGGTCCCTGCTCAGCGCACACCCCTACCCGGTGCTGGCTTGGGGGGGCAGGAGGCCACGGCTCACAGCGACAGGGACCCAGAGGGCACCCCTGTCACCAGCACAGGAGCACCCCAGTAACCGCAGGGGGCTTGGCCTCAGCCCTGATTTCCACTCATCACCAGAAGCCTGCACAACCAAGTCTCCAGTTCAACAAGCACGTTTTCCCAAAACGTCAGGGAAGAGGCTCACGAGGAGGAGGACCTCCTGTGCTCACGCAGCCCGTGCTGTACGTGGCAGAGCTGCCAGCTGCACCGAGCCCCTGCCCGCCCAGCTGCTGGGCACTCAGAGCAGCCTGGTCGCGGTGCAGACCTGCGGCTTGCTAACCTGGATTGGGTCATCACACTGCCGCAAGCCAGAGCCAAAAGCAGGCTCCTCAGTGTTAACTGTTCTTTGCTATCGCTCTCCTCTGACATTAAAGAAAATCCACGCAGTTCCTTCACAGGTCAGGCCCAGTGGCTAACCAGGAGCTGTAACAGCAGCTTGATTCTCTAAACCTAGAGTATGCCACACACTGAGAGGAGGAGGAGGAACAGCAGGGCTCTGCCCTCCTGCCATCCACCTCCCAGGAGCCCAGCACTCTGGAGGCACAACCAACTGCTGCTGAGGCCACTGGCTCAGCCCCAGCTACGCCCTTCCCGTGGCTCCTCAGCAAATTCACTCTGGTTGTTTCAGGAACTGGGCAAACTGGACCAGACCCAGCAACTGGATCCTGCCAGCTCACTTCTCCCTTCGTTAAGCATCCTTCTCAAGACCTGAGGGAACAAAGCATCATTAACTTGGAATGAGAAGCATCTGCATGGGGCTTTTGCTTGAACACCTGCACATACATGCAAGCAGGAGAGAAAACACCTTTTCCCCTGGAGCTAACCCCTGCAGGGGCACCTGCTTCCCCAGCAAGCCTTTGCACCAGGAGAAAGGCACTTCCCACTCGGCTCCTCACGGTTCAGCAACCTAGACAGATGGTCTCTGGCTTGTAATTGAAATCTTCAGAGGTGCGCACAAAAGGCGGAAGAAGAGTGTGAGAAATAGCCAAGGATTTCCTCCCCGGCACAGCATCTCCTTGCCTGTCAGCCTACTCAAGGCAGACAGACGAGAGCTCTCCCCCCTCGTCTGGTGGCGGGTGTTCTCCCCACGCTGGTGCCGTGCCTCTCCCACCAAGCGGCTGTGATAATACCACACACCGGTCACTTGCTCTCCAGCAGGCCAAGGAGGCTCCAAAATCACCTGGCACGTCACGGCTTTGGGCACCCCGTCTGCCAGAGCTGCAGTGGGCAGACAGCAGGCAGGGAGGCAGCAATGGGCCCCGGGAGCCACATAGCGTGAGGGAGCTGCTGGCAAAGGAAGTGACAGGAGGAAGAGTTTCTCCACAGGAAGCAGGAGGCTGCGAGAAAGAACCTGTATGCTGCTCCACAAGCCGTTGCACTTCTTCGGGGCCATTTCTTTCCCATTAAGAGGGCAGATTGGGAGCAGGGCTCACTGCAAGTATCCTGCACCGCTTCCTAGTCGAGTCCCACGAGGCCTTAAGTCTGCAGATCCATAAAGAAAGGGTGGGAAAGAGAAAACTGCTTGTAAAATAAAGCCAAGGGAAGAAGGAGAGAGGCTCCTGCCTGGAAAGGGGGCACAGGACGTGAGGCAGGGCACTCACCCCATGAGCACGATGCGCTTCACCGACCTCCCCGAGAGCAGCGCAGGGCCAGCAAGAGTTCGGAAATCCTCTGGCCTGCCTCCAAGTTGTTTTCTGTAGGATCGCCGTGCAACTGGGTGAAATACAGACCGCATACACCCTCTGCACAACTGCCTGGTGACTACAGAGCACAGCATCGATATTTACAGCAGTCCTCTTCCCTTTTCAGCAAGCCACCTTTGTGCCAAGCTCATCATTAAAGCAGGTGAAGAGCAGCATGCTAGAGTGATGGGTTTAGCCATTTTGCTGGTTTGAAAAGTACTTCCAGATCCTTCTGGATGAAAAGCAGAGTTAAAAAATATATATATATTAATCTCATTCCTTCCAAAACCATTTTATTTTCTTTCTTTTGATCTAGCATCAAAGCCTTTCAGGACGTGCATAGCATTAACTGTGCCAGTCAGAAGCTCAGCGCATCTCCAACCCAACCATTTCCAGGGTATGTAGGGGAAAAGAATGTGCATTAAGGATTGCTACATCAGGTCTTGCGAGACTGGGGAGAAGCACGGGCTCCTCCTAGCAGGCAGGACTTGTTAGGAGAAAGGGTTGTTTTTTCTTGTTGTTTTGTCTTGTTTTAAAGAGACCCAACAGCACGATCTGCACCGAAGGAGCCCCCAAAAGGCTCCAGCACAAGTGTTTGAGACGGACACGGTCTGTACCGCGTGGGAGCACTACAGCAGGCGTGGCCCATCGCCACAGTCCGAGACCCACCAGGCCTGGAAAACCACCTGAAGACTAACGGGTGAGGCTCAAACATCCTCAGTGCAGACTGATCACTTACCATTCACTCCTAATAAAAGAGCATCAGCAAAAGGGAGCCCTGCAGCCCCTCTGGGACAGGCACACTCCGCTCCTTGCCTCTCCCCTAGCAGACTCCTGTGCCCAGACACCGACCTGCTTTCAGCGAAGAGCTGGAGCTCACTGCTCTGAGAGGAAGATTAGCTGTGCAAGTCAAATGAACAACGTATGCTTCTTTTCAAGTTGCCTTTTCATCTTTTGATGCCAGATAAAAGAGAAAGGATCCATCTCACAGGTATGCAAGCGTTCCTAAATTGAGCACTGAACAGCAGAGGCTCGAAACACAGCCACAAAGATGAAAACAATACCCACATGCAGCTGAAGTGTGTCAGCTGCAAACACACCAAGCCTGCCAGCAAGGAAGAGGACAATCTTGTGGCGAAGGGCCCCCCTCAGCCTTACCTTGGGTCCATTCCCATCTCTCTCCCTGCCGAGCCTCAGCCCCCGTTCAGAGGAGCACAGCACACCTCCCTCCAGTCCTTACAGGAACCCGAACCATGCCGCAGGTCCTGGGGCAATCGAGTTCAGCTGGGAGCTCTTCCACACTCCTCATTCTTAGCTCTTGGATTTGTTACAGAGCAAGAACCCAGCCAGATGTGATGTGGAGCACAACTCAAGCACCCAGGTGATCACCAGCACCAAAGCACGTAGCATCCTGTACAAGGACACCACACCGCTCAGTGATCGGAGCCTCAGCTCCAAAGCACAATTCCCTTGGCAATTCTGGTTGGTCAGCTGCTTTCCTCATGGACATTTACACCTATAATGGTTCTGTGCAAGTCCAGTGACATTCTGAATTTTCTCCAAAACAGCCAAGAACAGATTTTGAGCGGCAGCAGGAGCTCATGAGGTCAGTTACTGACACCCTGCCCCGTCCAGTTCATACAATCCCAGCCAGTCCCCTCCTGCACTGACACCAATTCTGTGCTGTGAATAACGCCGTTCTGGAGCAGCATCAGGGCTTAGCCTGGTTTAAGATCTTCAAATCAAATAAAGGAAGAAGATGAGAACTCGGAATTCTGAACACTGGTTTATTTTTCATTAACAATGCAAACACTGCATGCACCGTACCCAACGCAGATGTAAGCGGTTTTCTCACCTGCAGAAGAAAGGATCCCTCCCGCCTCCCCCCCAAGACCTATGTGCAGTGGGTTTCTCATTTCTGAGGTGTGTTACTTGCACCCCTTGCTGGTGAGGATGTGGGTTATTATAGCGCAAATGTGAGCCTACAGGCAATTGCCTCACTTCTTTTATAGCTCCCTGAGTGATAATCTGAGTTCCACAGGGCCAGATCACAGGTGGAAGCTGGTGCACTCCACCGGGCTGCAAACATGCAGAGAGGGCTCATGTTGTCCTTGCGGCAGTTCTGTGGCAGCCCAAAAAAACACTGCAACCACCACAGAACAGACACAGAACAGATATGGTTTTTCCCCATCTTCTGCTTCATAACAATCTTTACACGAAACACAGCGTCTTTCACAAAGATGCCACACTCACACAACGCCCGGTAACTGGCATGGAAGACAAGTGCTGATCCAAAGCTGCATTTAATCGGCTATAAAAAAAGCTGTGTTAAGAAAAGCAATGCGTTTTCACTTCAAAACCACAAAAAGTATCACAAGGAAATACAGACTCACAAGCTCCCAATAAGGAGAATCACAAACTTCAATCACGCTCTGACTTGTGTAACAGCAGAGCAAATAGGATTAGTTATCCCCAATCACTTATTACAAGCACTCCAAGAGTTAAACCTACAAAAAATAAGAGGGATCTTTCAGAAGCTAGCTGTGCTATTGTTATTCGCCCCAAATCTTGCCCCACCTCCAAGGAGCCTGCATTTGGGCATGTGTTAAGCAGGTGGGGTCAATCTGCGTTTTGTCTCAGTTTAATGGCAGCAGGAGCTGCTAATGAAGCTCCAGACTTGCCATTGTCCCAGCCCCACCACACCTTTCCTGATTAAAGGAGGCAGCTTTCAGAGCATTTTTGTTGCTGCTCAGCCAAGTCTGGCTGTAGAGCTGTTTCCTGGCGTACATTCCCTTACCCAAGCTGCTGCTCTCACTTGCCACAGCCCATCTGATGCCCCAGAAGCCACCCCAGCACCACCTTTCTTTTCCCGGCTCCCAGCCTGAAGACGCCAGTGCCCCACGTCTGCTGACGGCTTCGAAGTAAGCAGAAGGAACAGGCTTGAGTCACCTCCCTGCCCTCCCCAAGGTTTTTCTTGGCTCGCCTCCCACCCCAATGAACACCATCTCATCAGCACCCTGCCCTCAGCCACCTCCCTTTGCCTGTGCTCACCTCGCCCAGCCTTTGCTCAGCACCGTCCTTGGGCTGTGGCAGCACTGAACAAGCCCCACAGGCTGAGAGCATGCAAACAGCAGGAACGCACCACAAACCTCTGCAGGCCGTCAGCTACCCCAGCCCTGTCCCAAGAAACTCGCGTTAGGGACTGAAGGCTCTGGAAGGAGGACATCAGTACCTCTTCCTTCTGATGTTTCTTAAATCCTTGGCACTTCTGCTTACCGCAGTGAGCAAAGCCATACCAAAACGTTTCCAGGTCACAGAAATAACTATAGAAATTACTCTTTACAAGAAAGATTTTTCTTGTATGTTCCTCAAAAAGAACAGAAGCCATTGCACCAACTATTTACACACAATTACATAAAAAGGCAATGGCACAGAGAAGGCACGCTTGCCCATTTTAGCTCACAGCAAAGGATGCAGAAGCAAAGCGCCAGCCAGCTCTACCCGCTGCTGGCATGGGCGAAGGCACGAGGAGATGCCAGGGCTGTCCCCGGAGGCACCGCTAGACACCAGCCTCCAACCTCAGGCACTCCAAGCCCTACAAAGCAGCGTAACCCACACCCCAGCGGGTACCCCAAATAGCCCGCTCCCTCACCGTGTCCCCCTGCCTGTGGTCTCTGCACACACACACACACACACACACAGTCCCTTTAGCCAAAGCCCTACAACAGCCCCCAACTTCTGCCCTTCGACTGTATGAGGGGATAAAACCTGCCAAAGCAATCCAGCACCTCTCTCCTGCAGCCCTGCCTATTTCCCAGCCTTAGCTCCACCCGTCTCCTTCCTCAGACCTTTCCTCCCACCGCCCCTCCAGGTCTCTCTCTCTCAAGTCTTCCATGTTCTGATTCATTTTTAGACCAAATCTCCCTCTCCGTTCTCCTTTCAGCCAGCTCACCCTCACGGACCACATCCGTCTCCACGTTCACAGTCATTAAAAAGCAACAATGGCCAACTCGAGAACCGACACCTCAGGAGCAGACTATGTCACCTTACAGACTATGTGACCTCCTGCACGGGACAGAGGCATGCCGCAGGAGAAACAAGACTTCTCCCTGCCGAGGAACCCCAAGGAGACCTCCTGAGTTCACCAAGTTCACCCGCAGCACTTCCACAGCACCCAAGATCCTGCCTTTCCCACCTGTCCTAACCGATGGGAAATGCTCAGGCAGCTCTCAGCAGCCTTTCCTGCTACAGCATATCCAGTCCCTTCCAGCTTTGCCAACTCTGGTGCTGTCCCTTTTGTATCACTGCTGCTGCAGGGGGAATTTTCTTACCCCTTTATCTTGCCAAGGGTGATCCTTCTCACAGCCCCATCCTTCTCCAGCATTTCCACATATTGAGGTTTTCATCCCTGCACCGCCACAGCGCTGTCACTTGGCTCGAGATGTCTGCCCTTGCTTCCCCACTCATCTGTGCCGCCAGCTCCCATCACCCTTGCCCTCACACAGAGGTTTTCAGACAAGTTTTCACCACACATGCCCTTCTGCGTGGGAAAAGCTCCTCACTCACTTTCATTAAGCTCACTACAATAGGAAACTCCAGATGACAGACGGATGAAATCACAGGGAGAGAATGGGACCTACACATTAAAGCCTCAAAGATCAATGAGAAAACCTGGATTTCGATGGGGACCAGCGCCAGTGGAGGCTTTCACAAGGAGAGCACTGATTCTTACTTGCAGTCTGGCCATGCTACCTGGTAACAGCTTTCTGAAGGCCTCAAGGAACAGCTAAGGCAGAAGAGGTGGAGAGCAGACTTCCAGGAAGGCCACCTGCTCAAGCCTGGGTGAGAAGCTTTAGCCAGCCAGCAGATCAAGTATGTCAATCTGTAAGAGCAGGTACCTTCTAAAACCCATGAGCACTCGTAGCTTCCCACACAGCATCAATCACTGCAGGAGAAATTCCTCCTGGGGGCCCAGCAGCTCAGGCATGTACATGACAGCAGCACACCAACGGCAGCCCTCATCCCGCAGGGTGCAACGCTGCGGCGCTCCCTGGTCCTTCTCACCTACACAGCCTGCTTCTCCAGGGCCTTCATTAAAAGCCAGCAGTATACGCCAGCATCTGCCCAAGGATCACTGTGGCCACAGCAGTCTGATTAAAGATGAGAACATGCCCGGGTCTGTTGTCTGTTGAGGGGCAGAGAGGTAAGCAGTCCGGTGCAGCAGGCACAGGTGGCATCCCTTCATTTAAGCGCTGAAGATGCAAAGTTCTCCTGAATGGCTGAAAGCAGGTGTTTGTTGGTGTCACTGCATGAACTGCCATGCACTCACTGCAACTCTTCCCATGAGACCTAACGTGCCTGTGCCACCTGCTATCAGTCAGAGGGAGCTGTGCGAACACATGGCCAAACCCAGCCCTTCAGCAGAACTCAGCCACATGCAGTTAAAGCTCTGGGCCCACTCCCACTGATTTTCCTTCCTGTAGCTGAAGTCCCAGCCACACCACTGGCAAGAAGCTGTCTTGCTTTCCACGCTCTGATAACTGGGACTCTTTGCTCTGGCTCCTGAATAGTCAAATGTTGCTTTGTTTTAAAGCTTCATATTTGGCACAAGCGCAGTACCAGATGAGGAACATAGCAGGTCTTGTCTAGTTAAAAATGAGATCTGATCTAGGAAGAAAGTAACGAACAGTTTGTGGGAGGCAGCATTCACTTGGAGAGAATCAGAGACTGCTCGTCTCCACCGTGACCCACCCGCTCCCTCCTGCGTTTGGCGGCACAGCAGGCAACGTGCAGGACACAAGCGTGGGACAGCGCTAAGGGACACGCAGCACGACACGTAGCACAGCCCTGCCCTCAGGAGCCTGGAGCTCCGAGCACCCTATCAGCAGGACAGCACAGGCCACACTGAGCCCCAGCTGGGCTCAGCAGCGTTACCTTGGGCAGCACATTTCAGAGCCACGCTCCCAAGTCTGCGACGAACCTAAGCTGCCATCCTGTCATCACAGGCATCTTAAAAGCATGTACGTGAGAGCTGACCCACATGGGCACCGCTGACCCCGGGATGCTTAGCATTTACGTGGCAATCAATTTTATTAGAAAACCAAGTACCAAGCTTTAAGGCCTGGACTGTAAACTCCGATAGGGTGGATGAAGCTAGGTGGCCCGAGGGCCCTTACAAACCAAATTATCCTGTACTCTTATGAGCCAGTCCTCCAACGTGCAGGGGATCTTACTGCTCTGTCTCAAAAGGCAACTGCTGCCGCAGGAAGGATGCCAGGGTCAGTCACCACCCTGGAAGTAGCCCTGCACCAGACCGCCTCATCTAGTGGGCTGCTCCTCCAAGAGCGAGCACAGCTCGCTTAAAGCTAAGGACAGAGCAGAAGTTAAAGAAATGAGCCAGGACTAGAGAAACGCATGTACTTTCTGTACATCAGGGATTTTTCAGTCTGGTTTTTAAGGAAAAGATGCTTACGTAACTGTATTATGCACATATTATTCAGATGCTCCCCCCGTAACTTCTGAATTCTTTAACCAATTCCAACAAACACGAGGAAAACCACAGCATTATATACCAACGACTCTGCACAGAGAGAGCCAAAGGAAATGAGGCTCAACAAAAGCAACTCTGCTTACAAAATAATTTAAAATAGATGGAGGCAATCAGATCCCACTGCCAAGGGGATTCCTAGGAGGTGATTTTTCAGGCCGGAGTTCCAAGGGTGAGACAAGAACGGCTTCCAGGTAATGATCCTCAGCCAGGAACCCCCGTGGCAGGGAAACAAGGACTCCCTGACACTCAGCCCGCTCCCTACAAAACCCAAGGGGAGCTGGATCACGGGCACTAACTCTTCTCCAGAGGCAAATGCATCGCTCCAACAGGCACGTGGCCCTCAGGCACAGCATGGACAGGCTCTGCAAATCCCTGTGGGGTTTCTAAGGACCAAAGTCGGCATGCATTTTAATACATTCATGTTTCCTCAAAGCGTTAGAGCAGTTTCAGGCACTCCAAAGAGACAAAGAACTAAAATGGACTGCCACTATAACCATGGATAATCCTGTTATTCTATATAGAATATAATATAGAATAACAATAAACTACTCAAAATCATTATAAAATCAATCCTAAAACCAAATAGATGTCTTGCTCTTATCTATTCCTCTTCAAGCCTTCTAGTCTGTTGGTGTTCTTGCTGCAGGAAGCTTTCATCTCCTGGCCAGCCTAAAGTTACTCGTGGCCAGTTTCTACCCACCGCTCTTGTGCTAACCTTGCCCTTTAGCTCCAGCAGTTCCCCCCCTCCCCGACGTCCCCCCCTGATGTATTTATAGCCAGCAGTCACGCTGCCTCTCAGCCTTCGTCCTGCAAGCTGAGCAAGCCAAGCTCCCAGGCTCCCCTGGTCAGCCAGGCTCCCCCAGCCCGTGAACACCACGCTCGCCCTTCCCTGCACCTGTTGCAGCCCGAATTCCTTCCTTGGTCGCGGGCAAGCAGCACCGCACAGCACATTCCGCAGCAGGGCCCCAGAGACCCGGCACAGCAGCACCAGCGTGCCCTCATCACCAGGGGCTAAACCCCCGTGACCTGCCTCTTCCTCAGGGGCACCAGCTGCAGCCAACGCGCCCGGCCCAGGTTTCCCAAGGGACGGGGAGCTGTGCCAGGGCTCTGAACAAAGCCCGGTGGGGAGCGCTCCGGTGCTGCAGCTGAAACGCTACACCAGCATTAGGGGGATAGCTTTGTCCTCTCAATTTAGCAAGCAGGAGGGCGGCGAGCCCTCGGGCTGGCTGGCTCTGTCCTGTGTGGAACAGAGGGCTGGCCGCCACACAGCCCGCACATGCCATGGCCACCGCTCTTGCCCGGGGCCCATCCCAGCACTAAAACCCACAGGAATTCAGATTTTGCCAAAAGCAGCAGCAGGGGTTCCAGTCTACAAGGCAGAGGGGTATGCCCAGGAGACATCCCTTGTGTATGCGGTCTTTCTGCTCACCTCTGACCATGGACACCAAGCTGGACAGACCTCCGGCCTGACTCAGGCAGCTCGTGTGCCACCAAGGAAACAAACCTCTGTCCTGTTTAGTTCAGCACGGGGTCTCCTCACATCCCCTCACATCAAAGCAATCAGAGGCCATTTTCGCTAAGTTAGCTTTTGCAGCACAGGCACGCATGAGGAAAAGGCACACATTATTGATCTTCTCATAACCCTCACCCCCAAATTCAACAGCTAACAGCTGTCTGGAAACCCTTCACTCTTTTCTTCTTCCCAAGATCGTGCAGTCTTTCTCTGCGTGCACAAAATATTCAACAAAGCACACACCCACCAAATTAATGCACCAACCCAAACCCATGCACATCTGCTTCTTAAATGAGGACTTCTTCTGCCGAATCTCAACCAAAACAAACATGGCACAGAGAACAAATGGATGCTTACAGTGAACAACCACTCATCAGCTTAAGTAACTCTAATGGATTCCACTTTAAACTAAGCCTGCACCATCTGTTCTACCCCTCAATTAGAGAAACCAAAAAAAAAAAACCTATTCAATGCAGAGTTTCAGAAAGCCAGCTAATTTATGTAAGTTCTACTTCTCTTCAGCTCAGCCAAGCATGCTCTTGTAATGCCTGATATGCAGACAGAGATAAGAATGGAAGGCTGCCTTCTGTAACACGATTACGAGCTTTGTCAGGGGAAATAACATTTCCCTGCAACTCTTCACTATGTATTTCATTTTTAAGAGCGTGATCTCTCTCTAAGTAACAAAACCCATTAGGAGCTAAAAGAATCAAACCAGCAGTCCTGCACAAAGCAGCAAAAATCAACACCGGGATGCAGCCCTGGGGCAAATGGATCATCCCATGCAAGGGTGAGACCTTCCCCTTGGCTAACACACCTTGTGCAGTGAGTACCCCAGACCCCCAAAAAGCAATGCATTTCACCCAGTTA
The DNA here is from genome assembly GCF_011077185.1 of Oxyura jamaicensis. Classification (NCBI taxonomy): domain Eukaryota; kingdom Metazoa; phylum Chordata; class Aves; order Anseriformes; family Anatidae; genus Oxyura; species Oxyura jamaicensis. The sequence goes on along the minus strand of NC_048899.1, from coordinate 25,568,781 downwards.
GTTCTTTACTGAAACCCCTGCCCGTTTTTACTTCAAACTAGCCTCTCCTACCATTTTTCAATATGAGAAAGTGCTGAGGAGAAACTTTCTTCACGTAGTGGGCCCCAGCCCTGGGTGTATAAAAGCAGTGCATAAAAAAAAAAAAAGCCTAAAAGCGTCAACAATGGCCATGCATTGCATAGCTCAATGATGAAGGCAACTTGAAGCCCTCCCAGCAGAAGCAGCAAATGAGGCCCCTCTCAGTGCAAACTGATGTTTCTCAAGATGTCACTTCTGTTCGGTTCACTGCTGTTTCCCCACCGGTAACGTACAAGCTCAGCTAGCACAGCCCTAGGTGGGCAGCAGCCATGAACCATCTGGATGTTCACCCAACTGCTGGGTCTGGTACCCAAAACCAGCCTGAGAGCACACAACTGTTAGGAGATTCCCGGTCACGCAGATGGTCTCGATCTTCGTTTTACACCAGTATTTTCTCAGATGAAGGGAGAGGTGAGCAGAGAAGTAGACTGCCAACGTAACAGCTTAAACCTTGACCCAGGAAGTGTAGTTTGACACCCCAGAGGGCTGTTTTAGGGCACTGACGCTGGGCCTCCCACCTTAGGGCTGTTACACTCAGCCATGAGCTGATCAGGTTGCCCTCCAATGGCTTTGGGTTGTTTCCTGTATGCCAAGCAGCTTCCACTGCAGTTGCTTGTTGACAATTACGAAAAGCAAAAATGCAGCTGTGCAGAACATAGTGACCAAGATACAGCATCCTTACCATCAAAAAATCCATTTAAAACAGTTTAAATTAATCTGAGAATGTTCTGCTCCAAAGGACATGCAACCTGTACAGTCAGCCTCTCCTTCACTTCTACACAAGAGAACTCCAGCACAACTCCCAGTAATGAGGAAATCATCAACACTGCCAAGTAGTGGGATGATCAAAGCGCCCCACAGGTGAAACAAGGTAGACAAAGAAATTGGGACAGCACAAGTTATGGACACCAAGAATAAAGCCAACTTGCTGAAGTGTTACTGTTATGAATCTCTGCTATCATTCCAGTTATTAACTACCAAGAAGTGGGACACGGATGGTTGACTCAGTGTAATTACCAGCTCACAGAGCAGCGTATCAGAAGGTACGCTATACAGCTTCCACTTAGATCAAGCATCACTTGCCAATGAAACTTCTGACTGTAATTAAATTCCATCTGACAAGTCTTACCTTGTAATTGCTGGAATTGACCCAAGAGGTGGCCAGTCCATCAACCATTTTATCCAGCATAGTCTGATCGTGTTCGAGATCAGCTGACTTCTGTTTATCTGAGAAGTAATCTATCAGTTCCTGGCCAACCTGGAGCCTCTTCCCAACATCCTTCTGCAGCACCTGCGCTAAGCAGTACTCCATACTGGGCTCCATGGTGTCTCAGAAACACAGCACCAGCAAGAGAGCTAGAGGGCAGGCGGTCCGACAAATCCCTCTACGAACGGACGCAGGAGGTCGCCTCTTTGTTCGATGAAGGTTACTGAGGGTCTGGGTTTCAAAGATGCAATTCTGAGAATGGCAACAATGCACCATGTGTGTGTGAACAGCAGCTGGCAGGATATTAAAAGTCCAATTTAAATAACTAGCAATAGATGAAGCAACGAGCAGTGCTGTACTGTCGGGTCTGCAATAATTCCCAATTCAGCAATCCATTCTGAAAGAAACAAAAAGAACAGTATTACAGGTTAAATTAAGAACAGAGCAAAGAAAAGATTGAAAGCATGTCATAAAATAGGTTACTCGTATACAGCTGCGAGGCTGCGATAAGCTGGATACGAGCAGCATTGTTCTATTTTAGGGAATCAGACAAGGTAGGTCAGGACAAAAACCTCTGGTTGTTCTTCACACCAGCAGTTACCCATCAGTTCCCTAGAAGGAGCTTTAGTGACAGGCAGCAAATCTGGGGCTTAACTAAGAGCTGATTAGTAATCAATATTCGTGCAGCTACCTCCATCAGCACCCACCCACGGAGGTGAGGACAAAACCGTCAGGCAGGTCACTGGGAAGACACACGAGCCTTAAGGAGTGAAAGCAGGGAGATGTCTGGGTCCTGGTTTGACTGCTGGCCTTCAGCCATCGATGCCCTCGCTGGCCTGCAAGGTACACGGCTAATGCTGGGCTCCGGGGATGCAAAACGAGCAGGCTGCAAACACGAGGGGCTCAAGGTGTTCCCAGGCTGAACCCTGCGCTGTTGCAGCCCACAGCAGTGCCTGCGGTGTCCTGAGAACCATGGACAAGAAAGGCCAGGCCGAATTTTGCTCCCACTCAGAGGCACAGCATCATTTGTGAAGTTTTTATGCTTTCTTTAAAAGAGTGGTTGTATGTCGGGCGTTTGGTTATGTTCCCCAACATTAGAAGCCTCTCCTGTCCTGGGACTGCATTAGGGACCCACATGATGCTTTTTTTGGGTGGAGGGGGGTCAGTGTCCCTCCCTTTCTGCAGCCACACAGACCTCCCAGCTGCTCCCCGGACACCCAGGGCTCCCACCAGCACCACGCTGCTTCCTGAAGCACTTCCCCTCCGTAGGTTAGCTCTTGCAGGAGGGGGGAGATAAAAACACAGCATGTCTTCTTGTTTCCTGTCTAATAATACCCAAAGCCAGAAGCTGCCCTACTTTCTTTGTGCGCACAAGGAAAGCGGGTCAAACCCGGTGCAAGGGAAGGGGCTGCGGAGCACACACCTGGCCCAGTAAACAACTGGGGGGAAGCTGGAGGCACGAGTTCACTAACTGGAAGCGCTGGGGCAGCAAATCTGAATGCCTTCTGTTTGAGCAAATAGAGCCCACAAACACGTCTCAGTTCCCGAAGCGCAAGGCAGACCCGACAGCGGATGAGACACACGAGATCCCCGGGCTGGCAGTGCCGGCACAGCTCACCTCCGTGCTCTGCGGCCACATCTGAGAGGCGCCAGCCCCAGCACAGCCTGGAGCTGCCCCGGCCCAGCCTGCAGCCAGAGCTGGCCCGAGTGCCCGCGGGAGCAGCCCCCGGATCCTGCGGGCCCGATGCAAACTGGTTCTGTGCAGCCAGGGAGCCGCCCGGCGAGCCCTGCCACCAGCCAGGAGGTTGCTTTGTGCCCCAAGACTGAAATCCCAGCAAAACCTGACCTTCCAGAGCAGCAAGGGAGCGTCAGCTGCAAGCAGGCAGGGCTTTAAGTCACTGCCGTGAGCTCACCGCTCGCCTGTGAGCACTGCCCCGGCCCAGGGCTGTCTGCAGAGCACACCGAACTCTCCCGGATTTGCCAGAGCTGTTCATCTACCTATTGAGTGGGAAACACAACAGTGATTTCTATTGTAGCTGCTCTTTCAGACCGTAGGGAAGAGCTCAGCTTCAAGAGTGATCCGAGTTCCAATCCTGCAGTCATCAGCAACGCCTCAACCCAGTTAGAGCAACTCTTATTTCTTCTTTCCAAAAGAGTTGCTGGGCCCAAACCAGAGGAAAGCCATGCCTTTTTTTTTTCATACCACTGGAGCTGCAGTTTCTCACTTGCCCCAGCTTAGCACCAACCGAAAACAGTGCTGAGCTTCCCCATCCTCAAGGACAGCAGCAGACTTGTGAATGGCAACAAACCAAAAAAAAGCCAGTTTTAAACTGTCCCTGCCTAGAAAAGCAATCTGTTCCCCAAGGAGTTCTCTGCAGGGCTCCAGCCACCCTGTGCTCAGCAGGCCTCCCAAAGAGCCTCCTGCCTGCACCTCGGACTGCTGGCCCATGCCCTGCCTTCCTTGAGCATGGGGAAGAAGTCCCTACCTGCTCTCAACATGGAAATGGGGAACTTGCTTAAACTTGAAAATTAATTCAGGTTGCAGCAGGGTGTGAGTGACTGGTTGTTACCACGGAATAGCCATTTTTGATTAACTTCACACACAGGCAAGTCCCAGCAGATCCAACAGCTGTATGAGCGGGCCACAGTGCCGTGAGAAAGGAACACCCCGAGTTTCAAGCCTTTCTTCTAGGTGGTTTTCGTGTACGAGTGCCTAGGTCTCTGCCTACGAGCACAAAGCAACCTTTTCAGCAAACTAATTAAAAACATTTCTCCAAGAGTTCCTCATTTTCTAAAACATGAGGAGGAAGACGGGATCAAAATCACCGCACACTTCAGAAGAAGAGGCATGTAAAGTGGACGTGAGGACTGAGCTCTAGAAAAGATCCACTACATTATGGCCCCACCTTCAAACACCTCCAGGGGAGAAGAACCACAAGTACCTTTAAATCCTGGGGGAAAATGCTAGCAGTAAGTCAAGAGGAAAGGCTCAACACTGGCTAGCATCTACCAGCCAACAGGTGTGTAAGTTGTACCTTTTAAAAAAATAAAAAATAAAAATAAAAACTTTCCACACACGTTAGGAAGTTTGTTGACTCCCCCTCTTCCTCACAGGAGGAAGTGGAAAACACAGCCCCTGAGAAGGCCAAGCCCCAAGCTAGCAAGGAGTGAACTTTTCAGGCAAGGAAGCACATGGCTGCTGGATCGCACGCTTGAAATCACCCAGGCTCCACACATACAAGCTTTGGACAACTCAAGTCCACAACCTCCAAACCCAGGGGTCGACTTCTTTTCCTGCAGAATTTAAATGCCACGGGCTTTGGGGAGCCAACGTCACAGGACATAAGCAATCAGGACTAGGATTTGGAGTACCTCCTGCTCCCCCAGCAGCAGTCACACAGGCTTTGAAACCAGCAGCTCAGTGGCTCAGATCCTGTGTCTGGAGCTCCAAGCTTTGGGAAGAGTTGTGAATGCAGGCTCTGAGGCAAGGATGTTGTAGACAAGATCATCCAGGAGAAAAAGCCCCACCACCCCGGCTCTGCCCCTGCACAAATACAGGTCCCTCTCTCCCTGTTAAGCCATGAGAGCTATGTGCTTAGTCAAAGCCTCCGCCAGCAACACCTACATTTTCCACCAAGAGCTATCCAGCACAAAGCCATTCGAGAGGCTTAAGTTTAATGCTGGCTTGGAGCTCAAAACAGGGAGTGTAAAGGAGAAAGCTGACACAGGCTGCGCAGCCCCAAGTTGCTCGGCCTTGATACTATCACCCCAACTCCATAAAGCCGGTACAATCCACAGCAACGTGACTGGCTCAGCACGGGGAATCAGTCAGATCAGGCAGGAATAAGGAAGAACTCGTTACCTAAGATGCGGCAACATTAAACGGGGTACCTAACTCAGTGAACTTTTCTGTGTGTAGGAGAGCCCCACCCACCCAGACTGAAAATGTGTTATTTGTAATGCTCAAGGTAGGCTTGATCTTAGCCTAACTTCCCAAGAAACTTTACATTTTCTTGTGCTTGCAAAGAGGAAGAAAACCTGAAGCATATTACAAGAAAATGCAGTACTGCTCTCCCGGGGGCTGGTCTATACTCAGGAGCTCATCCAACAGCTCCTCTGCTCTGCTCCAAAGCTCACAGCCCTCTGCTCCAGCCACCACGGTGAGTTACCCCCCGCACCCTCCATCACCACCCTCACACCACACCAGCCGGGGCTGTCACCAGGCCTTGCTGTGCCAGCCAGTGAGCTGCACGTGTAAAGCACCTCCAAACACGACCTCTCCCCTTGGGTGCGCCGCGCTCTGTAGGCGGCCAGCTGCAACACTGCAGCCCTACCACCGCACAGGGCTGCAAACTGACGGCTTCACGGGTACCGGGACGGGGCTGCGTGCGACCTCCAGTCGGAAGTTACTTCAAGGCACACCAGGCAGGCATCTCCTTGAGCCTGCACCTTCCACAAGAAGGAACAACTCCCCTGGAGACCTCCACCCAGAGGAACGCAGCAACTCCCCGGCTCTGGCTGGCAGCTTTCACCCAGCTCCCCGCAGTTCCCTGCCGTTGGAAGCCGGCAGCGAGATGCTCAGCGAACCACAGGGCACCGAGAGCCAGCCCTGCAACGGGATGGAGGTCCCAGCAGCAAGGGCGCTTAGACCTGAGGCTCTGCACAACGGGTGGGGACTGTCAGCCCTCCATCTCCTCCACATTTTTGGGTCGGCTGGTGTGGCTCTGCCCTGCCCTTGGTATCAGGCTCTGCCACAGCAGGATGCTTGCCCTGACCCAGTACGACTGAGCACCAATTACACCTCCTCTCCCTAGATATGCAAACAGCAGCAGGCAAAGCATCTGCTGTGACAGCCTCCAAGCCTTAAGCAGCCTTTGTTGTTCAGACTCCAAGAGAATGAGGTGGCAAGCAAGCCATCAGGTGTCCTACCTCGCAGGAGACACCTCCCAGCGCTGGCAGAGGGGCCCCCCTTTTGTTCACCTGTCTCCACAAGTGGGAGATGATCTTTCTTCAGCACCCAGAGAAATTTCACAATCACCGCTGCTGGAAGCTTTCCTGGGCCTTCAGCTGAGCATTTCTTCCTCCTCCGCAGCACCGGCCATGCTAAGGAGGCTCCTGGGAGGCTCTGCCCGGCACAGGGACCACCCCCAGCCCAAGGGCTGCAAGGCCCCTGCTGACCAGCAGCTATTCTTTGGGCCTGCTGGGCTCTGAAGGGGCTCCACGTCTGAAGCACAGACCGTAACTGATCCACAGCAGCACGCGATTTCACTGCCCTGAGGAAAACCGAGGTAGCAGATTTCCACAATGAAGACGTCTGAAAGATTTCCAGGGCTTAAGCTAAGACCTTGCAGCCCCCCTACAATCCTTCCACGACAGATGCTAGCCACGAAAGTTGTCTTACCCTGCCCTGGTAAGATGAGAGAGAAGCTTCAGATAGCAGGAATTCCCGTATGCCTCCACCGCTGCCCCAGCAGCCGAACACCTGACGCAGAGCTGCTCCTCCAGCGAGGCACCTGCAGAACCTCTGCAGAAACGAAGCTGCAGCAGCCCAGGAGTACTTGCAGCCTTACAGCCTTGGAGCGACCCCACTGCCCACACCAATGGCACCACTCTTCCAGAGCGGGGGAAAACCAGAGTTTCAGCATCCTTTGTTTTGTTAATACATCCCCTCTCTCAGATTAGTCTGGTTTTAATTTTGTCTGAGACCAAGGACAAGTCCAGAATGAGCTTTCAAGCTCTCCTTCCTTTCAAAGGGTCCGAGTGCCGAGACGCAGGTGAAAATCCTGTAGGGTCAGGAGCTGCTCTGGGCATGTCCCTCTTGCAGGCGTCTCAGTCCCAAGGCATGGTGCCACAAGCAAGTTACTACGGGTCTGCTGTCCCACAGCCAGAACACCCTATCCTCACGAAACTCAACCCTGGGCAGGACATTGTGCTTGTGTCCCCAAACCTATTCCCTCCCTGCTGCTCTGGAGATCCAACCATACTTGGAGCCTGCAGGCTCTGGCTCTGACCCCTGCGGGTCCCTGCCCAGCAGACAGGACAGCACCCAGGGAGGGCACGGTGGGGGCAACAGTGGCAACCCCAGCCACAGGGCAGCGACGCCCCTGCTCCGTGAGACCCCCAAGGTCCTACCCCTGCCTGCCACTGCAGCTGGACCTGCCCGGAGAGCATGGCTAGAGGAGAGCACACACCTCGGCCCAAAGGCTGAGCCACAGCACAAGGCCTGAAGTGAAACGTTACCGAAACCAGGGCAGCGCATCCCAGCGCCTGGCTGCTCGCTAGGACGAGCGGCTTCCCTCACACACCACAACCTGCAGCTGTACTGCGACAAACAGCACAAACAGCAGCCCCTCAGCCTCAGCCCCTCAGGCCACTATTTCACCCGGTCCTCAGGATGGAAAGCATCTCAATGGAAGTGAGAGGAAAAAAAGGTGGGAGAACAGCGGGCATCTTACAGGCAGGAACTGGGCACTGCCTTTCCCAGAGTCACGGCAGAGAGTCCCCAGTGGCAGTGGGAACCAAGGGCAAGACAACACCTTGGGGAAAGAAAAAACCCTGCCACCGCATGCTGGGTACGAGATCCGGATAATCCAGTTCCAAAGAGCTCAGCGGGTTTGCGATATAAACACCATACCCCACAAAGCCTCCGGGAGCTCGCTACCCCCAGGAACACCTAACTGGCTAGCGGCACGGGGCAAGAAGGGAAGGTTTTATGTACAAGCCCAAGCCAGAACCACCCTGGAAGTATTTGAGAGGCACATCCTAGTGGCAAAGTGACACGTCAATGGGAAAATAACACACAGGATCACATCCTGGGCACAAACCCCAAGGGACACTGCCCAACTAAGCACCTTTCAGTGAGCTGCCTTCTTGCTGTATCCCACATTTGTTTGTTTCCTCAAGAGACAGAAATGTATTTTAGGCAACCTTAGAATGCAGGCCAGGGTAGTAAAGAAGAAAAAAAAAACAGATGATGCAGCCTACACCACAAACACCACAGTTCACACAGAAGAAAATCCTTACAGCAAGCAGATACCAGGCACAAGCACCTCCAATCCTACGACAACTCACACGTGTACTTGTGGAAACAGCCAGCCTCCTACCTGAGGTCCCTCGCTTCCCGTGGCTGAGCACAAAGCTCCTCCGGGGACGCAGCGGGGCTCCTGGCCACCCGCCAGCCCTCCCTCGGGGCACACGGGCTGCCCCGCAGCAGAGCTCACCCTCTGCATCTGCACATCAGGGCGTGGCCAAAGAAAGCCCCAGCACAGGCAGCAGGGGAGCGCAGAAAGGCACCGCCACTGCCATGATCCATAACGCAGCGGGCAGAGCGAGTGGGGACAAGTGGGAGCAGAAACAACGCCTGGTGATGCCGTGAATCGGGCTGAACTCTAGTGGCAGCTGAGGGACTGCGGGGCTCAGGAGCTGCCTGCAGCCAACCAGGCACGGGGACGCCTCACCAACCCTCCCCGCTGCTCCACACGCCCCCACAAAGCCAGGTACAGGCTTTAAAATCCGCTGGCTTCCCATAAACTAACGATGATGACGCTTGCCTAACAATTAATTTTGCTGCCTGACTCGGCACACCACTTCTGGATGCAGAGCGGACGCCTCCCTCCTCGGGGAGCCAACTGCACAGAGGGTTAAGTGCCAGAGCCAGACAAACCAAGCACTAAACGTGAATTGAGATCAAAGCTCTCAGCAAGCACCTGTGGCCCCTCACACCCCAGAACCCGTCTGCTGCCCTTCTATGACTTGACGGGTCAGCATTCATCCATTGCGTTTGGGGATTTTTAGTACTAGTCCTGCCAAAAAGGGGTGAAAGCGAGCTCTTGTGCTTACAACAGAGCCAGACACAGAGCGCAGAACGCCAGGAACCCTGTGTGGGTGCTGGGCTCCCCAAGGACTCTGCTGGCTCGCACCAGGGCTCCAGGTAGCTCTGGAGACAACTAGCAGGTCGGCCTGATGGACGGTACCCAAACCACTGAAAGGGCTGGAATGAAACCCGCAGCAACCTTCAGCACCCAGCGGGTTGATGGAAATGAAGAACGCAAGCACAGAACAAGATGAAACCCTGGGGACGAGCTGCAGCTGCTCTGCACAAGGCTGCCACGAACAGCAGCCCTTCGTCACGGCAGAGCCGAGCCCCTTCCCTCAGACTGCTTGTTTACAACTTCCTCAAGTCACAGTCTGACGAAATTAGTAAGATAAATTGGTTTTGTGCATTAACTCAGCTGCAAAACCCTTTTACACTCGCCAGCACGTTTAATGCACAGCAGTTTTGCTGGAAGGTGCCCTGGCCCTGTCAGGATGCAGAGGAAGCTTCAGCGACAAGCCCCAGCCGAGGAGGAGGCGTTAGCAGCAGCAAGCCCAACTCTGAGGCACGGCAGCCACATCTCAAACCCCAGTCTGGACACGTTGGGAACTAAGGAGAGGCTCGGTGTTTCACAGAAGCCTGAGCCAAGTCATCTGAGGCCAGCCGGGTTCCCGAAATGGCAGCTCGGTCTCCGAAGGCACGCCGTGCTTCATCGCTGCCTGCACAAGGAGCAGGGAGGTGCGGGGCTGTCGTTCCTTTGCCCATCCCAACGTTTTACACCCAGCCCGACTCACCTTTTTTCTCGTGACACAGCACACCCAGCCCCACCACCAAGGTTGCTGGGGCAGAACCGACCTCCTCGTGCCGTAACCCTGCCCGGGGCAGCCGGACTTGCTGCCAGCTCCCATCCTCTAGCAGCTAACACAGCCCTGACTGACCGGCCCCACAGAGAGGGGAGGGCTGACGAACACATGGGAGAAAGGCATAAATCATCTTGATTTGACGTTTGGTGTTTAAGTATCTGGTGCCCATAACCCTGCAATTGCAGCTCAGATGTAAGATTCCTACAGGACTTCACAGATGAAGAATCTGGAGGAATAAAGTATCTGGAAGACCAGCTCATTCTTTGTAGGCAGCCTCTCCAAATGTCCCTCTAGGGAACGTCACATGAACGAGAGAAACTTATTTCCACCTCCCAAGCACACTGCTGTCTCGCTTTTAGCACTGCATGTTATCACCAAGTGAGGCAAAGCCAGAATGCCTCCATGGCATTTTTCTCCTTGGAACAGGGGTTTTTGAAGCTGCCTGACCAGCTCCAAGCACTTCACAAGAATGGTGCAGGCATCAGTGTACAAAAGACATCCCATTTGTGTTGGTGGTCATTTTTGTTTAAAAAAAAGGCAACAAAACAACACAAAAATACAGCAAGAGAAGTGCGACAATGCAACAGAGGCTCGCCCACGGTGACACAGTTACTCATTACTCTGTCCCTCTGGTAACTTCCAGGCTTCGGTCCCACTAATTGATGGGGCTCAGCAGAGAACACAAGCAGCAGCCAGGCTCTGCCAGGCCCAGGCCTGCCGCACAAAGGCTGGTTCCACACGGCGAGCAGCGCTGCCACGATAAGGAGGGCCCTGGACGTGACAGTGCCGCAGCTCCAGCCTGCGCCTGCTTCAGTTCTCTGCTCCAGCAAGAGCACGCCGCTACCCGAAGTTCCCACCGCAGATATGAAACCCGGACCAGAATCCTCCGCCAAAGCAACCCTTCACCCTTCTGGTGCCTTTTGCAAGACCTGAATTGGGAGCAGCTTTAAGCGATGGGCTTGCATCCTCAGGCACCAAGCACTGAGGCTCTGGCTCCTCTCCCAGTGCCCCTCCAGGTGCCACCAGACAAACGCCGCGAGCAGCTGCCCAGAAGACGCGGGGAGGCGGCCTGGGCAGCAAGATGGACTCCGCCGCCGCGTAGTTATGGGGTGCTGGCGGGGCGGAGACCTCCCCCCTGCCTCACCAGCGGGCACCTGCATGACCCCCACCTCCTTTACTGGGAGGCCCGGAGGCAGTGGCGGAGAGCAGCCGCCCGCAGCCCTCACACCCGGCTGCGGCTTCACGCACCGCCCGGGCCGGGCCCACAGCCCCCCACGCCCCCTCCCGAGGCCGCGCAGGCAGCGGCCGCCCCCCCCCCCTCCTCCGCCCTCACGCGAGCCCGGGAGGGCCGCAGCCTCACGGGTCCAGCCCTCCCCCCGGCCCCTCAGCGCTTCCCCCCCGGCCCCCGAGCCCCCCCGGTACCTGCCGGCGGCGCGAGGCGGGGCGGGCCCGGCGGGCTCAGTGCCCGCAGCGCTGCATGGCTGCGCCCGCCCCGCCGCCCCGGGAAGAATGGGGACCCGCCGCGCCTGCGCCAGCCCCGCGCGCACTGCGCCTGCGCGGCGCCGCCTCGCGCCTCTAGAAGGCTCGCCCGGCCCGCGGCGCGCGTGCGCTTGGGGGGGGAGGAGGTGGGCGGGGGGGGGAAGAGGGCCCGCGCCCTGCTGTCCGCCCCGCCCGTACCATAGAGCGGGGGGGGTGGGGCACTCCCCGCTCCTCTCTATGGTAAGCGGCGGGGCGGTGAGGTCAGCGCGCGCCCTGCGCATGCGTCAGGGCGGCACCCGCGGGGCGGGTGGGGAAGCAGCGGGGGCCTCGCTGCGGCGCTGCTTCCGCTTCCGGGTGGGCGCCCGGGCCCGTTGCCATGGAAACGGCCGCGGGAGCCCGCGGGCGGGGCCCGGCCCAAGGCCCAGGCCTGGCCTCTGAGCCCCAGAGCCGCGCGTGGCACGCGTTCGTTCGTGTTAATACAGAGCCCGCACATGTCACAGCCCCCACACGTCCCTCCGTATCACCCTGGCCTACCCTAGTGCCGGCTGTCTGGGGGCGTTCTCCCTTTTTTATATTCCTGCTATCGATGATTGTAGGGTCAGCTTCACAGCCTAATGCTCCATGCAGCTGCCATGGCTCCGAGGACCTACTTCTCTCTCCTCCTAAATAAAAATCGCACAGGAAATGTAATTCTTTATTCTTCCCTTTTGTCACAAGACTTCAGGTGACCAACACATGAAACTCGGAGGCTTCCCTGCTGTGAAATAAGAGATACAGCGCTGACACAGCCTTTATCTATCTATTTTCTTCACAACTTTAGTGTAAAACAAGCAGACTCTGCACACAAATTCTTCCATCATTTAATCAGCTTTAGCGTTACTACATCACCCTTTCCCCGGTTCCCCGCAGGCACTTACAGAATAGCTCATGCCAATGTTTTTCAGATAACCCAATCGTTCCATGAGCAGCAGAACTAACGAGGCCCCCTTTCCTATAGGTTTTGGTTCTTTGTCCCTCTAATCCCCAGGGCTTCCTCAGCAGCCCTACCTTCCTTTGTGCGCCCTGTGACACTCCTATCAGGAGGGGACACAACACGAGCTGTGGTTACTGCAGAGCCGTGCACGTGCAGATCGTGTGGTGCAGATCATGAGGATCACCTGGAACTGCTGCCAAAGGAATGGCACCATGCTCGAGTTCCCTCCTGCCATTCTGCCCTCGAAGCTGGCAATGATCTCTGTCCTCCAGTTCTCATGAAACTTGAGATTCTTTCCTCAAAAGGGAAAAGGAGGGGACGAGCCTGACAGCTGAGGAGAAGCAGACAGACTGCACGCATAAGCTTCACTTTCATTAGGAAAAGAAGTCTGAAGTAATGCTGTGTAACTTGCAGATTTTCTTCAAACTTCAGAAAAGCAGGCAGCACAGACACTGTTCTGATTCTTCCCCTTTAGAGTTCTTAAAACTAAATCACTGCTTCATATAGTATTGCAAACACTTCACCCTGCTTTCTCTAGTAAAAACACTGTCCCTTGATGGACTTTTTAGCTTTCCTTTAGAGAATCACATCATCTCAGTATTTCTCAAGTCTGCTCAGAGGCGGCTTTTCCTGATTATACCGTGCAGTTCTTCAGTTTCCCAGGGACATCACACCGCATTTGTTCCACCACCATCTATGGAAGACCCGTGTGTCCGTTGCCTTTGACAATTAAAAGTGGAAATCTATCACGGAGGTGTATCAGGGTACTCTGAGAGGAACCTGATCTACCCTTCCTGATGTAATCAAGTCTGAATGGATAGCTCAAGATTTCTCTCAAGTTAACGTTAGGTGACAGCATGTTATTTCCCTACCAGTCCTTGGCCACTATGCTCTCATTTCTCAAAGATCTGATTTTACTCACCTACCTCACGTGTGGATCTCCAGCCCAGGCAGGCACAGCGCAGCAGGAACAGCTGTCCCCTAAGATTATGCTGTCCCCAGTGAAACAACACAGATCTCTCTCATCCACCTGCAAAATACACTGTTTTCTGCCTGTTGTGAAGAGGTGTGTGCCTATACGCGTGAAAAAAATAGTCTGTTTGCAAGGTGAAACAGAAGATCAGCTTACAGTCACCTGCAGTTAGGGTCCGGAATGCTGGAAGGAAGGGCAAAGTCAGAAAGCTTTCTTCATATAAAGGAACATAATGATATACGAGCTTTCCTTTAAAACACTACTCTTTCAGACAAGAACATATCAGTGAAACAGGACTAGTGGGAAGCAAATGGAAGGGTTGGGAGGGAGAGAGGTTCTCATATTTCAGTAGAAACAACTCACTCTACCTGAGCAACCTGCTCCTCCCTTTACCCCCAAGGCCTTTTTACAACACGTCTGCTCAGGAATGTGAGACTGAGTGCTCCAAGGTGAAACGTGTTCATTTACAAGTGACGTGATGATACGGAGCTGCCCTCGATAACACGGGATTGGAGCCAAAGCCCAAGTTGCTTTCCTAGAGTTGAGCACTGGAAAGCCACATTTCCTTTGCATGCTGTCACAGCTCCACTGCCTGCAGGGATGACGGGTGGCACAACTTCAGCTGGGTCTCCGTAACACCGGATCTCCGCCTTTACCTCTCCTGGCACTCACATCTCATGCCCAGATCACCTGAGCACACTTGTGCTGTGCTAAGGAAAAAGCTGGGCTGCTCCCAGCACAAAGATAAACTGCACAGATTAGCACAAGCTGCTGACCGAGCTTCTGAGGGATCCTGCTCAAGCACGGGCTCCCCATGCGACTCACCTCCTCTACGCCTCGCTTACCTGTGAGACAGGGAACAAGCTCCTTGGCAACACCATAAGGGAGCAAACACGTGGAACAGATAGAGCACTAGCTAGTCTGGATCACCATGAAATTTAGTAATTCCTCATTCTTCCCCTTGCACAGGACAGTTGCTGCAGCCCTAGATTTCAGCTCAGACAATAAATATGCCCTCGCACTGCTATCTTTAATTGGCACTTTCCTGCCAAGCCTCAGCGTTCTGCACTTAGCTCTTTCCACGTGAGAGCCGCCGCAAACAAAGCAGCCCGCTGACCCACTTATCTCCCACGTGAAGGCACATGAAGCCTCGCTTCGGTCACCAGACAGAAAAGAAAATCCGATAGCACAAGGTTTTGGTTAGAGGGAAGTGACCAAACGGCTTCAGGGCTAACAGCGTGCACATGGGCACGTTTGCGTGTGTCCGCTCACTCGCAGTAACGTGGCCACCCAAGGAGAAGCATCACGTATAACGCAGGTAGCCCTCATGCAGCACAAACTGAGTTTGATTCAGGATTCCCCACTGGCATCGAGGTCCTGGGAGCCATGCAATGTCCCACAGGCCCCCTGCATCAACCTGAAACGACTGCCTCCAGGGAGGCAGGGGATGGCTCGTCATCCTTGGCCAGGACATCCAGGAAGCGTTAATTGGGGCTTCTTTTGGTTTTGTGACTCTGGAGTCCAAGCTGAACCCCCCAAAAACTGAACACTGGCTACTGGAAAGCTGTTGCTTCCCTCCCTTTCTGACCTGAGACAGATTTAATGCAGTGGCCTAGAAGGTGAATGGTTTCTTGTCTTAGCTAGAAACAGACACCAGGTCTTGTAGCTGTATTGCAGCCGTACATGCCCCCATTTTTCCTGGCTGCCCTCAGGCCTCTGGGAAGAGACACTTACAGCCCAAGCTAACAGGAATCCTATTTTTGTCTTAAATGTAAGCTTACACTAAAACACGTTTCAGCCCCATTTCCCCTTCCCTCATAATATTCAATTTACACTCTTTCAGATGGATTTATCCCTTCCCATTCCTGTTCTGTTTAGTCTTCTCCTGATTTTATTTCATCTTTTTTCCACCCTCCAAAGCCTTACAATTATGCTCACATCTCCTGTTTAATACATGCACATCACACACATACCTTAGCAGCATGGAATCTTTTAATCTTTGAGAAAGATTTCCTTTTCATCCTCACCCAAATATTAAGTCAACTGGAAAGTGACACATCAAGGTTAGGAATGCAGTCTGCTCTTGACAAGGGAAAAGTGCTGAGCTCTGCAAGAGAGGCTGAGTAAGTGGATTAAGATCCTTTTCAAAGATTAGGTCACCCTTCACCCCAAATGCAGATTTCTACCGAAATTAACAGAAGTACTTACAAATTCAACAGGAGGGCTAACATTGAACGACGACACAGTAAATGTACACCAGCAGCCCACTTTTAACTGACTGTCCAAATCACCGACCCCGAATGGTTGTTAAAAACCAACTGACTGAATCTGCATCGTGTACTAATACAGCAGGATTTCATCTTGTCAAATTACGAGCCGGTGTGGAAACAGCTGAGGCAGTTGTTCTCAGGACCTAGGGCTGCGGTCCATCCGATGTGACTGCACTGACATTACACCCAAGGATAAGGCTTGCCTTAGGAGAGTCCGTACGGCCTCTAAGGTGAGCATCTGGCACTCACATAGCTCCATCCCGCCCAGCCACAAAGCTCCGGCAGCTTCAGCACTTGCAAACCTGGATAGGTTGTTTTTCAGGATTTAGTTCAGAATTCCCCTTAAGCATCACCCAATTAATAAACTAGGAGATTGCGTATTTGCATAGGAAAGCTGAGGAAGCAGCTTTACGGATTTGTCTTACATTTCCTCTGCCCATCGCTTCTGGGCAGCTCAACGACCCAGCCTTCCCAGCAGTCAGTCAGGAAGCTCGTGCAAGCTCGACCTGACACCTGGAAGTCTCACCGGGTCCCTTCAGCATTGCAGAATCACAGCCTTCAAGTAGTTGTTTGCTTCTCTCCTCTGCCTTTCTGTGCATCCACATCCATGGGCTGGGCTCCCAGGGCTCGGGGATGTGCTCCACATCTCCCTCATCCCAGCAAAACCACAGCACCTCCCCGGCACCCACAGCCAGGCAGCACAGCGAGGCTCGTCTGCTGCAGGAGCTGGAATCAGCCTGCAGGGACAGTCATTGTGCGAAGGGACAGCCAGAAATACACATGCTGCTGTTTCACTTGAGAGCCAGCTCTGTACCCTGCCCGAAGCATGCCTGCATACCACGCAGCAGCTGAATAACCTACCGCACTGACCAAATGAAGAGGTAACAAATCCTCTCCTAGCGCACGGCTTGTCTTTGCTGCAGATCCCGCTCTCTGATTAATTGATCGCCTCCCTTAAATCCCAGACAGAAGCATTTCTTTTGTTTTCTTCTTTCTCCCATCCCTCACAAAGCTCTTTAGTGCTGCACATCCCATTTTTCAGCACCATGCATTATTCAGCACGCTGAGCTTTATTGGGAAGCCACACGCAATGAACTGTTTGCAATAAAGCAGCCCAACGTTTCAAGAAAACCTCGAACCAGCATTTTCTCCCCTGATCAGAGCCAAGGCTTGTGTAGGAGCCTCCCCATAGCGTATCCTTTCCCAGCACAAGAGATCCATGTAGTTACTGGCCACAGAGACTCGGGTGTGTAACTAATCCAACCCCCCAGGACAGCCAGCACCTCTGTCCCTGCCATATGCTTAATTAAGGCTGGGTGGGAGAAGCGATGTGAGGCCTTGCTGCCCCCTGCACGGCACAAGACGTTTCACTTCAGCAGTTCTCACCTCACACAGTTAACCATTTCCCCAGCTGGCTCTGAGAGCTGCTGGCCTTGGGCAGGGAGGGCTATGCCTGGATTTGGGGGGTCAGGCAGGCGCATGAGGCTCTCCCCACCGCCTCCAACCCTGCAGCAGCTGGGGTGGTCCCCTCAGCCACGAGGGTGCAGGCCACTGGTGCCTGGAGTCGGATGTTACAAGGCTTAGAGGGTTTGATCACAAACTCTGGCAGAAGGGATGTGTTTGAACAGCTTCCTGAACAACGAGGGAGTTTGGGGCAAGAGGAGGATGTGAAAAGCAAGGACCAAACACCCCAGTGCTGTCAAGGGAAAATTGGAAGAGAAGGAGTTTGCCAGAGCTGCCTCCCCTGATGCTTCCCTTGGAGAGTACAGGACGCCACCCCTTAGAGCCGCAGTTGCTCCCTTGCACCACACGCTACTTGCAGACTGCTTTTAGCCTTGCTCCTCGGGGCTGCAGACATTTTAAAAGCCAGGTATGCAAACAGACAGGCTCGTTACTGGCAAGAGCCAGCGTCACTTGCCCAGCCTGCTCTCCTCCTCCACCAGGCACCTGGACCATGGCTTCCAGCACACTCCCAGTGCACCGCACAGCCTGGGCACCCCACGCAGCACCTAACAGACCAAACGAATACGGAAAACATCAGACCACATCTTTAATTTCTAGCAGTCTAACACTGCCAAGCTCACCAACACCCTCTTCTCTAGGTTGGCTTCATCATTCCTTTCTCCCGTTTTTTTTTCAGCCAGTTCTGCCTCTCTTTCCCTTTTTACTTCCCGTACTTCATGCACTGGGACATACTGTGTGCTCCTCAGCTCCATCCCCTTCCTGCAAAGCAGGGGAATCTGAGCAGGTGAGCAGATTTTGCTAAATATCCAGCTGCTTCTGAAGCTTGAGCACAGTACTGAGCACAGTACACGAGTGTTCAACAAAGCACCTGCACAGTCACTCGGTACAGAAAGGCAGAGAGCTTGCAACTTATGCCTTGAAGACAAAATCCCCAGCACACCTTTTGTCCCTCAGCTCACAGCCCTACAGTCAGCAGCCGGGAGCTTCACATTTGTGCAAGATGAACGCACAATGACTGGAGAGCTGAGAAATGAGACTCGGTGCGAGGACTGAAGCATAACTCATGACACAGCACGGCTGTCCATTTGCTACGGAAAGTATGTTTGGCGAGTATCAGGTGTCTGAATTTCTGCTTACGTGCATCTCCCAGGACAGCAGTGTATTAATAACACCCGCAGCCTAAAAACAGAAGCTATCTCCAAGAAAACTTACCCTTCGGCTGAGTTTCTTGCTTACTGACCGTTACTCAAACAGCCCTGAATTTTCTTTCCATGAGATCTGCCGTCTAAGCAAATCGGTTCACAGATGACCCATAAGCAAAAGGAAAATTACAGCAGGAAGATCTTATGGTAGGTACAGTTTTCATGGATGTCTTCTTCCCATCAAGACTCACATTGGCATGCAAATCTGGAGAGAAAGCAGCTGCCAGGGTGCTGTTTAAAGACACAAACCTTCCCAAGAGATCTGCAGAAGCACGTAAACAAGCCCCTGGGAGCTCACACTATGGGACAGGACAGCCCAGGCACGACAAGCACAATGAATGAAGCCGCAGAGCCCAACGTGGAAGAAAGCAGCCAGCCCAGAGGCGCAGCCAGGTCACTCCAAACTGCTTGGACTACATCGGTTTCATCTCATTCGGGAGGTCATTTCCCAGGGAACCTTACGCTCCCTTTGTCAGGGCAGCGTGTCCCCACGCAGCTGAAGTGTGCTGCCCCCCTGTGTCCGACGGCCCGCCAGGCACTCAGCTCCAGACAGGAAAAAGCACAGCCACACGTGTAGCTCACCGTGCCCCAGCAGCCATCTCAATTCACTCAAAGAATACCTATGTTTTAAAAAAAGAAACTGTCCATTCTGGGTAGTTGCATTCAGTTTCTCTCCTGTTGCTCTCTGCTGCATGAAGTCCTGTAGCATTATTAGCTTTTTTGTTTGTTTGTTTTTTTCCAGAGCTGCACGTGTTTTTAACAGTTGAGCAGCATGTGCTGCTATTTCTGCCAAGCACTGTGCATGCCCAACGTGACAAGTGCTTGGTGTCAGGACAAACGCTCCGAAGTGGCTTCCCCCACACTTCAGAGTGACAAAGGGAAATGGTCTATTTTGAGTCACTGTGAGCACACGATTACTCAAGTGATCAGGCCGGACAGGATGGAATTAGCCAGCCGATGGTTCCGATTTCTCCTCTGCCAGGAGTCCACCTCAGAGCAGCCAAGGAGCCAGCACCAGCCACCCACCTGCGCAGGCAGTTATCATCACCTGGGCTTTCCTCTGAAGCCTTCTGCCAAGTGTGACCAAGAGCCAGCAGTGCAGCAGCAGAGCATTTAATCTCAGGCAGTAAAAGACCAAGGCCAAGTACGAGCTACAAAACTCAAATCGGAATTTCTGCATTGGTCAGATTTGAAACAAAATTCAAAGTCTAACTGCACAGCCCAACTGCACCTTCACA
Organism: Oxyura jamaicensis; assembly: GCF_011077185.1. NCBI lineage: Eukaryota > Metazoa > Chordata > Aves > Anseriformes > Anatidae > Oxyura > Oxyura jamaicensis. Next base: position 25,549,221 of record NC_048899.1, on the reverse strand, counting down.
CAGGACAGGTTAAGCACAGAAGTCACACACAGGGCACGAGTATGCCTCCCACATTTGTTCACGCTTAACCTGGATCCTGCGTGTGGAGGTTGGTAATAGAGAAGGTGTTAACCTAGTACTCCAGGAGGAAAGCCCTCCATGTGGGTTCTGTAGCATCTTCCCACAACAAAACCTTGAGAAAAATGCCTGTTGCAGAAAGTTTTTTAAAAGCATCTCCAACTTCTACACCAACTCCAGTAAGTAAAGGACAGCTGGGCAAGAGATCGGCTGTAGGCATACAGCTCATCCCTGTGGTCACATCAGCCTTAAGAGTTCCAAGACAGCTATGGCAGACTAAGGTGGGACAGGAACACATCTCACTGCACAGCAAAAAGCTGTACTGTTTTCTGACCTCATCCTGGTGACAAAAGCCTGCCTTCCTGTTCCTGGCTCACCCACCCAGAGGCTCGTCATGGTACTGCAGGGAGCTTATCGGCCTCTGAAGCAGAAGATACCCGTTTTACTCAGGCAGTGAAACTTAAATACAAGGACGAGACGCTGTGGGGCCTGAAGGACAGCCCAGACTGCTCCGATTATGGATGCATCCTCTGAAAGAGCCTTCCTCAAGCTGAGAGCAGCTGTACATAAACAGCCATCACCATTTGCTTCTCTCCAAGGTTAAGCAAGGAGTCTCTCTAAAGACAGCTAGGCTTTGCGGGTCTGTGACTGTTTCCTGACCCAGACAGCAGCATGTTTATAGCAATTAAAACCCCGGAGAATTAGCAAGCTCCCTCTGCCCAGTCAGCCCAGAGGTAAAGCAGTACATCAGCAAGTGCAAGCCGGGAGCTGCTGCAGAGTGAGCGGCCCTTTACGGGAGTGTGAGAGGAATGAAAGCACAGCTTTGACTCCAGCTAAGCCACCAGAACAGTGACATTCTCAACAGCAGGGTACACTCTGAAACAGAAATCTCCTGCCTGTATGGGGAAAGGAACAAGAATCTTGAGACAGCCATCTTCCTCTGTCCCTTCTCACCACCTTCTCCCCTTCTAACTGGGGACGAAGGTTCTAAAACCAGCCAACTCCCCCCCCTTCTAATTGTGTAATTATGTGAAAACTCACATAAGGCACGGACATTCAGTTAAAGAGAGGCGCTGCCAAGAGCCAGTACAACTAGTAATGGTTAAAAACTGTATTTGATAAGCCATCGTCAATAGGTATAAAATACAGACCCCGTCAGCAGGATCAGAATGGACAGCCTCACATGTTCTTTCAAAACGGGGTGACAGAGACAAAGCACAGAACTAACCAAAGGTTCTGGCACAACTGGAGGCATGTGGGAACACTAGCACTCACGAGTGCAAAAAAAAAAAAAAAAAAAAAATCAAGAAAATCTTCAAGGGCAGAGAAGACTGTAGCTCCCCGCTGGCTAAACAGGAGGGGAACCATTTGTGAATACATTCCCTGCCCGTGAGAGGCTGAAATAGCCTAGTGAGACAAACTGAGGCAGGGCAGAAGTTCCACCTCACCAGTGTTTGATTTGAGGAAGAAGAAAAATTCTGGTGACTGTAGCCACGTTTTAAGTCTATTTCTGTTTCTTCAGGTTTGGTTCTTTTCTTTGCTGTTTCTTTGGTCTCTGCACAGGTTTTTTAACGCTTGCAGGGGGCAGTTTGAGAGTTATTTCATTGTCATCTGTGTCATCATCCGCTTGTTGAGCTTTCCGGCTCTCAAGCACTGTAGGAGTACAGACTGGAGTAGGATCCTGAAGAGATCAGAAAAAACACGATTCACTGCAAAGCAAAGCACCTGCTAGAAAAAGTTGTTGTGGCCTCTGTGGTACAAGGCTCCTCGGTCCAGCTCTCCTGCAGAACTTCCACATATTAGGGAAAATTGTTTTGCTTTCATAATTATCTTTGGACAGTATTTCTTCAGACTAAACTGTCATCTCCAGAAGAGTAGATGTGAAAAATGTGTTTTTTAACATGTCATTAAACTGATTGGTTTTGTGAACTTATTTCTTGACTCAAAGTACTCAAAAACTCAAGACTGAAACAGTCAGGGAAAAAAAAACTAAAGTATATTTGAGAATGGCATACAAAGATGCCATACTTGAGCCCACAGCTGAGCTGAAATATTCCAGTTTCAATATCTCGGTAATTTCTCAGAACTCAGTTGACCAAATGTACAAGTTGCCCTGTCTCCCTCACAAACAGCCCTGTCCCCTAAAAGTAAATCAAGACATATTAAATAAATTATTAAACAAAAAAGTAATGAAATAAAATAAACACATTAATACCTTACAGACCTTTTAGACTGTCAGTGTCCCAAATCTCAGTCCCGATGACCTGATCTTTCCCTTCACCCTACTGTCAGTTTTAGGTGGCATTAATTTCAAATACTGGAAAACCATGATGATAGAGCACAAGGGAGGGACACCGGAGTATGTAAGTGGGATACACAGCATTAGATCATATTCTCTGTTCAATTTCATTTTGGCAAGAGGCTGGCATTAGGTTAGCGCTGAGCGGCAGAGGCTGACAGCAGGCTGTTTGTTGCCTGGGCGCACCTTGTGGCAAGCTCCACTAGTGAAGTAACAGCACGCTGGGCAGAAGCCTTTGCTGCTGAATACCACAAGAGGATAAGGGAGTGGATCCAACCACCTTCTTCCTCAAAAGAGGTGCTTGTGTCACAAAAATCTCTCAAAGGAAAACAACATCCAAGTTTGTGGCACTGAAATGGCTTGGAAGAAACCTGAGACACCTGCCCCAGGGTGAGTGGCTGCAGTGCTGGGCACCGCCAGGACTGTTTGGTCTTACCTGGCTGCTCAGAGAAACGCTCAGTTTTGGCTTGGACATTTTAACTTTCCTTTTCTTCACGGGAGGCCCCTGCGCAGCCTAGGAAGCGAGACAGATGAGGCGAATTACTACAAACTTCCCAGGTGAAGACGTAACCAGTCACCTAGCAGCACACAGACTTCTCTGCTTTGTAACTACTGCAGTGTGCCTACAGCAATCCCCCCCTCCCGACACACACAGCACAGGGCTTGGGAAAAGCCCCGGTTGCTCTTCTGTGACCTACAGACAAGCATTAAAAACATGGGATACCCTCCAACTGCCTACAGTAATAGGAAAAAGGAACTTTTCCCTTTTGCTGTTCCTAGCTTACTCCTCTAAAAGTAAACCCATGCACACACAGAGCATTACACTGTAATTCTGGGGAGCTTCTACAGAGCTCTTGACACATGTAGGTCTCTGTTACTCCAAGTCTTGCACCAGTTCCGTATGAGACTGGATTTTCTTGTATTTAGCACATCCTTAGAAACAAGTTTTCTTAAAACACTTGTCAAAACGATCCCAAACTTACAAATCCCGGGAAGCTGTATTTGATCCCCCTCTCAGCCAGCCGCTTCCGCAGGCGATTCTCCTTCTGCCGCAGCCGCTTTGCCATCTTGGCCTTCTCAGCGAGGGAACGTATCTTGTTGTACCGCCTGACCGCTGGATGAGAAGGCTTATGGAACATCCTCTCGCTGTTTTTGAAGAGATCTTCATGGACCTTCTCAGGAGGCATGAACTGACCTGCATGGTCAGCACAGGACACCAGGTTACAGCACAGCTACTCCTGTCACCAAACCCACTCACGTAACGCCCTTCAGGCCCGCTGCAACATCACCCACTGCTACACCAGAACACTACTACAGCGTTTTACAAACACAGATGATGGAAAGTAACTAAATACTCAGTGGTAAGACAAAGGAAGAACAGGACACTTTTTCACTTACACCCAGAAAACAGTCAGAGAAACCTGATGTGCAAAAATCAACTCAAAGGAATATGAGCGGTTACACCAACTCATATTCCTTTACGAAGGAAGGCCTGAGAAACTTGCTAATTTCATTCATCTTTTGCCAAACAAAAAAGCCTTACATCTAACTACATGGACAGCAGCTGCAACAGTAATAAATGAAAAAATTCCCACATTAAAGGAAAAGGCTCTACAGCAAACCCCACCCCTGGCTGAGACTTTGTGCTACACAATGAGCACGATTGGTGTGGAAGAAAACCATTAGGGAACAAAAGGCTGCTAAGGATATTCTCTACAGGTAAAGAAAAGCAACAACAGCTCAGTCCCACAGAGAATCCATGTTGGGCCAAAACTTCAAAAAGAGACAAGATTCCCCCCGAAGTTCAAGAAGACAATATAAATATGCATGAAATTGCTTTTGCATTAGACAACGGACAGCTCAGTTTATACTTACACTTCAGCAGTCTTTCTGAAAACAGGTAGTTGTTCATCGTGTCCGCAACAATCTTAGCCACATCGTCAGATTCAAACTCTATAAATCCATAGCCTTTACTCCTTCCTGTCTGCAAGCAAGGGCAGAGAGAGAGCTGAGATGCTGCTTCGATACGCTAACGGCAAGTACTGGCAGAGTTCTGTGAGGCCACGAGAAGCACCAGATTTAGTCCTAAATTGGTCAGATACTGTTCCTAAACATATACCCACGTATGAAACTGTCTGTTCATACATATCTATCTACATGTTAAAAAAAGCCATGCATTGCTGTTGTTGCCATTAAGTTTATACAGCAATATTAGAACATGACAAGACACCAAAATGTGAGGAGAAGATAAATTTATGGAGTACAAAGCAACAAAGAAGCTAACGCAGAGTCTTCTCCACGAAGATTTTGTGATCTAACGTGGATTAGAGCATTCCGGCACTTCTCACCTTAGGATATTTACTTAAGGACAAAGGGTTACTAAACCTAATGTGTCGCTAAAACTGCTTATTTGCAGCCCAGAGACTCACGTGCCATCACCCCCGGATGTAGTTTCCGAGTTTCACTCCTAGGGAGTGACACGAAGCGCGGAGCCCCCTCCGCCCGCTCCCGGAACTGCACCGAGTCTCCACGCGGTGCGCGTAGAACACGGGGAGCAGGCAGGGCCCCGCGGGGCTGCTGGAGGCGCTGCGGGACAGGCAGACGGACTGACAGATGGACGGGGGGGAGAAGGGGGGCGCTCACCTTCTTGCTGCGGGAGAGGCGGAGCCGCGTGATGGTGCCGAACTGCCCGAAGTACTCGCGGAGCTGCGGCTCGCAGATCCCTCGCGGCAGGTGCGCCACGTACACCACACCCGGCTGCAGCAGCTCCTGCGGGCACAGCCAGACGCATCAGGGCGCGGCCCGGCCGGACCAGGCCAGGCCGCCCCCGGCCCGGTCGCCCCCCGCACCACCTCCCCCCTCACCTCTTCCACCGGCCGCTTGCGGTCCCGCCGCGCCTTCTGGGGGATGCGGCGCCGCGCCCGCGGCTCCAGGGACAAGAACGAGGACGCCGACCCGACGCCCGCCCCAGCCTCAGCCACCGCCATCTCGGCCTCCTCACCGCAGCCGCCGGAAGTGCTCCCCCCCCCCTTCAGTCTGTGCGCATGCGCAGAACGGAAGGGAGCTATCGCTTAGCAACAGCGCGCGGCGTCGCCTAGCAACGCAGCGGGGCGGGCGGGGCCCTGCCTCCCCCACCGCCCCCCATCTCCCCGGCGTGCAGGCGGTGCGCGGGGCAGCCCGGCGGCGGCGCTCAGGCGGTGCGCGGGGCAGCCCGGCGGCGGCGAGGCCCCCTCGGCGGGCGGAAGGCCCCCGAGGCGGCGGCGGGCGCCATGTCGGTGAGCGCCATGTTCGTGGCGCTGCAGGGCGTCCTCACGGCCGACCAGGACGTGCGGGAGGTGGGCACCGGGCACCGGGACGGGCACGGGACGGGGATGGGGCCGGGGGGCGGCCGGGGGCAGGCTGACGCCGCGCTGTGCCCGCAGGAGATCCGCAAGGTCGTGCAGGCGCTGGAGCAGACGGCCCGCGAGATCCTGACGCTGCTGCAGGGCGTGCACCAGGGGGCCGGCTTCCAGCACAGTGAGTGCGGGGAAGGGGGGGCCCTGCCCTGCTGCCCTCCCCTCAGCTCCCCTCCCTGCCCCCTCCCTGCCCTCAGCTCCCCCTCTCCCCCTTCTCCAAGCTCCTTGCCTCAGTCCCAAAACATACCAGCAGCTTGCAGCCGTTCTGACCTCCCTGGAAGCTCTTGAGAGCAATCTGGGAAGGGGAGAGATGTAGGAGGCCGCAGCCGGAGGTGAGTACACGAAGAAGCCCCTCGCCTGTCGCTTTGCCCACCACAGGGCAGGTGGTTGCTTACCTGCCTGATGCCGTTCACCCTGCCGCTGGAGGCCTGGAGTGCCGCCAGCAACGGGCAGCATCCCAGGGCTGGCCTCTGCTGGCAGCTGCAACCTGCAGCCCCTCAGGGAGCCTGGAGTGCTAAAAATCCCAACTGCCAATGGGCTAATGTCATCAGGCCTGCACTGATTTTCTGAACGTGGTAAAATCCTAGGTACTGTGACAGGTGTTTTGCATGGGTGTCAGCTTTAGGGGTGGCTTTACACCGTTTAGTAGCAGCAACCTGTGCCTGGCTCAGCATATCTTCCTATTTACTTCTTTTAAGCAGGGGAGGGAGCTGGTCTTGGAATGTGCAGGCTCTGAGAAAGGATGCGAGACAGTTAAACTGCCAAAGAGAACACTCAGCTCCCCGTTGTAGCGCTGTCACGGATAACGAATGCACGCTTAGCAGGCTAGGAGTTAACTCACGGTAACGAGCTGTCAGCTTGTCAGGTACTTCAATCACAAAGTCAGGAACGGCTTTGATAAAGCTTTATGGCAGGTGACGGAATGGCAGGTAACAAAGATTGCTGTGGACAAAATAGCACTCGTCAGATGTCGCCTGCTTCGACTACACCTTGGTTTGATGATGGCTGAATTCGGGTAGCGTAGCGCTCCTCAGCGTCCGTAGAACTTTGCAATAGTTGGAGGCCTGAGAGAGGGCAATTTCCCGTACAGCTTGTTGGCATTAAACATCTTGTAGCACGCAGTTGCTTTTCCTCGTTCTACAGGGACTAGAGATACCTCTGGATTAGAGATACCTCTTGCTCTCACTGAGCTTCACACCTGGCCTCTCTCACAGGGGCCTGTCCGTGGTGGCTGCTTCTCGGGGGCTCTGCCTGTGCTGGGCAGCGATGCTCAGCGTGCAGCTCTTCGCTTCGATTTTTGAGCAGCTGCAGTGAAGGAGCACAGACTCGGTGGCGCAGCGTGCCTGTAGCTGGGGTCAGTAAGCAGGAGGTGGCAGCGTGTGGTGCGAGGCCAGGAGACCGCGTCCGTGCGGAGATCCAGCGTACGTTGGGCAGGCTGAAGCCCAGCTCATTCAAACAGAGGAAAAAGAACGCTGCGAGATTTTAAAACGGAGCAGGAGCAGTTCCTTTTCCTTGGATTGCTGACGGCAAGTCGCCAGCCCGCTTGTGGCCTGGCTTCTGCTTTTGGTGCTAACCCTCTGCGCTGTCTCGCCCCTCTCGGCAGCCCCAGTAGGCCCACGCAGCCCCTGCTCTTCCTGAGCTGGGCTGTCCGTTCGTATCCCCTGCTGTTCTCCAGCTCATATGACCCTCCCAGTGATCCTCCCGGTGTTTTCTCCTGTCAGAACCCACTGCAAAATGGAGTTTTCATCCGTGGCCTGAGTTGTGTAGCAGCACTGATGAGGGTTAGCGGTGCTAACACTGGGGTGTCTTGTCCCGGGTTCAGAACTGAGGAATGGTGTACATCAGGCAGCCCAAACCCAGCAGTGTTGTTATCTGCCTGTGACTCGTGGTGTGACTGAATTCTTCTCAGATCAACCTGAATGCCTGTAGACTACCGTGGCCAAAAGGGAGCAGCGTGTTGAAAGGAGCGTAAGCAATGCTGTCTCTTTTAGAGAGCTCTCTGTTTACAGATCCGTGTTCTGTCAAGCACTGAATGTAGCGCTGTTTCTCTTCCAGTACCAAAGAAATGTCAGAAGGCTCGAGAACACTTCGGTACAGTACGGACGCAGATGGAGTCTCTGAAGACGAAGTTTCCTGCTGATCAGTATTACAGGTGTGCAGCCCACACAGCCAGGCACGGATGTGAGCGCTGCCTGGGCGTGTTTGGCACCGTTGCTTTGGAAGAGTAATTTAAAGGTTTATGAGCCCAATATTTCTTCCTGTTTGAAAAGTAACCAGCAGTAGAGAAGTGTGAATTTTTATCCGCACCATTTAAAAATGCTTTTGCTCAAGCTCTTCTCCCTTTATTTTTTCCTTTTTCACCAAAAGGAAAACATAAGACATTGGAGCAGCCCGTATTTCTGAAAGCAGAGCATTTGCTGCTCAGTTAATTGAAGTCGTTAGGTTGGGGGTGTTTCTGAAAACAGCTCTGAGTCTGTCATGACATGGCTGTGTGATCCTGCAGAGTCCAAGTGAAGTCGTCACCCTTGTATTTTATTTGCCGCCAGAAGGGGACAGTGTCTAGCAAGAACAAAGCAAGGAGCAAGAATCTTGTCAGCTCAAATCTGAAGTGCCGCGGTGCTGAGGAACTGAGTTTAAGCTGGTGTAGGTTTGCTGAGCAAAAAATATTGCCAAGTGCTATGTGTAAAGGTGAAAAAATTAATATCCGGTGCAGACATTTAAAATGCTGGTTGCCCAGCTCTCCCGTAATAGGTAGTACTTTAATCCTTGACTTGGTGTTTTTTCCAACAGATTCCATGAGCACTGGAGGTTTGTGCTTCAGCGGTTGGTGTTTCTGGCAGCATTTGTAGTCTACTTGGAGTCAGAAACGTTAGTGACCCGGGAAGCTGTTGCAGAAATACTGGGGAGTAAGTTAATGTTGTAACTGGAGAGAAAGTGCTTGTGAAATGTTTCCATGTTGTAGCTTACAGAGGCGTACAGGGGAACAGCAGAACTTAATTTCTTCCCAAGAGATGGATTCCAAAACTTACCTGGTATTGGAAATTTTTTTTTTTTTTTTTTAAAAAGGACTCCAGACATCATTCCTGTATATTAATGTAAATTCAGTTATTCTGTTAGATAGCTTTCTGTGTGTGCAGCTGAGGATGTATAAGATGCTAAATCAAAGTGCTGTGAAGAGGCAGTAATTGTATCATATACAGGAGAAGGGTGGCTTTTACTTTGCAGCAGTATTTCATAATTTTGATATTTCAAATTAGCTCAAATAAACAAATGCAATTTTAACCTGCTGGTTTCACTCATGTTCAGTATCACCTGATTGCCACTCTGCTTTTTATCGTAGTTGAAGCTGATCGAGAGAGGGGCTTTCACCTGGACATTGAAGACTACCTTTCTGGTGTGTTAACTCTTGCGAGTGAGCTGGTAAGGAAGATATTCATGTGTATATTTGGGTTGAAAGTGACCTTAAAAAAAACTAAAAACACATTACTCATTCTTAAGTTGTTTGTATAAGTTACGGTTTGGAACACCTTAGTCTGAACTTCTAGGAAAAGGCTTGTCTGTATGCCAGCGTTGTTCCTCACTGAAGTTTTAAGCTTTAAAGTAGTCAGTGGATTGAAAATTCAGGGCTCCGGTCAGCGGAAGGTAGATGTGAATGTAATTTAGCTGACTACCTGGAACAAACCTGCTTCATTTGGCAAAGTAACTGATGGGAAGAGTGAAGTGATCTGGGTAGATCCCTCTGACGTTCTCCTTCCTCTCGTAGGCCAGGCTGGCAGTGAACAGCGTCACGGCTGGTGACTATTCTCGCCCTCTCCGTATCTCAACTTTTATCAACGAGCTGGATTCTGGCTTCCGCCTCCTCAACCTGAAGAACGACTCCCTGAGGAAGCGTTACGATGGCCTGAAATACGACGTCAAGAAAATTGAGGAAGTGGTTTATGACCTGTCAATCAGAGGACTCAATAAGGAGGCGACAGGCGGTGTGGCTGGAGAGAAATGAAGGATGCTCATTTTAACAGCATCATCGATTACCTCAGATGGTTGCCAAGCTAGGAGGCGTGCTCGCAAAGCCTTCCTACCGTAGTTAGAAGAACCGCAGCTGAAAGCTGCTCTCTATTTTCTTACAAAAGGTGTAGTACGGGTGTTAGATCTCAAAATGTTTTGTAAAATTATGGCTAGGTTAGTGCAGCAGGCTCTCTGTTTCCGCTGAAATTCCTCTGTCAAAACACGTTGCTGTTCTGTGCACAGCAGCAGTAGCAGGCAGCACCTCCCCGAGCTGAAATTCCCCCTAGTTCCGTGGTGGTGTTTCACTGCCCTGGCAGTTCCGTGCTCCAGCTGCTTCTGCTCACACACCTGTGAAGGTGTGTGCACAGCATGCAGCTTGGTGCTGATACATGCCACGTTTAAAAAAAAACTGTAAATATCTATGTTTTTTTAAGACACAGGCTTTTTCTTTTTTGTTTATTAAATGTTCACCTACTTAAGTTGAACAGATCTGCATAACCGTTTATTAGCCAGCTCTTTTTAAATGGTTTCAGTTAGCGTGGCCCCCCTTGGAACCGGTGTACTGCACCTGGGCACCTCTTTCTCTTTTTATTTCTTTCCCTCCAAGATACCTGCTATCAGTGAGTGCAAGGTTTTCTTAAATACCTGCTTTCAGAGGCTGGTATTTGATTTCCCAACATGAGGAAATGCTGGGTTTTAACACAATCACCTTAAGAACTCTGTATAAGATTTTTTTTTCTTTTCAACTAGCGAAGTTTATGACTAGAGAAGTGTTAACTGACAAACCGCAGGTAGTGTTTGAGTTTTAACAACTTACGTAGGCCACAGCTGTACCTGTTTCCTGGGATTAAAAAGAGAAATGATAGTTCATGTAGTAAAATCTTTGTATTCCCCAAAAGAGGGGAAATTGTTTGTTTCAAATACTTTGCATGTAAGATATTTGCATATACCCACAGCCTCTTCTGTTCATGTAAATGGACAGGTTCGTACCTCCCCGTGTGTTTGTTCTCTTGTCCTAAATGACTTGGAGTCTTTCCATTTCCTTACTGCTTCAGGTGGTACACTAGGGTAAAGGAGGAAAAACGCACTTGTTTAGGAGGAGGAATATTTCCAGAGGATGAACGTGAACAATCAAGTTTATGTAGGGCTTATTAGTGTTTCATTTTGATGACAAATATTTCCCATTGTTTCAGTTAAGTTTTTATTTTGTTTATTGGAAGAAAATTGTTTCTTGGTTACTTTGGCCAATAAAATATGTTTTTTGATTTTGGCCGTTTGGTAACTCTGCCTGTTGTCTGATTACCTGATGTTAATTGCTTCCCTTCCTGGGAGCTTCATCTGAAATACCCTAATTCAGCCTTCAGCCGTACCTAGAAAATAATGTAATTGCCAGCATTGGTGGTACACCGCTAAATGGAGCGCTCTCGCCAGTGTCATGTGGAGCCTAAGTCAAGCTGCAAATAGATTGGATAGTTCTGTTTTCTTTTTACTTATAGAACAAGTGAAAATGGAGAGCTACGGAGGAGTTTAGTACCACATCCACGATGCGGCAAGGTTCACCTTCAGAGCATCTTACATTTAATGTTTGCCCTCATCCATTGTGTCGTCTGTCACGTAGCAGAGGCAGACAGTAATGTCCCTCCATCTCAGCTGAAGAAAATGAGGGTGTAGCTTCCTGAGCCCCTTGGCACAGAGGCCAGGTTTTAAAGTAGCTCTTTGTTCTTGCCCTCTGCCACTGTTTGCTTCTTTCTCACTTAACCCCTGTGGAGGTGGGAGGAAGGAAGGAACTTGAGCCAGTTTACTGCCAAAACCAAATGCTCGTGAAACAACGCCCTGAGGCTCTGAGACGGGGCTTTGCAGACCAAGGTCACACAGGAAACGCGTGGGAGCAGGGAAATTGGAGAGGTTTCCTGAGCATCAGTCCGGTGTCTCTCAGGTTGGAGGACGCCTGCCACGTGGGGCAGGGGCGTGAGGCCGTGTGGCAGGACGGGTTTCTGGTTGCAGGACACGTGTGCATTAAGGCTTCATGCTGGCTCGTGTCCAGGGCTCTCTGGATGCATTTGGTCATGCAGCAGGTCTGCTTCCTGGTGTGGGATCCCGTGTGCTTAACGAAGCTGCTCAGCAGATCCCAGGGCTGCCAGCTCTTGTATCTGATGTGGTTTCTTGTAGCTGGTGGGAGATGACAGTGCTGTGCCATGGGCATGCAGATACTGGGGGAGGGATGACTGGAAGAGCAAGTCTCTTGGGGCTTACCAAACGTGCAAGTTGTGGCATCTTCCTGGCCAAGGCACCGTGAAGTGCAAGTGCCTGAGAAGGGGACACCCCAGTGTTGTGTTCCTCTAGGGTGTTTAGGAAACCTCTTGTTCTTCCCAGCTTCGAAGGTTGGGGAGACCCTGGTGTCTTCCTCTGGAAAAGCGTTACTTGCGAGGGGCAGGCTGTATTGTGTATTCCCAAGCCTGGGGAAGGGAAAGGGAATCTGCAAACTTTCTGCCTAAGCTGCATCAGGGAGAGCTGGGAACACGCATCTTTCTGCAGCTTCCTCTGGACAGAGAGCCTGTAGGAACGCCTGGCCTTAACGGTGAATCTGCACATTGCCCTGGGCCTAAATAAGTTGCCTTTGTCTCACAGCTGGGAGCAGAGGAAAGAAGGGAAGAATCAGAAAGATCTAATCAGGTCTCTTCTCCGATCCTTCCCTTTCCCAGGGGTGACAGAGCAGGTAGCCAGTGGAAAACGGCAAGGAGAGAGCTCTGAAGGCTGCAGAAGCTCAATGGCTCATAATGGATCAGATGTTTGAACTCTAAACAAGTAACTCCTGTTTGGTATTGAACACTGCTGCCAGCGGGGAGGGGGTGAGTCAGTGCAGGAGCACTGGAGAGTCTGACTCAACAGCCAGCGCAGCTCTTCTGCGAAGCACTTCAGCCTCGAGTGTGTTCCAGGGAGTGCTCTTTTGGATCGTCTTTGTATTCACGCGCAGCTTTTTTTCCCCCATCTTGACGTCATTTCTCTGTGTCTTCTTTGCTTCAGTAAAAAGGGCACTCAAATAGTTGATTAACTGTTCTTTATTTATAGCACGGCCTGTTCCATCCCCGCAGATCAATGCGAGTGCTGACCTGAAACCAGTCAGGAAATAGGGGCGGGCAGCTCGGTGGCACAGGATGCAACGCAGACCTGGGGTGGTGGTTTAACTGGCTCTGCCGCTGGGATTGACAAACTGCAGCCCAAGACCAGCAACCTCTTTAAGCTGGCGATTGTTAAGGGACGTTATCACCTCCAGGCTGCCCTTTGCTGGTGCCAGCACACGTCTTTGTGCAGTGAACTGGATTAAGGACCTGATCTAGCTGAAACAATCCCTATTTTTCAGCGACGCTTGCTCCCAGCCTGGTTCAGCACGCAGTGCTGCACACGCTGTGCCAGCACACGGAGGGAGGCTCCTTCCTCTCTACCTGCGGTGCCAGCTGTACGTTCACTGAGCTGTAACGCTATCTGGTAAATTGTCTGAGCTCTTGCAGTAACTTAACTGCTTCCAGTTCTGTTAGGATTGCCGAGGATTTTCTCTCTGGGCAAATACTGTGCCTGCCTTTTACTGCAGCAATGACTCCGGTGCTGTAGAGCCTCGCTCCCATTTTTCAGCTGGTAAGGTCGTTATATGCCAAGGAAATTAACAAGAGCAGAAAGTAAACACGGATGGATGACTCCTGGGGTCTGCCTGTGGTTCCTGACCTCTGCTACTCACCAGCAGTCCATCTCCCCTCATTAAAGGACTTTCTGCAGCTGGAGGATGTACTGCCCCTGTGCTGAAGTGTGGGGGCAGTTCAGAGCCTGTTGAATCCATGGAGAATCATTAAGCAAAGGTTTGAGTCTGAAAGGAGCTGTCCTTTACAGCGCAGCATCTCCCGTGCATGTGGGTCAGGCACGAATTATTTGAAGATTTATCTCCTTGCAGGTTTTTCTGCCTGCGTTTGTTACCACTTCAACCTGCGTCACTTGTGGCGTTCTCTGGGCAGCCACCGCTGGAGGATTGCCCTGCCTGAGGGAAAAACGACTGACCTAAAACCAGCCCTTTCTTGAAAGACAGGAGCACGCTCTTTGCCACACTGCTTGTTCATCTGCACCTTCACACTGTGGGTGTGCAAATGTCTGAACTGCTTCTGTTGGGAAAATGTAAGACCCTGAAGCCTGCAAGTGTGCTGCCTGCTCTCCAGGAAGCCTGCTGGCTTCTGCCCTCGCAGGGGGAGCTGTCTGGCCTTCTCTGGGTCTGCACCAGGGCCCTGTGCAGCTCCTGCCAGCTGCTGTGCAATCTGCTGGCCGCTTCAGGCTGCTGGCAACTGTAAAGGTGCTGCAGAAAGCCTAAGGGGGGGAAAAAAAATTATCCTTCAGCCCCCGTGGAGGGACCTTGGGCTATAAAGGCCTTGTGCTCTTCACGTGTTTTGGCTACTCCAGACCGTGAGATCTGACGTGTGTGTGACTGCCTTGTGACCTCCAGGCTCCTCACCCTCATCTGCCAGCCCCACAGCACCCGCAGAGACCTCTCATGCTGGTCCCCCCAGGAAGTGACTGGCACCACAAGGGAGGTTCCCGTGCTGGGAGGAAGGGTTTGAACCCAGCGCCTGGGGCTCCACCACCACTGGAACAAAGGTTCCTTTGCTCCTGTGCAAGGCACCTTCCCTGGAAGGGCTGGCTTGCAGCCTGGGTCTTCTCCCAGGCAGCTGGAAACTTCTCCCAGGCATACGAAGCCTGCACTGGTAGAGGTAGTGATGGAGCAAAGTTTGGGCTGAAGGGTTGCTAATTATCATTACATTCATCACTGCTAATGCACCTAAAGCCTAATGCTAACTAACTATATAACTGCTCCAAATCAAGCCTGACCAGAGACCAGTGCTGGAGGATGTTCTCTGCCTGTCTGTCTTCTGAATCCTCATTAGGATTCTTCACTCTCTGTTGAAGAGGATCCTCCGTGTCCCTATCACTCAAGTTCAAGCCCTAAAGGGCTGTCTTGGACATGGTGTTAGATTTGAATTCTCTTCCTTTTGAGGATGCTGGCGACGAGTGCAAGGGACAGTGCAAGATTCCCAGACTCACCTTCTGGAGATCTGGCTTCCTGGGACTTTAGCTCTGTAATATTTTCATGCGCATCAAATGACTAAAGTTCCTTGCAGGCAGGAAACATGAGATCATCTCAGAGCTTTTTTTTTTTTCACAGGATTTAGGATGTGCTGAGGTCAGTCTCTCGGTCTCCAGTGACAGCTACAATAGCTTCTTGCTGCCAGACCAAAGTTGGTGTTCCCTTTCAGATGCATTCTTGATCACATCGCAGAGATCCGTGACGAACCTCACTTCTCTTAAGGACAACCATGACTGTACTGGAGGATTTAGCCCTGGTAGCTTTGACAGCACAAACCTGACCGAACCAAATCTGGCTGCAGGCCCTGCCCTATCAAAGCCAAGGCCCATAACTGCTGATCCCATACCAGCGTTCCAGAACTGGACCTGAATCTCCCAGCCCAAATAGCATTCCTCCAGCACATGTTGGATGACCTCCACCCCAAATGTGTGTCCCCTGTCAACTGTGGGGAGGGTCCCATCAGATTCACTTCTGTGGCTAAGTGCTCCAAGGGTTAATAGCAAGCCTCTGTCTCTGCTAGGGTCTTCTGTCAGTATCACTGCACGTTTTCTTTCACTATAAAAGGGAAGATCTCTATTTGTTCCATAAAGCAGATATCTCTGCTTTCTAAAGCATTTGCTCTTCATCTCCCTATGTTTTCTCAGGCTGTCCCATCCAGAATGCTGACTTGAAGTGGATTTTCCTTCCTTCAGTACCTGATCTCACTGGTGTTCTTTGTGTGTGCCTTTTGAGGTAAAAACTGCAGAAACTGTGAGAGATTTTTTTTTCCCTTCCCAGTAAGTGACCGGTTGACTTTATTTTTTTCCCCTAACGTAGTACTTCAGAGAGTGTGTCTCCCTTCTGGCCTGCTCATACTAACAAGGTAAGTGCAGTTGGAAGGAGTCTTGAAAAGTAACCTGAGTATGGTCAGTCATTAATTTTTTAGTATTGTCATTCGTGAATTCTAAGAGGTGTAAAAATATTGTAGAGCCCTAGGAAGGCCAGTCTGGAACAAATAATTACTTCCTGGGCTTGTAGACAAACCTGTTCCCAAGTGCCACAGGTTATAATAGCATTTTGTCAGGTTAATCAGAAATGGAAAAATACAACGAAGCTAATCTCTAGGGCTGTCAAGTAAGATGTGTACATGTGATACTGAAGGACCAGGAACTTCCCAGGAGAGGGATCATCCAGGTTCAGAAAGGTGCCTGAGGATTATGGAAACTTACTGCCTTGTTAGTGTGCTGACACCGCTCCCCCTTCCTGCGCAAGCTCACCCCACAGCACCAGTGCTCGCAGGGCCAGAGGGATTGTTCTGTGCTTGTGCTCCCTTTCAACACCTGTAATTTAAAAGCACGCAAGCAGCTGAGTACACACTGGATACGTAAAAGATAAATAACATTCAAAACACAGCCTCTGCCTAGTCTGACAGGTTCCACAATCAGTCTGTCACTTGCCATAGCAGGCTGTCCCAGATCAAAGAGCTTGTACTGTTCCCTGGTCACAGGTTTTTTAGGACAGGGCTACAGCACTGAGTACACGTCCTGTTTGTAACTCAACAGAGGGCAATTATTTATGGACCTTCTTTGGGGGAGTTTGCCTGGTTCAGAGGAAATAGGCGCTGTTTGCTACCAGCCTAGCTGGCAGGTGTTTCCTGTGATACCTAGAAGAACTCAGAATCTGAAAAACTGAACAATTATCCAAATGCAAGATTGATGCTAAAAAGTAGAACCTTCTACATCTACTTATTGTTCTCTAACCTTTTGGAACAGCCAGGGTGACTGGAGATAGCTCAATACTAAGATACGACTGTACAAACAGTTCATGGCTGGTTTTGATTGTGAATTGGGGTGGAGAAAACCATGGCGCTGGAAAGTAATCGAAAACTTCCCAGAAAGGAGCAGCTTTCTGTGGCTGCAAAAGCCACATGCTGTTTGGATAAATTATTAGGTAACTGTGCTTATGTCTTCTCTTAACACGCCTGCCATTGGAGGGAATGAAGAGAAGGCAGCTGCACCCTTTTGATCTGGGAGAGAAAAGGAAGGTACAACAAGTTGTTGCTTTGTGCCTGTCATGGGAACGGAGCTGCAAGGCTGCTAGATGTGGAGCTGTCAGGAGAGCATCAGAGAGATCTTCCTCCAGCAGCTTCTCTGCTTACATGACCATTCATTTGAAAAACAACAAACCGTAAAAGCTATCTGTGCTATTCACTGGCCTTTCAGTGGGTATTTTGGGGAAAAACAATTTGTTGTCTAACAACTAGAAATAGCTGGGGGGGGGGGGGGAGCAAGTCACTCAAGGGAGCTGGGCAGCTGCCCTGACAGGCATTTTTGCCAGCTGCCGCTTGCTACGGTGCTCAGCTGTGTGCTGCCACCCTCATCTCGGGTACGTGCTTTCAAAGCCTCCAGATGATGCAGAAGCTCCTGTTTCCTCAAGGACAAAGTGAAGCACTAAGGATGACGAGGAAATGCAGCCAGTAAGCACGTTGCACTGACCGTGTCTGACTCGGTGTCTGGAGCAGCATATAACAAGCCCCGGCTGCTGTGGCAGAGGGACAACAAACGGGATAGGGTTCGGTGTTGTGTTGGTGGTGACTTTACATGACTAGAGCTACCTCCACAAAGGTCTGCCTCTGTCTGCCTTCGTCTGCGGGCTCGCTGGTGCTAGCTGATCTCTGGAGAAATACACAAATATGTTCCCAGCATGAATCGTCCTGTAACAGAAACGTTTTGTTGATAGTGATTAATACGGACTGGTTTTGTCTTTACCCCAGGGATGATCTCAAAGAACATTTACAGATTGTTCTCTGAGATCCGCCAACCAAAATTCAGGCTCCTTGAATTTAGCCTCTTGGCCTGTAATCTGGCCTCTTGCTGCGTAAGTCATGGCATGGCATTTTGCTGACCTTGTAATCACAAGGCCACAGGCAGTGGGAATGTCAGGCTGAAAAGGTTAGAACCTTTTCTGCCTTTTTACCATTGTTCAGCTTCAAGTTAATTTTGCTGCCGAGGAGCTGAGAGAGGCCGGACCTTACAGAGCAGCGCTCTGTGGTCTCAGTTTCAGCTCTCGCTTCTCCTGTGCTGGGGCCTGCCCTGCTCTGGTGGGACTGCAGCCAGGGCATAATGCTTTGTGCCAGCAGATTGTTGTCCGGTGATAATTAAGGGTAGCAGGGCTGTACCATTCTCCCAGATTCATTAGGACTACCCCCTGAATTCTGTTCAGGGGATCAGTCTTCTGTTCAAGGAACAGTCATAGGCACATTGCTCCCCTGAATGCCACTTGCACTAAATGAAATATCTATTCCAGAAAACAAATTAAACCAAGTAGTTTTCAAAAAATACCCACCTAAAGTCATTGAAACATCATTATTAAAACCTTTTATGTTACTCTACAGTACAATGTAAATTGTTCCTTTCAATTAAATTTTGAAATACACTAGATTACATCATTTAAATAATTGCATTTTAAGTTCACTATTAGTGGTAGCAGAGATATATTTACATACATTTCTGAGACATTTCAGATGCAGTGCTACATTCCAGTCTCTAAGTCGGTTAAATAACAGACTTCCAGGGGGGGCATACTGCTCGTCCACAGGTTCTAGACGCATTTGGGGTGCATGTGTGAGAAAGCAAGAATTCCTTTTTTTCTTGTCTGATTTTTTTTTCTTTGCTGTGTGCATGCAGCTGAATCTGAGCAAACTGATACATACTTGATTTGGATTAAAGATGAAAGACCTTTCTTTTTTAACAAATATTTTGACTGAACATACAAAGGTGAAAAAATGAAACATAGTCCTTAGGGGAGTAGCGGTGGAAAACATTTTCTCCAACTTTCCTCCTCTGCTGCATAATACTGCACCTAATTTTAACCCTGACTTTACCTAATGCTGATGAAATATAGTCAATGGTGGAAACCTCTCTCATGTTGTCAAGACTGGCTTTCAACAGAATCCATGCAAATGCAAGCATCACACATCATTCTCCCGCAGTGCAATATTAACAAATAAAACTCCGTATTTTCTTCCAGGGGCCTGCTCCTCAAGAGAAGCCCCTCCGTGCAGGTGCATCAGCCACAGGCAGGACGTGAGTCCTGAGGCTGGAGACGAGCACTCCAGTTCCAGTGCTGCTGGGTAGGAGCTACAAGTCTTCCTGGGTCAGGCTCCTTTCTGTGTTGTCCACAGAGCGGAGCAAGTTCAAGCCGCTGAGGCTCCCAGGCCGAGCCTCCCCACGTGCTGCCCGCGCAGGACTCAGGGCCGGGTGTGAGGGGTGCTGATCATGATGTTGGGCAGTGCATTGCGTCGCTTCTTCCAGGAGCCCAGCTCCCTCGAGTAGCGCCTGATCTGCCTGAACCAGTGGTGAGTCCGTGCCCGGTCGCTGTCCCGGAACACAAACGCCTCCCGTCTGATCTCAATAAGTTCAAAAGTGTCGTCACAGTCGGGATCGGTGGAGACGATGCAATTACTCAGCCTCAAGGGCTCCCTGAGCAAATGGAACTTGCCATTGTTTTTGTCCCTGATGAGCACCAGCACGGCATCCTTCACGGGCCCTGGCTCAGCTAGCTCCAGGCTGGACTCGGACACACGCTTCATGTTGACCAGCAGGAGGACCTGCATGTTTTGGAACTTGAGGGTCTTGCTGCCCTTCTTCACCCACTGGCCGTCGGGGGGCTGGGCCAGCTGCAGAGCCCCCTCCATCACAAAGCGTGTTTCCTCCCGCAGCCATCCCACCGTTTTAAGGGCAGTTTCTCTCATTTCAATGTTGATGACTTCCCTCTTCTTCTTGCTGTCCTGGCGAAAGGAGCGGAGGGTCCACGTGTTCCCCTCCTGCTTGGTTTTCATGTTGATGTGCTCCAGGTGGGACTCGATGCGGCTCTTGGCCTCCCGCAGGCTGCCGTGGTCTGGGTGGTACTCGGTGGTGGCCTTGATGATTCTGCTGAGCAGCAGAGGGTATTTGGTGACCCTCTGCAGAGGGGCCATCAGAAAGGACCTCAGGTTCATCCGTCGCAGTGCCGTGTTATCGTTCTGGGACACATTGAGGAATATCCTGCAGGGATTTAAGGAGAGGGAATGAAATGGCGGCTGTTTTGCCAGCAGATGCTGCAACCCTAAATGCAAGCGATCAGGGGAGTGCTGACAGCTGCTGAGCACTGCAGCCCCCGCCCGCCCTCCCTGGTTTTAATAGCCTTGTGAATTCTGTCTTCTCAAAAATTAACAATTTCTGCAGCTGTGCCCAGAAAAAAAGGGGCCTGGAACACTATCACGTAACATCCTAGCAGGCTTCTATGAAATCACTGCAGAGCAGTGAGGGTGTGATCTTTCCGTGGCGCACGCTGAGGTAGGCCCGAGGCAGACACATCAGCTTTTATCAGATTACATACATTTGTAGGTCCTTTCATCACTCGATTACAAAGCTCTCTAAACAGGAATTTGGTACCATCATCATTTTATAGCTGTTGCACTGGAAACAGAGAAGTGACTTGCCCAATTTGGCCCAACAGGCTGGGGCTAGGAATGGGATACGACTCAAGACATGCACGCTTCACACAGTGGCTTTCCCAGTGGGAGTCCAAACCATGCTCTGGTGAGAGCTGCTCTCGGCTTGACATTATTTAGTGAAAGTTCAGCCCCGTGGCCAGTGGGCAAACACTGGTACCACTAACTACAGGATACAGCTGGAGACCAACTGTAGAGACTGCCTCAGTGAAGATATCAAGGACTGAATACATTTGGGAGCCTAAAGTACACTCCTCACTCTAAGACAGAGCAGCTCATTGCTGAAGAACATTAGCATCAAAACTGCAATCTAGTTGAGCTGACAAAGGCTTTGCCCTCAGCCTGGTGCTCTTCTGTCCTCAAAGCCCCGAAGAACACTCAGCCCTCCTCTCACCTGAGCAGCTCTTTCTCCTTCTCCAGCGCATTGAGCATGTTCACTGAGGAGGACTGCTGAAGGCAGTAGGTCTGGAAGGCTGGCAGCATGTTGACGAACTCTAGAAATATTTCACCGATGCACACGGTCATCAGGTCATCATCCCCCTGCAAGCACGCAATACAGCCGCTGCTGGGTTAGCTCGGGGGAGGCACAGGCACGCAGCCTGCATTCAGCCCTATCACATCACCTTGCCGCAGGGTCTGCTGAGCGCCAGACCAACAGGACACCGACTGGGCTCCCCCCTTCTGGTGGAAAGGCAGTCCCTGCAGGTCTGGGGGTAAGCGTGTGAGGAGGGGAAGGAAAGCTGCTCTAATGCCTGCTCTTCTACACATAAGAGATGTCTTCTCCGCTTCTACAGGCTCGGACAGCTCACCAGAGCAAGGGCTCGAAGGCCAGAGGCCGGAGTGAGCCTGCTAGTCAGGAGGGTTTGCTGGGGCCCTTGTGGCCAGCAGGTCTGCCATAAGGGTAACGCAGCAGTGCATAAATTAACAGAGGGTTTAGGTTCAAATGGGCAGGGGAGGCACGTAACTCAGGCAACAGACATGGCACTTAGCAACTTCTGCACTCGTTCTGAGCAACTGGGCTGGCTGGGAAGCAGGATCTCCTTTAGTTGTGCTCTTACTGGCTACTTCGGTGCCTAAGTGAAAAATAAATTTCATGCTAAATTGCTCTTCAACTTCCAGACTAATCGGAAATAGGAGAACCTGGTGCCACCCAATGCCCTTAGCTTTGTCGAGGTGCATGCTGACACGCTCTGCAATTACTACTCATTTCAGCAGCAAGAGAGGGAGCACTTCTGTGTTCTTGATGCAGTCCTGGGCTTTGACTGCAAAGGGTAACATGGAGGAGGAGACAGGGAAACCCGTGGCTGTTGTAGAAGCCACTGTCTCAAGAAATTATTCACGGGGAACATCACAACGGCAGTGTACATCTCTCTTCACTGTGCCAGGTGCATGAGAGGTTGTCAGTTTCTGAGACGCATTGCTCAGCCTGACATGCGGGGTTTCACACGAGAGGAGGGATGTGTTTCCTAGCAAACAAACATCCTGGTGAAACTGATAAAGCAATGAGTGGGTTTTTGTTTCTCAAAGAAAGGAGGGTGTGGAGCTGTTTATGTGTCCTTTGCTGCAACTGTCTGCTGTTCTAAAAACTTACTTAAATCTCTCTGCCCTCTGCCCACTATGCTGTTGTGATTGGAGAGTCTTAAGTGCAAGGCAGAGTGCATCAGTAGAAGCAACTGGCACGCAGAGCTGTGAGTGAGTGCAGATTGCCTTCAGAGCAGGGAGCAGCCTGTGCTGCCTGGCCCTGCAGCCAGCCTAGAGGCAAGCTGCAATGACCTGCAACCCCAAGCCAGCTCACGGTTGCATAAGAGCGTTGCCTGCAAGCTTGGTCCCCTCCACCCCTCTGGTAGCCAGACCAAGCTGAGCTCTCTGCCCCCATGGTCACAGTTAGAAGTGTCCAAGCTAGCTGGCTTAAAGCTAACTTGGGTAATGGGACAGACAGGTCCTGCTAGTGGGATAAAGGGCTGATGGCCTGCTCAAGTCACTGGCATTACCACAGCAGAGGGGTGAGGCCAGCAGCTACGACCTGGCACAGACCTACTGAAATCACAGGTTTACCACAGCTGAGGGAGCGAGAGATTGGGCAGGTGACCAGAACCCAGGAGTCCTACCTCCCAGTTCCCCTGCTCCAGCTGAGCTGCCTTCCTAATACAAAGCCTATTCCTGTCTGCCCCGTCCGCTTGCAGAGCATGCAGGCACCATACCTGGTCAAAGGCCTGATCGATCTCTTCCTGCAGTATCTCCAGGAAGTTCTCATTGAGGTCAATGAGCTCCTGAATGTTGCTGAAGATGCCAAGGAGCTGCTCTTGACTCAGCAGCCCAGCCGCTTGCATGGGGAGGTAAAACTCCTCTTTGATGATGCGCAGGTCCTCTCCATAACTGGCCTCCGTGTTGACAAACTCCAGCACAGACTCCTTGCGCTCCGTCCTGCGCTTGCGGCACTTCTCACAGAGGTCGGCCCGCCGCTGATTGCAGTTCTGCACGTCCGTCTCCACTGGGAGGTCCCTTTCTCCACAGTCGGTACAGGGCCGGTGGGCTTCCCAGGCCTGCAGGGAGCTCAGCGTTTCGGACGCCCTGGTCCTCCACTTCCTGGCCGACGTCTGCCCAATGCCGCTGTCTGCCCGCTCCACCTCTGCTGACTTGGTCCGGGCAGCCTCGCCAGGATCCAGGTCATCACGGATGTCGTTCACGCCAACG
The DNA here is from genome assembly GCF_011077185.1 of Oxyura jamaicensis. Classification (NCBI taxonomy): domain Eukaryota; kingdom Metazoa; phylum Chordata; class Aves; order Anseriformes; family Anatidae; genus Oxyura; species Oxyura jamaicensis. The sequence goes on along the minus strand of NC_048899.1, from coordinate 25,526,176 downwards.
ATCCCGCTGTCCGTGCTCAGGCTGCTGACGTTGCTCCAGTGGTGCCGGGAGCGGAGGGAGCCACGTGGGGCACGGCGAGTCTCATCAAAGCTGCCGCCATGGCCGAGGTTGGCTTTTGCTACCACGGGACCTGAGAAGAGACACAAACCATTACAGAACTGTCAGCTGGGGAGCTCAATGTGGCACAGCCACAAGCAGCACGAATCCTGGCAGGGAGACCTGATGAAAGCAGGGCTGCTGGCTGTCTCCCTTCCTGTCTTGCTGCTGGAAAGTTAGGGGGTGGGAAGCAGAAGTAAAGGCGCCCAGGTGAAGCCTGGGGCCCGTCATCCCTGCAGCGCCCATACCTGAGAACTCATTTAGGCTCTCTCCCCCTGCCCTCTGTCAGGCAGGGACAGAGACACAGCAGAGCAGATCCTGATTTCTCGCACACCGGGATTAAATCCAGATTGCTTCCCTCCCACAGGTCAGTAGAGTTATTTCATATTTACACCAGCACAGCAGGGCTCAGCACCTGGCCCGTCATCCATCCCCCTGAGAGTGCACAACGTGGGTACCGTAGTCTCGCTCCTGCCGGCGCTTCTGCGCATGCTGCCGCGCTGCTGCTGCAATCTTCAGCTCCAGCTGCTTCCTCTTCACCGAGTCCGTCGGCATGGGGTCACTGAAGTGCGGCCGCAGCCGGCACTCCCGCTGGGCCTTGGCACCGCTCGTGCTCTCATGGACAATGTCGGAGCTGGATCGGCGGCAGCCAGGACTGGAGGTCTGCAAGAAAGGCAAGTGGGTTGGGAGCAACGCCATGGTCAGAGCAACGTCTGGTTTGCAGCTACTGGATTTTGGGTTCCAAAGGAAGAAAAAGGCAATTGTTAGCAGGGGGGTTGTAGCTCTGCTACATGATCAGAAAGAAATCTGTCCCCTAAGGTTCCTCTTGCTTAGTCCCAGCAGCAAGGACCCCTCTCTCTCTGCAGTGGTGTAGCTGTGAGTACAGTGGCTCAGGGGTGGCTGCATCACAGCTGTCAAATAAGCGTGAGGAGGTGAACAGCACTGCCCTGGCTAGGGTCTGAAGGAGTGACAGAGCCTGACCCCAGGGATCTGACCTAGGTTGCTTCTGTTCCGGGAACATCTCAGAGCAGTTGGTTCATGAACACCAGCCTTTAAAGCCTCACCTACGTTAGTGGTTGCATGAAGCGGGGACTAAAGAAGGAGCCTGGCTGGCTCCCCGGGCAGTGCAGCAGTGGGGGCTGGTGGCACAGTGAAAGCCACCAAGGGGCTATTGCTGAACTGCCTGCAAGAGATGCAGCGGCAGATCAGCAGGGGCACACAACTGACTCCTGTCTCATTAACTGTAATAAAACAGGCATTAGAAATCCTGCTAACGGAGTTTAACCGCTCATGGGAGCTGGTGTGGTTTCGGATCCCAGGCTGCCCAGTTCCTACAGCAAAGGGATCCTTCAGAGCTTCTGACAAGAAAAAATCCTAAACAAACGCGCAAGACGAGAGGTGATTTCCTCTCCCTTACATTCCCTGCAGGCTGAGCATCGCTGGATGTCTCACTGCTTGGTTTCTCCTCCCAGGCCTCTGTTGCCATGGACATCGCTGTGGGTTGCTGGCTGTCCTCCGTAGGTGGGAGATCGTCTTTCTTCAGATCACACTGTCCCTTGGAGGGGGATTTGGCAGCAGTCTCAGCATTGCAGCTGCAAGGGAAGAAGCAAACTGATGAACGTCACGTATGCGGTTCGCCTGCCGCTCCTGACCTAGATGAGACTGAGCAGAAAGCCCAGGTCTGACCAGCCAGCCACAACAGGTCAGGGAAAGTTCAGGTAGGAACCTAGACTGGCTGGCTCGGGTGTCTGTGCCTACGTTTCAGGGGCTCTGAACACAGCCCTGTTATAGCAGAGCAAATGGGTAATTGCACTCATGTTAGCATCTGTCTGGAATATCAAGTCTCAGGTGTTCACACGACATTTTTATGCCCGTAAAAGATGAACTTCTCCCAAAGGGGCCTGAAAAAAAAAAAAACATTTTAAGTGGGCTGTATCTGTGTTTCTTGCTATTTAAAGAGATGTTGTCAACACAGAAACCATACTGCTCATGTGGAAGAAAACCACCTGCTGGAAACCACAATGCCTTGAAAGGATTAGGGGATTAAAGGAGCTTTCCCTCTGTTCTTCATCTCATATGATCCCAAGCCTGCTGAAACCACTGGAAAGATTCCCTCTGCTTTCACTGATCAGGACTTTTGGTGCGTTTAAGAGTCCTGAAATGACTGGCAGCCTGGTAGCCTGACTTGGCAGTCCTGGGGTGCTCTGAGTCACAGCTGCCTGCCGGCAACAAGGGCCTGGCCTGGCTGATCCAGGCAGCCCGTTCCAGGCCCACGTTCCCCTCCCTGCAGCTAACACCTCTCCAGACAGACACAGTCTGGTGCAAAACCACTGATTGACAGAGCAGTTGTCAGGGTGCAGTTTGTGACACAACTTGTGATCCTTTTTTTTTTTTTTTCTCTTCTCGGAGACTCCCAGAGACACCTTTCTTCCATGCATAATGAATCCTGACTGAGATTTATTTTTTCCCAATGCAGGCTTATTTAATTTTTATGGGCTTGGCTTCCTTTAAAAAGGAAGGTTGTCAGGACTGGATGGGGATGCTTGTACATGGAAGAAGCCAGTGTCTGAGATGTATTTCAGGTTATGCATGTATTTTACGCTTACGGGTGATAAATTTATCCTATGATAAAATCTGGTTCATTTAAAAGGTTTCACTTGTGAACTGATGCTGGTAGGTCACACTGCTCATGTGCCATTCCAACACTGTCAGCTACAAGCAAACACACGAGACAGATGGGCATTTCCTTACAGTGAATGACAGTTGGCTCTGACAACAAGCCATCAGCCAGTACTGAAACCACCAAAGAGGGAACAAATCTCCCAGAACACAAGCTGGCTCTGTTGTCAGGCCAAAAAAGTTGGTTTGCAACTTTGCAGCTGATGCTTTTTCATCTCTCTCCACCTATACCGACACCACGGGAAGATTTACACCACGGGAAGCTTCAGAAGATGAAGCACGGTGCTAGCAGCAGGCTGATGGCTTTCAGTTCTTGCTGAGCTAATCCCCAAACTATGGTGGTTTCACTGATCTGGGTAAAGTACAAGGAGTTCAGCAGGGCCCAATGGAAGGAGGGAAGGCAGAGCCCAAAACCTGCTATGCTCAAACGGCTTCTGGATGAAACAAACAAAAGGCACGGAACGTGCTGAGGCACCGAGAGGCAACAGGTTGTATCCAAGCCCAGTAGCAATGCTCAGAACTGGAATATTATCTTCTCCTCTTGATCTCACACCACCCTCAGTACACACACCATGCTCTTGGGGAGAAGCTGAGCTTTCCTTTGTCATTGTTACAGTCCTTCATTGACTGGCTGGCCAGCCAAGCTAGATGTTGCCCCTCTCCTGGCCTTGTTCCCTCAGACTTCCTTTCCCTCCTCTGTGCATTTCTCCCCATGGCTGTACCTCCCCAGCCAGACCCTTGTTGGTGCCAGCTTTCCTCCTTGCAGTCTGCAAGTCTCTCCCGATTCAAACCTTAAGGCTGAGCTAAACGTGCTGCTTTTTCATACCGCTTACATCACCTGGACAGGGGGGTAAACTGAGTTTACTCCCAGTTTTAGAGCACCTTTTCTTTTACATCTCCAGGAATCTTCATCTTCTCATTTCTCCCTCCTTTCATCGTATTCACCCAACAACTTACTGTGCTGCCTCTTCCTAACATTTGCTCTGCTCTTCCCGAAGGCCAGCGCCCCTCTCAGCCAGCCACAGTTAACCGATGGCTGCAGGCACGACAGCGTGGCTTGTGAGGATCCTGGCTGCTTGGGCACTGAGTTGTCACACCTGATGCCACTGCAGAATTTGCTGCCTCCTGCCCCTAGCAGTGATGTAAGGACAATGATACGTCTGTACAGAAACCACTGGACTCTCTGGCATGTTTCCTTTGTGTGAACAAACCACTTAATGGAGTTACCTGGCTGCAGATGCTGGCAGTTTTCCCTGTTCTCTCCAAAATCAGTGGTGGCTTGGGCTGGCACAAGGAGGACAGGGTCTTTCTGAATGTCCTTTGACACCTCACGGCCATCATCTCTGAATCTCATGGGAGCAGAGGCACTGTGCCTGTGGTGTACAACTGGAAGCCTCACAGTCTCTATGCAACTCCTTATGGTTGCATCGTTATCCAGGCCCGTAGTTCTCAGCTTCTTCCACACATTCCTTCCTCTTGCTGACTAACAAAAACATTTTTGTCCACTCTTTCCCCACTGGCACCTGCCTTCCCGACTCGGAGTCCTGTGCTAGGAGAAGCTGTTACCATACTCACCATCCCAAATACACCCTCATCACTCTTTTCAAGGAGCTTCTTTCTTAGTCATGTCCTTTGCTTCCTTGTGCAGGTTTTTGTTGTTGCTGTGCCCCCCCATTTCACAGACAGGAACTCCCAGTCCTTGCAGATCCTTATCCTGAGCTCTTTGCTGCTTAAAACCCCTCTTGCCCAGGACTACAACCTAAGTTAAAGGTATCCAGCGACCTAGGAGGGGACGAAAGCTGCCGTAATTCCAAAGTTGCAAGTCAAATGTTCATTGCTAAAATAGTAAGCCATTTAAATGAGTCTTAAATAAGTAAGTACAAATTACTAGGGAGGCGATTAGCTTACCAGACGGAAGTGATTTGTAAAACTGTAACACACAAAACCATCAGAAAAAGAAGCCAATTTCAGCTATCATGTTTTGTGATGCTCCATCACAACATCTCTGTCAAAGGCTTGCTCTTGCTGAGCTCCATATCTGTGGAAACGGGACCAAATCCCCAGCTTTCAGCTCATTTTATATAAGACTTAGGAAAAATGTAGCCTGGACCCCAATGACCACAATTTAGGACCCAAAACATCCAGACCAGAAGTCTCCTACCCGAGCAGTGAGAATCAGCTCGAGTTATAAATGAATATTCAGCACTTCACAGTCTCAGGTGAAAATGATGGAAAATAGAGAATTTTCCAGGCAAGGAAACCAGGGTTTCCCACTACTCAGTACTTTGACAATGCCAACAGATTAGTTTTCCTCTTGCTATCCTGAATATATGACAGCCTTTATCATTAATTGTTGTTACTATCTAAAATAAGTAGGTCTGAGTGCTTCTTTGACATGAAACAATCTTTCTAATACTGTCATTCACGTTTTTAGATGAATTGCCATTCTGGTGGGAATTATTTTATTTACATAAAATTCTATTTTAATAAATCCAACTAGGCAGACTGAATACATTTACAGAGACAAGAGCTACTGAGGATATCAAAAGCAGAAACCACACTGAAACCATAAAAGCCCTGACCAGAAAGTACTTGGAAGCTGAGAGGGTAGGAGGAGGAAATATTGTATGCGCTCCCCAGTTCCTGTTTCCCTTGCTATGCGTGCACCTCAGGCTCTAGATACCAGCCAAACCTTTGATCTGCCCAGACAGCTGTTCTTATGCTCTTACTCACAGCTTGTGCTATTCTGTGCATTTTGTTTCACATCAGTGATAAAAATAGCCTACTCAATGAAAATGGTTGCATACCAAAACATTTTTATCTACTTCTTCATCAGGTTTTCATACTCTAGCTCAAAGGCTGGGCTGGACAGCTGAAGGAAGTATCTATGGCTCTGACACCACTCACTTCCCTTTGGATTACAGAGGTGCTGAAGTATTTCTGCTTGTCACTCTGGCTCTGCTTACACGGGCAGCTACAACTCCACAGCAGCTCCTTCAGACTTTCATTCCCATGCGGAAGTCCCTGACATCTCCTCTACAACCAGAGTCCAGCAACTGAGCTCCTGCATTCCAGAAATCCCACGCCGGTGCTCCAGGTTGACACCCTGGCATTTCACACACTGCATCTGGGGATGCTGGAAGCAGCCAGGAACCAAGCCAAATTGAAATCTGGGTAAAGCCAGTCCTGAAAGCCAAGCTTATGGAAACACACTGCTTCACCGACACTTACTCCTCCTTTTCCCATCACTCCTATCTCATAAGACAGTGATAGCTGCCCCAAATTCCTGTCCTTCCTCCCAAAGAGGGAAGAAGGTTTTATGCAATTATTGTCTGTTACTGCTTACCACTGGCTAAGCTGGTGGAGGGACAGTATTTGCAGGTAATTCCACTTGCTGCCTGTGCTGGTCTCCAGCGCATGATGCAAGACTCGCAGCAGCCATCCTGCCCTCAGTTTGCCAGTTCGCTACATACAGGCAGCAAGTGAAAGTGCTTTTTGGTGCATGCACACCACCTGAATCCATGTCCTACAGTGCCGGGACAGACTCCACGTTTTCTTCTAAGGGAGCATATTCATACTTTGTATCTCTCTGCTGTCCTCTACTTTTACCAAATGTTTCAGAAATAAATAAAATAAAATAGGTGGGAAATTGAGTATCAGGACTACCAATGGCTGCTGTCTGGACAGGACTGATGTGCACAAAATGAAAATGCTTTTTGATGTTCAATCTCACACAAAGATGTAGTTTAAGCTCGATGGCTTAAAAACTTGTCTATGTGGCTACAGAGGCCCCACGACAAAAGGCTCTGCCAACAGCATATTTATGCTACAGGAGTTAAACATACGTATCGGGAAAGAGACCACATCTTTAACAAAGGAACTGCTTTCAGGTGACCCCACAGAGCATGTTACCTTTTCTTAATAAGTTCCAGGGCCGAACCTATGAATTCATCCTTCATTTTTTGTAGTTTAGCTCCATAGCTTGACAAGTCTGTGGCTTCTAACAGCAGCGATGAACAGCAAGAGGACTGGCCTTCAGAAGCCAGCGACTGCCCTGCAAGGTGGAGGACATCATTTAATTGGCTTGTCTCTCCTTTCTGCTGCTCATCACTGAAGATTTCCTGCCCAGCTTTGTGTATGGCTACTGCCTGCAAAGGTGATCGCGGAATAGGGCTAGAGCAAATGGGGATCGGGGATCTATCCGGGCTGGAGATCTGGAAGGTTCTCTCCTTCACCTCAGGGCTGCTCGTCCTGAAACCATCCCATGTGGCTGGATATTGGGCAAAGCCAGCAGTGGTGTTGTTTTCATGGAACACATCATCATCATCCTCTGTGATGGGAGCTTCATCCACTTTGGTCCCCAAAGCTTCGGGACAGGTGTTCTTATTGCTCTCCTCATCCAGGGGCTGGTTTGACATCAGACCCTTATTCAAGCACTTTGTTGGCTCACTGCTTCCAGCAGGTGAATTTGCCTCCTTACTTCTCATTTGCTTGAATTCCTCGAAGGTGGGGATGTAGAGCCTTCCTCTGCAGCGGCCTTTCTTGCTCTGCCCCAGCGTCGCTATTTCCCCACCGCGCTGTTCCAGGAATTCTGCTGTTCTGGATTTTGCCATCTCCAGGCTTTCCCCAGCATGCTGAAAGGGCAAGTTGGGGGAGCTGTTCTGCCTTCGGAGCTGCAGCCTCCTCTGAGCCTCCTGCTTGATGTCTTCTGGACTGATGGTCCTGTGTGCAGCACAGAACCTCTGCCTCCCCGTGAGGCCGTGCCTGAGAGCCGTGTGTTCCACCAAAACTGTGCAGCAGCTGACAGCACAACTGTTCCTGTGCTGCCGGCACAGCTGGCATTCAGAAAACTCCTGGGCTACCAGCTCAGTCAGGGCTGCCTGCGGGCGCAGTGGCTTGCTGGGCTCGGCCACCTTACTGCTGTGCAGCCTCAGTTTCTCCTTCAGCTCTTTTTTGGCATCCCCGTGGAGGGCTCTTTCCTCTGCGGAAGGGAAGAGCCACTGAGGCACTTTGGCAAAGGGAGGGAGCAGCACATTCTGCGCTGACCGTGATGTCTGCTTAGGGCGGAGAGAAAGGTTTCTCACAGAGTCCAACGTGCTCCGTACCGGGGCCACATCCACGCAGCCTTCTGCCCACTGACTGGTGCCTCTATAGCGAAAGATGATCTCGTTATCCAGGCTCCGGCAATGAGAATACAGCCCCGAGTCAGCTACTGCTGCCCAGTGAAGGTTCTCCACGCTCCGATACATCCGGTTTTCCACAGGACTGGCCAAAGGTGCCTTGCCTGTGTGGCAGGAGTCTAGAGTGTGGAAGTCCCCGGAAAAAATGTGAGTGTCTAAGTTCTTTAGTGGATGCATGCTGCTAACCGGAAAATCCTTTAAGCCATGTTGTGCACAGAGCTGATTATTTTGGCAGCTCAAGACCCGGCAGTGTTCCTGTCTCTCATCAACATTGATGTATGTCATAGCAAATGCACATGGAGGCTCTAAGACAGTGGCTTCTAGGGGGAGAGGAGGGAGCTGGGAGTCGCTTAGATGCCAGTCAATGTCCACAGACCACGGACAGCAAAGTGTGCTGCTGGGTGCTCACATAAGAGAGCTCCCGCATGGGTTGAGTCGCCACGCGCAGAAGACCTGTGAATGGAAGGAAAGATGAGTTACTGAAGCGGGCTGGTGATGGCTCACAGGATGCAACAGCAGATCTGCTCAGGGAATGCAGAAGCCAAACACCAACAGCTTGGGTAGAAACGGAGCAGCATAGCTAGGAGATGAGCCACAGGGCAAGGAACCTTTTCTACCTCTAGCTGAGCCAGCAGGGGCCTTATACTACCTGTTTTAACATGGGAGAAGTTTATATTACCCTCAACAATTCCCTCACAGTAACACTGCTTTTCTGATGAATACTTGGCTTGCTTTCTGCAGGCCCAGCTTATTCCCACAACAGCACAAAGGAGGTGGGTGGTTTACAAGAGAGAACTCAAATGGGTTGCACACAAGAACGTGGGGGCTGAGGAAGAGGTTGCAAAAGGATGATATGACAGCGTGGTCTCCTGGAGGGCTCAAGTAGCAAGGAAGAAGAAGAAGAAGGCTGACTGGTGGTGATTTTGTCCCTGAAAGTAACCCTGCAGCCCTGCCATGATCTCATTTGCCCTTCACAGGAAGATGCACGCAATGTAGTGACTGCTGGCTAAGCGTTCCCAAGGCCTTTCCAGCACAGACGGGTACCTCTCAGACTGCCACAAATAAATCACCCAGACCCCCCAGAAACAGGCCTGAATGATCACCCCACATTACAGCTTGGGGGAGGCCCAGAAAAAAAAGTGGGGTTTCCAGGGCTGTTCTTATGTCCCCTGCTCAGCACTGTAAGGCCCAGGGAACCTGACTAAATCACATGGTCAGAGCAGTGTGAAGAATTAAAACCCCCCAAAAAGCCAGCAGGATGTGTGTGGCCTAGGTGTCTAAGTCATCCTTGGAAGTGGAAGGAGACCTCTTAACCAACCATGCCACCTTACACTGAACGGAGGCACTCCACATTTCCCTTAAGGATTTGGCCTCATGGACTTGCCAGCAGTCACACAAGACACGGGTGTCTGCTAGAGACCCGTCCACTCCCTTCCTTCGGCAACCAGCAGCAAAGAGAAGGATTAAGGGCCATACATAAAGGAGAGCAAGATTAGGCAAGGGATATGGGGGTAGCCTGAGATTCCTAAGGGCAACAGAGAGCTGGGATGGTGGAGCAATGGTATCTAATAACAAGCTAAGCAAGAACCGACAAGCTTGAACACACAGGAAAAGGTCTTTTGGAAAAGCAAAGCAGGACCATATAAGTTACAGCCCAGACTTTGCTCTGTAGTGTGGCTGGGTCCTCTGCACGCTGCCAGCCACGGAGGTACACTGCCACCTTGACCAGGTGGGGAATAAAGAGACTTGTTCCACCCTGAAGGCTGTCACCCCAGGCAGTGTACTGCCTGGAAGCCCACACTGGTAGCCCTGGCAGCTTGATTCACCCCTTGCTTGCAGTGGTTCAGGCTGACATACTTTCTCCACGTTAATGAAACTAAGTCTAATCTAATCCCAGAGAGGGGAGGCAGAGTTGCTCCTGTGGATCACCACTGAATGAAGAACATTATTACAGTCCTTCCTAACTTCTACAAATAAAATTAAATGCAGCTTTAAGGTGTGGCTGTTCCCCAAGGTGTCAAAGGCACTTCTCACCCAGTCTTCTCATGGTGGGGCTGGAGTTCCCCTTTCTTCGCGGCTCTGGAGGAGCCCACAGGTGACAGCAGAGAAACGTGAGGATCAGGACTTTCTGTGATCATAGGTTATAACATGATCTGTCAAGAAAGAGAGAATGAGATGACATGAGAGCCAGGCATGGCGCAGGGAACAGGGCTCCCCTGAGTCAGTGCTGCTAATGACAGAGACGCCACGGCCCGCCAGGCAGGTCTGTGATCAGGTCACAGCCGCAGGACTCAGAGCCACGATGGGCTGCCTGCACTCTGCTTGCAGACTGAGCAGAAAGAGAAAACAATCCTTGCTGTAGCACGAGCTGAAAATAAAACGGTCCTTGCCTGAGGCAGTGAGCTTCTTACAGCTATGTCTGAAGAGAAACTACAGCTTGTGTGAGGCAGGTGCCAGGGCTGCACGCACAGGGTCCATACTCTGTGTGTGTGTGTAAAAAAGTGAGCCGGGGAAGGAAGAAATCACAGACAGGAGGAGGAGCAGCCATGGGAAGAGCGAAGCAGCAAGGCCCTGACCCCTCCAGGCTGCAGGACACCACTCGGCGGTGGCACAGACCTTGCGGGGGTGCCGGTGTCCCACGGGCTGGCCTCTGTCCTCAGGGGAGTGCCTCAAAGCGGTGGCAGGGGAGGGCACCCCTTTGCCCTTGAGGACACAGAGGCCGATTTCCCACACCAGTGAGCCTGCTGCTGCTTCATCGGGGCAGGATTTTCCAGACAGAGATGTGTGTGGGGTGACAGAAGCTGCTTTTGGGGAAGGAGCAGCTGGGAGAGACCTGCTGCCAGCAGTGGGGAGCTGGGGGCAGGTTTGCAGAGCAGAGGACCAGAGAAGACAGAAACAGACAGAGACACGTGTGAGAGATGGCAGGAGACAGACACCGTCCAGAGGAGGCTGCGCAGAGCTTGCTGACACACAGGCAGGCACCAGAAATGACAGGATTAAGTGGAGGAAGAGGGGAATTTTGTTTCCAAATCATTTATTTTAATCGTCACCCAGATGAGTTTTCTTTCTCTAAAAGCATGACTTTTTGCCCTAATAAAACACTCCAAGCACAAAAAGTCCCTTGGATACTTTCAGGAGAGCTCAGAAAAAAAAGGCGCACGTGGCTGCAGCTCACGGCTCAGCACACAGCAGGAGCCTCAGGGACAGGTGAGCCCTGGCCTCACGCCTGGCAGACAGCTGGGGGGCCCTCAAACTGCCAGCTCAGGCAGGGGCACCGCTCTGCCCTCCTGCTCCATCTCTGACAGAGCCGCCTTTTTCCTCCTGAACTCTTCCAATCGTCCCCCTGTGTCAGCACCCCGATGGCTGTGCGCATTGTGCCAAGCAGCTACGCTCCACCTGAGCACAGAGTCAGCTGCTGCCGGGCTGCGACCTGCCAAGGGGCAGGGACGTGCTGGGGACATACTGGGGACGTGCCTGCTGCCTCTGCTGCCCAGGGGAGCATGGGCACTCCTCTCTGGGAAACACCAGGGACAACCGGGATAACTCAGGACAGCAACACAAAACACCGAGCCCGTTATTCTCCCATGCTCCCTTCCTGGTGGCACAGAGCACCGCGGTTTCAGCTCACATGTTGGAGTTTGTCAGGCCAGCGACAGCACCGTGACACACTCAGCTCTGAAGTAACGTTAGCACAAGCACATGCCAGGCTCTGCTGAAAGAGGGAGGGAGATGGAGACGGAAGAAACCATCTGAGTGTATATGCTTATGCCTGAGAAGCGACAGGTGTTCTTTCACCCTTGCAGGCTGGCTGTACATACATACATCCAGAATAGTCAGCTCAGCCCAACACGGTTACCATCAAAAAACACTGGCAACTACAGCGCAATAAAAGAGCTTGTCCTCCCACCGCCTCAGAGCCACAGATACACCCTGCAGGTGATCCCCGGTATGGAAACCAGCAAATGTCACAGAAGCATGAGGCAAGGAGACACGTAAACGCTGATCTTTCACATGCTGTTCCCGTTCTGGGTCCTAACTCACCCTCTCCTAACAGTACACAGCAGTCCTAGGGCACCCTCTTTTCTCCCACCTAAACCAAGCAGCGACTTCCAGTCCTGTTGCTCCCTGGCGTACCCGCGCACTGCGGCTTGGTGCTGCACTCCTTTATTTACCCAGCTGTGCTTCCTGGCTGCCCTGTTCACACTGCCCCATAGCCAGGGCTTTC